>NW_011494808.1:11078683-11079398 GCF_000754665.1 Bison bison bison
AGTCCAACTCTCACATCCATACATGACCACAGGAAAAACCATAGGCTTGACTAGACGAACTTTGTTGGCAGAGTAATGTCTCTGCTTTTGAATATACTATCTAGGTTGGTCATAACTTTCCTTCCAAAGAGTAAGTGTCTTTTAATTTCATGGCCGCAGTCACTATCTGCACTGATTTTGGAGCCCAGAAAAATAAAGTCTGACACCGTTTCCACTGTTTCCCCATCTATTTCCCATGAAGTAGTGGGGCCGGATGCCATGATCTTCATTTTCTGAATGTTGAGCTTTAAGCCAACTTTTTCACTCTCCACTTTCACTTTCATCAAGAGGCTTTTGAGTTCCTCTTCACTTTCTGCCATAAGGGTGGTGTCATCCACATATCTGAGGTTATTGATATTTCTCCCGGCAATCTTGATTCCAGCTTGTGTTTCTTCCAGTCCAGTGTTTCTCATGATGTACTCTGCATATAAGTTAAATAAACAGGGTGACAATATACAGCCTTGACGAACTCCTTTTCCTATTTGGAACCAGTCTGTTGTTCCATGTCCAGTTCTAACTGTTGCTTCCTGACCTGCATACAAATTTCTCAAGAGGCAGATCAGGTGGTCTGGTATTCCCATCTCTTTCAGATTTTTCCACAGTTTATTGTGATCCACACAGCCAAAGGCTTTGGCATAGTCAATAAAGCAGAAATAGATGTTTTTATGGAACTCTC
>NW_011494808.1:11079676-11083526 GCF_000754665.1 Bison bison bison
ATCATGATTATCTGGGTCGTGAAGATCTTTTTTGTACAGTTCTTCTGTGTATTCTTGCCATCTCTTCTTAATATCTTCTGCTTCTGTTAGGTCCATACCATTTCTGTCCTTTATCGAGCTCATCTTTGCATGAAATGTTCCTTTGGTAGCCTAGATAGCATATTCAAAACCTGAGACATTATTTTGCCAACAAAGGTCCGTCTAGTCAAAGCTATGGTTTTTCCTGTGGTCATGTATGAATGTGAGAGTTGGACTGTGAAGAAAGCTGAGCACTGAAGAATTGATGCTCTTGAACTGTGGTGTTGTAGAAGACTCTTGAGAGTCCCTTGGACTGCAAGGAGATCCAACCAGTCCATTCTAAAGGAGAACCAAAGGTGTTCTTTGGAAGAAATGATGCTAAAGTTGAACCTCCAGTACTTTGGCCACCTCATGCGAAGAGTTGACTCATTGGAAACGACTCTGATGCTGGGAGGGGTTGGGGGCAGGAGGAGAAGGGGACGGCAGAGGATGAAATGGCTGGATGTCATCACCAACTGGATGGACGTGAGTTTGAGTGAACTCCTGGAGTTGGCAATGGACAGGGAGGCCTGGTGTGTTGCAATTCATGAGGTCGCAAAGAGTGGGACATGACTGAGCGACTAAAGAGGACTGAACTGGATACTTAAATTAAAAATTTAAAATTATATCAACCCCAATATTACAAAAGTATTACTATTTAATAGATATAATATCATGGGCCTTTCTCACTGTTGGAGAGAAGATGCAAACTCTTAAGTTTTAAAATTTCAGACCTTAATACATGTTAAAGAACAAAGACCACAAAAAGGTAAAACTAAATATTCACAATAGCCACAGTCTTAGTTTTTTTTTAATGTACAAAATATATTTTAATTGTTAAGACTTCTCCATAATCTCAGTTTAACCAATATTTTCTTTCTAAAATATTTTTCATTACTAATTAGCTCTCTAAAAAGCAAAGGTATCTCTTTTGCATCAAAGGTTGTAATTTTCCATAGCTTTAACTTTTAATACCCTGTAAAGAACTCTGTACATTTTTGCTGAATTTAAAATTCTACCACTCTGTAAGGTAAAGAACTAAGTGAAATGTGAAACCAAAGTCTTCCTTGAAAACGTGTGCCTCTGAGAAAATAAATAAATAAATAAATGTGCCAGATATATCACCACAAAGAAAGGAAAGACATTCTTCCTCCTGTCTACTCCAGGAATAACCTCCCCAGGGAGAATTTTGAAAGGATTTGAGCATTTTAAATGCCCTGATCTAAATTAGTTAATTAAAAATATGAGTGAGCAAAGTCCACTAAGGTTAAAAGGAGAAGAATAGTCAGCAATCATCTATCACAGTGCCCTGTTCAAGGATTTCAAGATACCTGATTAACAGTGGCAATTCTCATTTAGATTCCCTATCTGATGAAGCAGAGTTGTTATTGATCCAACAGTTGACCTCACTGCAGGCTTAGGGTGTGACAATAATAATCTCTCCATACAGTGTGCCTGCAGTCATTGACAGCTTGAGTAATGATTAGATGAAACAAATGATTAAATAGCCAATTCCTAAAAACACTCATTCCATTTCTATTGACGTTTCAGACTTTCCACATACTTCATATCTTCCCTTATCCTTCTTTCTTCATTTCTTCCTTTAAAATGATTTATGAATTTTTTAAAGTGTTAGTTGAGTTAAAATTGTTAGGGAGGAATAAGTTTTCCTCTGCCTCTCAGATTCAGTGACTAGAGGCATGTAAATTTAACTGACGAAAGACACATTAACATTAAAAAAAAAATGTATTAATATTCTGCATCCACAGGCGTTCAAAGAAAAAAAAGTGAAATTCAAGCAGTTAGACTCAAGTGTTTATATACCATTTTAATAAAGGAAAAGCAGTTATTCTTTGAGGAAAAATAAACTACGAAAAGTTACTAGGAAATATATAGGGAAAACTAATGGAAGAGAAGTGTTATTATAATAATTTTGTTGATGCAATTCATCTCAATGCAGTCCCTCGCTGAGAAAAAGTTGTGCTTAAAACTGAACAGGACCCTGGGTTACCAAGTCCAAGCTTAGTATGCTTGCCACAATGGCAGGCCAGTGAATCTGAGAGTCGAGGTGTTGAGGCAAAGAATATGACTTTATTTGGAAAGCCGAGAAGAGAGCAGACTAATATCTCAAAGTAAGCATCTAGCCAAGGTCTGGATGCTAAATTCTGTTCTATAGCCAGAGAGAGAGGCAATAAGGAACTAAGGTCAAAAGGCAGAACAGAGAGGGAGGGGCAGTGGGGACGTGAAATGAAGAGAGGGAGAGGTGAGCCAGCACAGTGAAAGGGCCTTCAGTCTCCAAAGGTCTCCTCAGGGTCCAGCCGGGAGAGGGCTGCATCTCTGCTTCTTTCTTAGAGTCACTCACAGGAGGACAGGGTCAGAGTCACTCCCTGTGAGTTACACAAAAGCCCTTTATTTTAATGGTCAAGCAGAGAGGCAGGGTCCTTTGAGGTAGGACGTTATATATAATTATAATAACAAAAGCAACCAAAAAATGAGGATTATGGTCAAAGAAACAGACCCAACAAAAAGTCAAAAGTAGACTCTTCCCTGTTACACCTGTGGGGCACTCTTGGATACAAATCCTTTCTATGTCCTCCAATTCTTCCTTGTAAGAAGTATGGTTCATTCAGCCTCCATGACCTTCCCTGTGTTCCAAAGGGCAGATTTAAACAGTTGCTAATCATGCAAGAGAAACAAAGAAGGAGCTGTCAAGAAACAATACTGCAAAGGTAAATCAGGGCCCTGGTTTCTCCTCAAGGAATATACATAACACTATCTCTCAGATCATCTACATGAACTAAGATTCCCACCCAGGAGGAGAATGGTAACTTCTGGCTGAGCATAATATCCTGGAATAACACTCTGATTTTACCACCAGCCAATCAGAAAAAGTCCTGTATACAGTAAAAGATAATAACAAAGACTCTAACCCCCTCCCCAAATGATTCTCCCTCCCTAAAAACTCATAATCTTATGCTCAGTCATTTCAGTCAAGTCCAATCCTGTGTGACCCATGGACTACAGCCCACCAAGCTCCTCTGTCAATGGGATTTTCCAGGCAAGAATGCTGGAGTGGGTTACCGTGCAATTCACCAGGGGATCTTCCCAACCCAGGGGTGGAACCCATGCTCCTGCATAGCTGGCAGATTCTTTACAACTGGGCCACCAGGAAACCCTCAGCAGAATCACCAGTTCAGTCGCTCAGTCATGTCCGACTGTGCAACCCCATGGACTGCGGCACTCCAGGCCTCCCTGTCCATCACCAACTCCCAGAACTCGTTCAAACTCATGCCCATAGAGTAGATGATGCCATCCCACCATCTCATCCTCTGTCACCCCCTTCTCCCTTGCCTTCAATCTTTCCCAGCATCAATGTCTTTTCCAATGAGTCAGTTCTTTGCTTCAGGTGGCCAAAGGATTGGAGTTTCAGCTTCAGCATCAGTCCTTCCAGTGAATATTCAGGACTGATTTCCTATAGGATGGGCTGGCTGAATCTCCTTGCAGTCCAAGGGACTCTCAAGAGTCTTCTCCAACACCACAGTTCAAAAGCATCAATTCTTCGGTGCTCAGCCTTCTTCACAGTCCAACTCTCACATCCATACATGACCACAGGAAAAACCATAGCCTTGACTAGACGAACCTTTGTTGGCAGAGTAATGTCTCTGCTTTTGAATATACTATCTAGGTTGGTCATAACTTTCCTTCCAAGGAGAAGTTTAATTTCATGGCTGCAGTCACCATCTGCAGTGATTTTGGAGCCCAGAAAAATAAAGTTTGACACTGTTTCCACTGT
>NW_011494808.1:11083626-11105358 GCF_000754665.1 Bison bison bison
TGAAGTGATGGGACTGGATGCCATGATCTTCGTTTTCTGAATGTTGAGCTTTAAGCCAACTTTTTCACTCTCCACTTTCAGTTTCATCAAGAGGCTTTTGGGTTCCTCTTCACTTTCTGCCATAAGGGTGGTGTCATCCACATATCTGAGGTTATTGATATTTCTCCTGGCAATCTTGATTCCAGCTTGTGCTCCTTCCAGTCCAGCATTTCTCAGCCTTTTCTAAATCCAGCTTGAACATGTGGAAGTTCATGGTTCATGTATTACTAAAGCCTGGCTTGGAGAATTTTGAGCATTACTTTGCTAGCATGTGAGATGAGTGCAGTTGTGCAGTAGTTTGAGCATTCTTTGGCATTGCCTTTTTTTGGGATTGAAATGAAAACTGACCTTTTCTAGTCCTATGGCCACTGTTGAGTTTTCCAAATTTGCTGGCATATTGAGTGCAGCAACTTAATAGCATCATCTTTTAGGACTTGAAATAGCTCAGCTGGAATCCATCACCTTCACTAGCTTTGTTTGTAGTGATGCTTCCTAAGACCCACTCGACTTTGCATTCCAGGATGTCTGCCTCTAGGTGAAGTGATCACACCATTGTGATTATCTGGGTCATTAAGATCTTTTTTTGTATAGTTCTTGTGTGTATTCTTTCCACCTCTTTTAATATCTTCTGCTTCTGTTCATACCATTTTTGTCCTTTATTGTGCCCATCTTTGCATGAAATGTTCCCTTTGTATCTCTAATTTTCTTGAAGAGATCTCTAGGCTTTCCCATTCTATTGTTGTCCTCTACTCCTTTGCACTGATCACTGAGGAAGGCTTTCATATCTCTCGTTGCTATTCCTTGGAACTCTGCATTCAAATGGGTATATCTCTCCTTTTCTCCTTTGCCTTTAGGTTCTCTTCTTTTCTCAGAATCTTAGGAATTGGTTTTTGCACACAAGTCCAGCTTCTCCCCAAGTTGCCAGGCTCCTGAATAAAGCAAACTTCCCTTTCCGATCAACACTTGTCTCTCAAGTGTTGGCTTCTGAGCAACTAGCAGTTGAACCTGAGTTTGGGAACATGGTTGGAAACATCTGTTTTAGGCAGATTAAGGGAAGGTAAAAAAACTCTTCCTGTATCTGTTCTCAACTGCCTTCAGTTCAGTTGCCTTCAACTCAAAATAGTTATTTTGCCAAAGTGGCACATTTGGGAGACAGATTCTAGACCCCTTCAAAATTCTTAATTTCATTTTGAAACAGGAAGGAAGGGAGCAGTTTTAACCTTTGAAAAAAATGACACAGCTTGAGGACAGAATATTAGAACTAAATGGGTCCAAGACGGCAGACACGTCAGCTTCCACTAGACCTGGAGCCTCAGTAAACACTCACAGTAACACATCAGCAAGCTAAGTGGCACCCCCACAGGCACCAGGACAGTTACAAGGCTGATTATCAATGACCAAATTGTGGATGACAGCCCAGTTCCTGGAAATCTCTGCCCCTTCCCTAAAATAGTTGGAATAATCCTCCCACACATTAGTTTGTAAAGTTACCCAGCCCTTAAAGCTAACTACACTACATTTTGAGGTTGCTCTCGCCTTCTGAGATAGCCCATATTCAGTCTGTGAAGTATATTTCTCTCAAAATGAATCCACTTCTTACCTATCACTTTGTCTCTCACTGAATTATTTTCTGGGATGATACACCAAGAACCTGAGCTTCATTAAGTCTCGAAACCAGGCAGGTGATCTTACCTAGAAAACCATGAATTTTGGCCAGGTTTGAGTCTCAGCCACATGGGTTCAAGTCCCAATCTGAGTTGCATGATTTCAATGTCACCGTATCTTAATGACAGTGACTGAGAATGTCTTCTACATTCACTATACAAAATGGTAATTTAACACAAGAATAGAGAACTTGACTAAATATTACATTTAAAAGACTGTAATTTTCATGAAGAATAGAATGTAGACATGAAATCAATGCTTTCAGAACTTTCTCTACTAAGAATTCATAAAATGTCTGAGAGTAATAGGCTTGGGCTGTGTCAACACAGTACCAAAACATCTGGAGGAGGAGAGGAAAACACAAGCAATAATCCTGCTACCTTGTCTTCACAAAACTCAGCCATCCAGACATTTCCTTTCCCCAGACATCTAGACATTGATGGAATTCCTTTTATTTCTCTGTATGTATATGAACATCTTCACCTGCTCTTATTTTAACAATGAACCACATCTCCTGGAATGGGATTCTAATCTGATTGTCTCCCCTACCCACTTTTTCTCTTCTTTCAACCTTTATGTATATATACTTTTATGTGTACATACATTTGAAGCACAAATAAAAAATAGTATATTGTTTTTATCTTCTGATTTTAGAGTAAGACAAGTATAGAACAATGGCTGGGTGGTCTGAAATGTCTTTGCAGCATCTAGCACACCAGGTGCAGGCAATACACATTAAGCCATAAAACGAATCAGAATTCCAAACACAAGAATATGTTATAGTCAGCTGCTTTTGCAGCAGGGTGAATTTTAGAAAAAGACTCAGTTGGCTTTCTCAATCATTAATATGCATACAAATCTCCTGGGGATGTTGTTAAATGCAGATTCTGATTCAATATGTCTGGGAGGGGGCCAAGACATTGCATTTCTATCCAACTCCCAGGTTACACTGATGTGCACTAGTCTGTAACTGAGTGTATGCAGGCTGACTACCCGCAAGGGGGAAAGGACAAATCTTCCCCTTCACCAGTCCTAAAAACTACTCACTGAAAACAATATTCCAAAATTGAAACCAAGAGGACCCTGTGGGCCCTCCTGGATACAAAGTTTTTCTGAGTCCCCTGTTTCTTATTTTCGGGTAAAGACTTCAGCCTCCTGGACTTTCTTGAATACCAAAGAGCAGATTGAGACAGCTGCTAATCAGGGAAGTAGGAAATGCAGAAACAAAGGACAAACAATCAAGAAACTATAATGTAGCCATTAAGACAGGATCCTGGTTCCTCCTCAAGGGATAAACATAACAGTATCTTCCAGTTCTTCTGCAGGAACTGAGGGCCCCACCCAGGAGGAGAATGGTAACTTCAGGCTGAGCACATATCCTGGAGTACCACCCTGTTACCTCACCACCAACCAATCAGAAGAAAGCCACACACCCTGCAGCACGCACCCCAAATAGTGCCTATAAAAACGTCTCCCTGAAAACTGTTAAGAGTTCAAGGTTCTGAGTACAAGCCACCCATTCTCCTTGCTTGGCCCTGGAATAAATCTTTTTCTGCTTCAAACTGTTGTTTCAGTCATTTGGTGTCACTGTACTTTAGGAATAGGAAATTGTGTTCAGTAACAAAATTACATAAAGTGATGTCTTAAGTGGTTTCCTTTACCACTCTATCCAAATCATCAAGTGGTGTTTGAAACAGGGGGAAAGCTATTTATTTAAACAATCTTTAACTCAGTTCCTTTGGAAAAATACTGTGCTGGTGTGTGTGTGCCATGCTGATCTGACGTGGACTTTAGCATGGATCTTCACCTAATAGGGAGAAAATATGCATATATAACTAACTAGGATGAATTCAAAGCCTAATTGTCATGAGAAATATGCTAATCATGGGCTTCAGAAATTCAGAAGTATAAGCAGAATTGTGTTTGGACACTTACTCCTAACCAAAGTTTCTTGAAATGAAATGCAGGGACAGAGTACTCAATTTCCTGAAAAGACACCCATATCCAATAATGTAATGATCATGAGAATTCTCATTTTGTATATCCTCTTTCAATTTATTCTAAATAGATCTGGATTTGATGAACATGCCAAGACAATATATAAAGAATACTAACAATTCCCCAAACGAATACCTGCAAAACTCAGCTTTCCAAATGTGTCTATAACCATTTGCCTGCTGGCAAGGTTTAACCACCAGCTCTGTGGGGTGAGAGGAGCTTTGATTTGTAGCATTTACTGATTTTCACGGTTTAAATACTCTCACCATGGCTGATTTCAGGCTGCTAATGTGAGATCACTGAAACCCTCAAACCAACAACCCTCACATGTATCCATAGACATTTATGTTTAGTGGTGACAAAGCATGCAGATTTTGGAGAAAAACTGCCTGGATTTAAATGTGGTTCAGCTATGAAAACTTTGGTAAGTTATCCACCCTGTCTGGGCTTCAGTTTTTGTGATTTATTTTCTTTTGTAAGAAGAGAATTCTGATTGTTATAAAAGAAAATCTGACTTTTATAAACTATAAATTAATGTGAACAAATTATTAAATGAATATGTATTACTAAGCGCTGACTATTATTGTTTACCATACAGTTCTATTGAAAATAAATCTCCAGGTAACTTGTTAATGACAGGGTCGACTCACAAGGTCTTTCCATAAAGTAATATTTCTTGTATCATTTTAGAAATAACCTAAAGTCACTTCCTCTTGGATACTGTTAAGACTATGAATCTTAAAATAAGATGCTCTGCATGGTCATGAAAATAATGGTTCTTTGGACCATTATATAGATATTCTGAAAGATTTGGTAAACATATTCATTTGTATTAAGTCTTACATATTATACCACTCAAGATTTAGACTTACTCTGTTTTATCTTGGTTTCTAATTACATGATACCATAATAAAATCTTAAAACTAGAATATGACCTTAAATTGTACTAGTCAAGCAGTAGAAAATTTTCCTCCACCCTTCTGGCTGGTCTAAGAATTAAATTGACATGAGACAGATTAACAAGAGAAACTTAAACCAAATTTCATACCATGTATACATGGAGACACTCAGGAAAAACCAGGAACTTGCTAAAATGGCCAAAGCCCTCACCTTAAAAACCATCCTCAGCTGAAGTCAAAAGAGGATGTTGTGGTAGGGGTTTGGAACTTCACAGGGAAAGAAGGCAATTCACACAAAGATGGAAAAGTAAATGTTTGCTGGACCAGCAGAGACAATGGGACACAGAGCAGAATTTTAACAGCCTTTACTGGGTTCCTCCCTGTCCATACATGTGGTTCACACCTTGGTTATTTACGCTGACATCTCCCTTCCTGGAGCAGGTCCTCTCTCTACATTCTTTTATGCAGTTAGGGAGAAGATCAAAGGTTCTTCCTGGGTCCTTTGAGTCTTGATTATTTTCAGCTAAAATAATCCACATGCTAAAGAGATACATTTTGGGATTGAAAACTTTACTCCCCTACAGAATCCTTTGCATGCAAGTCTTAATTTCCACTGCCATTCACCTTACATATAAATCAGACTATAAATCACTTTGGGGCAGAATTAGGTTCTATCCATCACTATTTCTCCATTGCCATTTTCAGGACATGGCTCTTAGCTATTGATAAGTATTTGTTGAATTAAGATGATTTCATATTCTTTCCCCCAAATAAGTGCCATTAATCTATTCCCATATGAAGCAAAAGAAGGATTCCAAAGCCAAAATCCTGAAAGCTATACTCTCTGAAAATCATAAGGTATATTAGAGTCCCTTGGATGGCAAGGAGATTAAAACCAGTCAATCCTAAAGGAAATTAGTTCTGAATATTCATTGGAAGGACTGATGCTGAAGCTGAAGCTCCAATACTTTGGCCACCTGATGCGAAGAACTGACTCACTGGAAAAGACCCTGATGCTGGGAAAGATTGAGGACATGAGGAGAAGAGGGCAACAGAGGATGAGATGGTTGGACGGTATCTCCGACTCAATGGACATGAATTTGATCAAACTCTGGGAGACAGAGAAGGAAAAGGAAGCCTGGCTTGCTGCAGTTCATGGGGTCACAAAGAGTTAGACAGGACTTAGCGACTGAACAACATCAACAATATAGATCAGCATATTAAAGGGCCAACAAAGTGCTGTAGTTAAGAAACTTGCCTAAAACTATTTAACTGAAACTTTTATATCCAAGGAACTCCTATTAATAGCATACTTATAAATGTAATCTTCCAGCTCAGAACATTTTTTGAGAGTGAAAGGGAGCACTGTTACTAATTACTAATTACACCAGAAAATAGGCATAAACTGGAACTATTTAGGGTAAACGTGGACATACAGTTATCCTATCTGTGAATGTCATTAGGAAGTGGAGAAAAATGTGGAAATTCCACAACTACTGTTACATGGATCAAAGTGCAGGAAACAACAATTGGCTGTAATCCCTCATTTACTCACAAAAAAACATGAGGTCATAGAGAAGTTAAACCACTACCCACTGGAGAGTCCCTTGGCACCCAGTAAACAGGCAGAACTGTGAATAAAATCCAGCTCACTGGAAAGCATTTTCCAAATTAGTTCTGATTCAATTCTGAAATGAAAACATTAGTTACTTTACTATCTTCACAAAGAAGAAAAGAAACTCCAGACTTAGATGCTTCTCACAAAATATCATTTTGTCATTTGTGTACATGCAAATGAAAATCAAATGTCAGCCAGGAATCTTCTTCTCTTTGGAGAGCTAGGAATAATTGTCTGACCTCTCAGTAATTCCATTCCCTAATGGAAGGCCAAAGTTCTGCTCCAAAGTTTCTGCAAATTCCCATGGGCCTGTCTCATGGTCTCTTCTGCCTTCTAGGCTCATAGTTTCTCCATGATTTGTAATATCAACTTAGTCATAAAACTGGGTTCATTCTCCTAAATCATCCCACCCTCGCGCTCTCCCACAGAGTCCAAAAGATTATTCTAGACATCTGTGTCTCTTTTGCTGTGGGAGAATGGCATTGAAACATGTATAATGTCATATGTAAAACGAATCGCCAGTCCAGGTTCAATGCATGATACAGGATGCTCGGGGCTGGTGCACTGGGACGATCCAGAGGGATGGTACAGGGAGGGAGGAGGGTGGATAGTTCAGGATGGGGAACACGTGTATACCTGTGGTGGATTCATGTTGATGTATGGCAAAACCAATTCAATATTGTAAAGTAATCAACCTCCAATTAAAATAAATAAATTTATGTTAAAAAAAAAACTGGGTTCAGTTCTCCCCAAACAGATTTACCTTCACTTTTTCTCAAAGTATCTTGAAAAATTTTGTAAGAGGAAAAAGGAGGAATTAACTTAACAGCAAAGCATACGATAGTCACAATTAAGCCACAGCATTTTGAAAAATGGGTTTCCCAGATGGCTCAGTGGTAAAGAATCCGCCTGCTAAGCAGGAGACGTGGGTTCAAACCCTCGTCTGTTTTCTATGTCTGCATCTCTATTCCTGCCCTGCAAATGGGTTCATCAGTACTATTTTTCTAGATTCTATATATATATATGTGTGTTAATATATGACATTTGTTTATCTGTTTCTGACTTTACTCTGTATAACAGATTCTAGGTTCATTCACATCACTTTAACTGACTCAAATTTGTTCCTTTTTATGGCTGAGAAATATTCCATTGCAACTATAATGGGAAGGAGGTTCAAGAGGGAAGGGACATGCGTATACTTATGGCTGATTCATGTTGTTGTATGACAGAAACCAACACAATACTGTACAGCAATTATCCTCCAATTAAAACACAAGAAAAAAAAATTTTTAAAAGGAGCTTCCTCAGATGTGAGAGTGAGGAGGACATTTCAAGGCCCATTTGAGGACCTACTCTCTAACTCTTTGTAAGTGGAAGATCAGGCTAAAGAACTCAGCAAGAAGAAACTTGGGTGACATTCAACAGAGTTTAGGCTTTAGACTGGAGAGTACGGGCTCTAAAACTCCAAAGAGCCAGAGCTAAAATCAATAAAACAGATGTAGGAGGCCTCATGTCGGACTGCAGAGTAGCTGCCTTGTCTATAGACAGAGTCTCTATTCATTTCAGCCTTCTGGTGGCAGGCTGGGATGCAGACCCGTTGTGGCCAGATATCCAATTTCACAAGAGAAACCAAAAAGCTACATTTTTGTGCAAAATAACTTCAGTTTTAAGGACTGATAACCTCCACACAGACAAAGGAGACTCACTGTTTTTAAGCAGAGGTGTCACAGCATCAGATTTTTATTTTAGAAAGACTAAGTGTGCATCTGTAGAGAGAATTAACTGCAAAAACCTACCCCTAACCACTTATTATAGTAGCCAGTACTAGCCTACTGTGAGTGGACAAGTGAGCCTCAAGAAGTCTAATCCAGTGATGAAACTGAACAAAAGGGTTTATAAAAAAGAAATATTTAGGTAGTAGTAGGACTCAACTTGTAAATGAATGGAAGTAGGGCATAGTAAGTGAGAGAGAGCGGTTCAGAACTTTTTCTGTCTAAAACTGCACAGCACTGAATGGAAAATCTAAGTCCACACTTAGACATGTCAACTGTAAAATTTCTCGAATATATCCAAGAGGTAGTGAGTAACACTACTCAAAATAATTGTTAAGATCATGTGGCAACTTGAAAAAGTGACCACGCATAGATGTCAAGTGGGGAAATGACAATAAATACAAACACACACATGTATACATACATATCTGCACCAAGATGACAAAAATACCCAGGGATATGCAAATTACACAGGCTTCCCAGGTGGCTCAGTGCCAATGCAGGAGACACGGGTTTGACCCTTGGGTCTGGGAGATCCCATGGCGAAGAAAATGGCAACCCACTCCAGTGTTCTTGCCTGAGAAATCCCATAGACAGAGGAGCCTGGTGGGCTACAGTCCACAGGGTCACAAAAGAGTCCAACATGACCTAGTGACTAAACAACAACAAAGCAAATGACACATGCAAAGGGTGAATGTAATTTTTAAAAATGAAAATGGTATAATTTGTTGAAATGACAGGATTTCAGAAGTTTTTTCTTTTCATTTATTTTATTGTGATCTTGTAAAAATTGGTTTACAGTGAAAATAATAAACACAAAAATGACCAACAGTTTCTGTGGGAGTAAGGAGAAGACAAGCTTGCCATAAACTAAAGAATTACGGAAGACATGCTGGAGGATGTGAGGCTTGAACAAGCCCTGAAAGGACTGGAAAGTAATTATCGCCTCAAGATGAATGGTTCCCCTGCTTCTCCATGAAAAATTGCACTCCTTCCAGAAACAAAAAAATACATTTCTCCTATACATCGTAGCAAAAGATGAACAAAGCCAATTGCCATCTTGAAACTTGTCTGATTTGCATTTAAAAATTCACTCTAAATTTCCAAAAGATGAACCTTGTATTTTGTTCAAAAGATTACTTGATATGATGGAATTTTCAGGAGCCCAGAAATCAGAAAACCTGAATGCGGCAAAGACCAATCCATTAACCAGCTGTTATGCCATAAAGTCATTCTTTCTTTTGGGGCTTCCATTTTTCTTTTGTAAAATGGAACTGCTGAATTATTTGACCCCTTAAGTTTCTAGCCAATAAAATACTGTATATTTTTCTCTAAGAGTATTCAGATTCCTCACATAAAAGCTTAAGGCTTATGAAAATACTGACACACCCTGTTCTGTGTTTTTATTTTGTTGGTGATTAAAGTATATTTTCAAGATCATCCATGCCTTTCTAACAAATGAGTTCATCACTCAGAAGCAGCCAACCAAAAGAACAGTGGAATGATTTATTAAAGGCTCAGCCAAGGAGCCAGCTCAGGAACACCATGGTGAGGAGGTGAGACTCCGACCTGTGGAGGCAGAGTATGTGTGATACCAACACCTGAGAGACGATGCTAGGCCTCCAGTAACTCAAAAAGTCCGAGAACAAAGTGGTAGAAATAGAAGTGTCCCCTCTCATCATCACACACAATCATCCGCTGGTGGGGCTTGTGGTTCCACTTCCACAATCCTAGGCTCTGTGGGGCTGCAATTTCCAGTTCCCAAAGGAGGAGCACCTAGCCCAGGAGACGCGATGCTGCTTTCACTGAAGTAGAAGCTGTATCTACCACTGGGATAGTTCGAACTCTTCATGACAGTGGCGATCAAAGAAGTCAGTTACTGCTGAGATAATCGACCTTGATGACCCTGAGAAGTTAGGTATGTTTCTACACAATATCGATGAATATGGGATCTTCATGAAGGCATTTCTTAGTATTTCCATACCCAGTAATAACTGTCATTGGCCAATTGTAATACAAAAGCATCTGGGCAACAAAGGGCTCAGAATCCTCAGAAAGAAGGTCTGGGTCAGCCCACTAGGGAAGCAGACTGGTGGAAGTCTTGCAGAGCGTGGGGGAGATCTACAACAGAAGTGGAGGAGAGAGATGATAAATATCCATCAGAGCCTCAGCGCAGCAGCAGCAGAAGCGGGAACTGTAGGTGCTTTCACTGTACCTCTTACCTGTTCCAGGAAGACACAACCTGAAGATGACTCTGTGAGTAGCTGGACTTTTTTTTTTTTTTTTCTAATTTTATTTTATTTTTAAACTTTACATAATTGTATTAGTTTTGCCAAATATCAAAATGAATCCGCCACAGGTATACATGTGTTCCCCATCCCGAACCCTCCTCCCTCCTCCCTCCCCATACCATCCCTCTGGGCCGTCCCTAGCTGGACTTTTGTACCTCCACTTTCCAGAAGGTGTGACGTCCTCTTATTCTAAGGATACCGTGCTGTCTCCAGGGTTTAGTTTTGAACCAGATATAATTAGAGGGCATAAATGAGTCCCAGCGGTGCAAGGGGCAGACTATAAGACATCTTTGTGGAAATTTTCAGACTGGATTGGCTTCACTGTTCCTGCAGACAGTTGCCATCACAACCAACCTGCTCAGTGCAGACCCGTGAGCCTTGGCTACTTGAGGGTAACTAGCCACACGAGGTCTCTGTCTTCTCCTGCCCCTTTCCAACTCAGCTTCAGATGAAATGCCACATCGAAGAGCCTTTGCTTTGGCATCTGAGAAGCCACTGAAGGTGTTTAATGGTGCACACCAGTTGTGCTGAGGAGCACAAGGGTGGGGCCAACTTTGGCCAGTAAGAGCCAGGAGACAGGAGAGAGTCAGACAGATAAATTCTCTTTCCTTCCTCACTCCTGCATCATGATTTCTGTTCTGCATCATGATTTCACCATACAGCCCGCCAGAGTAGGTGGACCTGTTCAGTGACCTGTCATCTCTTTCAGCTCTTGGTGAAGTAACTGTCAGCATGTGACCTCATATTGCCTCACCCTCTTGTTCTCATTCCTGATGCCCTGGGCTTATATTTCTCAAATAAAACATTAGAACTTAGTCCTTGGCTCAAATTCTCTTTCCTAGGAACCTAAGTCAATAACTACACTATCCAGACTCCACTTACATTGTATATGACCACACAACTGAATTCTAGTCACTGGAATATAAGAAGACACCAAGTATACCACTTCTAAACTTGGGACATAAAAATTTGCTCTTGGGACATCCCTGGCGATCCAATGGTTAAGGCTTCTCCTTCCAATGCAGGGAGCGTGGGTTCAATTCCTGGTTAGGGAGCTAAGATTCCATACAACCAGCGACGAAGTAAAACAAAACATAAAACAGAAGGAATATTGTATCAAATTCAACAGATATTTTAAATGGTCCACATCAAAAGACTGAAAAAAAAAATTGTTCTTTTTCCCTACCAACTGAAAAGGAAAAATGAGAGGAAAAACCAGGATGACTTAGAAGCCTGTATAAGACAGAGCCTCTCTGAGCCTGAGTCTCTAAGTGACAGTGGAGAAGCACAATCTGCTGATCCATTAACCATCCCTTGACCATTAGATGAACTGGAAATAAGCTCCTGTTTGAACCAGCAAATATTTGAGGTCTATTGCTCATGCATTCAGCGTACCCTAGGTGATCTACTTATGTTGTCATTAAACCAGTAACTACAATGGGTAAAGATTAAGGTCCTAAAAAAAAGGCACAGCACCAAGGCAGTAAGTCACATTTTCTTTTTTTCCATCTGCCTACTAGAAACCACATTTTATTTGTAAAACTGTGTAAATGAAATAAAACAACAAAGTTATGACACATTTCTCCAAAATTTACTGTTAATAGGTTAAAAGCCTCTCCCACAGTCACTCATCAACCCCTCTCTTCACACCTCTAGGGGAAAAAAAAAAAAGCCAAGTGATCTGAACTGGCAGATGCTGACCTGCTTAGATAACTTGGTGCTAATTTTACTAACAAAGGCTCCAATCCTAGGACAGGAAAACACAAGAAACTAAGCTAGATGCAATCACTGAAACAAAGAGATAAACTAATAGAAATATGAACTAAGAGATGGAACTAAGAATTGGACTAATTCTTCATTTCTACCATCCATGCTACCCACAAATGGAACAATTTTTCTCTGAAAAGCAAAAAGGTTCCCATGGGAAGAGCACCTCATTTTTTGATATTATGGTAGATGATGCCCCTGATCTTAAAATGGGAGAACACTGTGCCATATCAGCATCCCTCCCCTTGCAATAGCCACTGCAGCTCTTCCACAAACAACCCAAATTCCTCTGTTCAGCTCACTCTGCCTCCTGGTACCCACATGATCTCTCCCTAAAGGTAATCCTGTGACACAGTGGAAACAGAACAGTTCCTGCCTTTCTCTCCCAGCGCTCTATTCAGGTAAGAACAGAACAGATGCTGAGTCAGCCTGGTGCTGAGGATGAATGGGAGCAGCTCAGTGGAAACGCTAAGGAGAAACCAGCCCAAACCAAAGACCGGGAGGAGGCAGGTCAAGAGGATGAGATGAAGTCAGCACCTGTGGCCTCTTGTTGGGGCAAAAGAAGAGGATCATAGGCCTTGCTAGGTCTCAGTCCCACTAGCGGGACATCTTATTAATTGTTTTGATCTATGTATACTTGATTTACAACGTCACATTTCTAGTGTACAGCAAAGTGATTCAGTTTTATGTGTGTGTGTGTGTTCTTTTTCATGTCTTCATCGTGGCTTGTCAGAGGATACTGATATAGTTCCCTGTGCTACACAGTAGGACCTTGTGGTTTACCCATCCTACATTAGTTAGCTTGCATCTCCGAGAATGGGACATCTTAAATGAAGGGAGAACTTGACATTACCTCTCTGTTCACTCAGCACAGACTCACTGAGAGTGTACTCTCCACCAGGTGCTGTCACTGGGAATGTTGCAAAGATAACTTGCTATCTGCTCTGATGGTCCTTGTGGTCTAGTTGAGAAACTCCACAACACACTTGCAATAAGTCAGAGGTGCCAAGGGATTCATTCTCACCTGCTTTCTGCAGAAAAAAGGAATTGCAAAAGAAGTGAATCTCATTATCTTAAACATCACTTTAAAAACCTCTAAAAAATGTCCTCTTGTGGCTTAAGATATAAATCTCGAGACCTTGAACTAAAAACCAAGACACAAGTTCTGATAAACAGTCATTCCTACCATCCACTTAGATTCTTTTCTCTCTTAAGATTTTAAATTACATTATCTGATTTACTCCCATGAATTAGGTATAGGAAAATAGGATCCCTATCTTCAGCTAAAAAAAAAAAGCCTCAGAGAAGTTAAATCAAGTCATATACCTCTTTTTTTCATTTTTGTTTATGTTAGACATCCATATTTACACACATATTTTTGGCATTTACTAAATACTTGGGGAAACATTTATTAACTACGTGTTTATCAGATAGCCAGTGAATTTATTTTTTTTATTTTTTAATTAGAATATAATTGCTTTACAGTGTTGTGTTAGTTTCTGCTGTTCAACAGTGTGAATCAGCTATAAAAATATGGAACATTTCATGAATTTGCATGTCATCCTAGTGTAAGGGCCGTTCTAATCTTCTCTGTATCATTCAAGTGTTAGTGTATGTGCTGCAAAGTGAGTGAGCACCAGCAAATTCATTGTTCATCCACTATCCATCAGTGTGTGTGGCGGGGTGTGTGTGTGTGTACTGCTTAAGGCTGGAAAGAAAACATTGAACAAAGGAGACCCTCACCCTATAACCCAAGTAAAAAAAACATTTTCCTTCATGAGGCTTGCCTCCTATAATGGAAATAAGTTTAGAAAGTCTTAAATGAATAAAATAAATGCTTAGTAGATGGTGAGAAGTTCAAAAAGGAACAACAAAGGAGGGGAAGGGGAAAGGAAGTGTCAGATGCAATTTTAGCCAGGGAAGGACTGATGAGAAAATAATAGGTGAACAGACAGCTGAGGAGGTGGGGAGTGTGCCATGTGGGTTACCAGGGGCAAAGCTCTCCATGAGAGCTCATGCTGGCCTGTCCAAGGGGCAGCAATGAGGCTAGTAGGCAGAGTCAAATAAGCAAGGGGGTGAGTAGTAAGAAAAAGGGTTACAAATGGAAAAAGATACAAAGATCATGGAAAACCTGGCTTTACTCTGTCACTGTAACAATGATGGCTTTCATTCAAAGTAGGATGGGAAACCGCGAAAGGTTGCTGAGGCTGGAAAGACATAATCTCACCTATATTTTAATAGAATCACTGGCTGTTTTGCTACAGAGAGATCACAGAGAACTAAGGGAAGAATCATGAAAGTAAGATGGTCTTGGAACAACCCGAGTGAAGAGCCCAGGATTAACCCAGAACAGTGATAGTGAAGGTGCTGAGGATGGCCAGCTTCTGGATGTATTGAGAAGGTGGAGCTGACAGATTTTCTGATGGACAGGTGTGGGGGAAAAAAAAGGAAAGTCTGAGATGCCCAGAACACCTGTAGTCAGGAAGAATGGATTGTCATTTACTGAAAGGAGGAGAGACACTGGGATAGAATCCTCAAACTTAGCTCCTTGAGGACTACAGACTACAGGCCATGCCTAGTTCCATGTAATTGTAATCTAAACCTATGATTTACAGTTCCACTTTTCTGAAATAACAGTGAGGAGAAAGCAAGCAAAAAGCAAATAGAAAAGGAGGGATGACCCTCTCGAACTAGGAAGAAAACATAACAAGGCTTCCTCCCTTTTGGATGTGTCTCTGGAGCACTGCCTCATTTCTGCAAGTCTGGTGGTACGATTTTGGAGTTCTCCAAAAGCAGAGTCTTCAACAAGATTTTGGGTTCAATGAGTTTGTTGTGGAGACCATTCTCAGGGAGAAGAAGCGAGTGGTGGAAGGAGGGAACACCAGTGCAGAGAGGCATGGTTGAGCTGGTCACCACCATGGATCACTGTGGTTCAGTCCCACTGGAGGCTGCCTGCGAAGCCACATAGAATGCATCTCAGAATTGTCCCTGTGACAATTCTGGAACATTCATACTGATCCTCATATTCCCTTGGCTGTGGGCTGCTTCCACAGATATTTACCCTCCAACATTTGTGGGCCATCTTTTCTGTGCTGAATAGCCTTTCTGGGCATCAAAGAAGGAAAAAAAAAATGCAGAGAGACCTCCTAGTAGACACCTGAGATGAGGCCTTGTCACCATGTGAAACTGTCCAGCCCACTTGACCTTACATCAGGCAGGAAGGTGGTGACATGTAGGTCATCATAAAAGACTGAAACATTAGGTCACACACACATCCCAGTGCCTGGCCTCTTCTTTCACCTGCTGACCATTCACTCGTCCTGTTCTCCTCCCACCACCACTACACTCCCAAACACCCCTCCTTTCTCTCAAACCATCATTGTGACCAACGTCCATTGTGAGTCAACGTCCATGTGAAATGTCACCCCTTCAAAAACCTAGGAAAATTTCCAGTTAGAAGAGCCCCTCAGTCTTCTTAATGCCTACAGCATGAACACCTCTAACTTTGGACCCTTAACTCCAATCAATGCCTTATGGATACTTCAGTTCAGTACACTTCAGTCACTCAGTTGTGTCCGACTCTTTGTGACCCCATGGACTGCAGCACACCAGGGCTCCCTGTCCATCACAAACTCCTGGAGTTTACCCAAACTCATGTCCATTGAGTCAGTGATGCCATCCAACCATCTCATCCTCTGTCATCCCATTCTCCTTCTGTCTTCAATCTTTCCCAGCATCAAGGTCTTTCCAAATGAGTCAGCTCTTTGCATCAGGTGGCCAAAGTATTGGAACTTCAGCTTCAACATCAGTCTTCCAATGAACATTCAGACCTGATCTCCTTTAGGATGGACTGGTTGGATCTCCTTGCTGTCCAAAGGACTCTCAAGAGTCTTCTTCAACACCACAGTTCAAAAGCATCAATTCTTCAGTGCTCAGCTTTCTTTATAGTCCAACTCTCACATCCATACATGACTACTGGAAAAACTATGGCCTTAACTAGACAGATCTTTGTTGGCAAAGTAACATCTCTGCTTTTTAATATGCTGACTAGGTTAGTCATACCTTTCCTTCCAAGGAGCAAGGGTCTTTTAATTTCATGGCTGCAGTTACCATCTGCAGTGATTTTGGAGCCCCCACAAATAAAGTCTGACACTGTTTCCACATCTATTTGCCATGATCTTTCTTTTCTGAATGTTGAGCTTTAAGCCAACTTTTTCACTCTCCTCTTTCACTTTCATCAAGAGGCTCTTTAGTGCTTCTTCACTTTCTGCCATAAGGGTGGTGTCATCCACATATCTGAGGTTACTGATATTTCTCCCGGCAATCTTGATTCCAGCTTGTGTTTCATCCAGCCCAGTGTTTCTCATGATGTACCCTGCATATAAGTTAAATAAGCAGGGTGACAATATACAGCCTTGACGTACTCCTTTTCCTATTTGGAACCAGTCTGTTGTTCCATGTCCAGTTCTAACTGTTGCTTCCTGACCTGCATGCAGATTTCTCAAGAGGCAGGTCAGGTGGTCTGGTATTCCCATCTCTTGAAGAATTTTCCACAGTTTATTGTGATCCACACAGTAAAAGGCTTTGGCATAGTCAATAAAGCAGAAATAGATATTTTTCTGGCACTCTCTTGCTTTTTCGATGATCCAATGGGTATTGGCCATTTGATCTCTGGTTCCTCTGCCTTTTCTAAAACCAGCTTGAACATCAGGAAGTTCACAGTTCATGTACTGTTGAAGCCTGGCTTGGAGAATTTTGAGCATTACTTTACTTGTGTGTGAGATGAGTGCAATTGTGCAGTAGTTTGAGCATTCTTTGGCATTGCCTTTCTTTGGGATTGGAATGAAAACTGAACTTTTCTAGTCCTGTGGCCACTGCTGAGTTTCATAGTTAGATCTTTACATATATGAATAATTTACCTTCCCAAGTAGATCATAAATACTTGAAGGCCACAGTTTCTTGTATCCACTCTGTTGATGAATTCTACTCCATACACATGGCTTTGACCTTCTCTGGCAGCAAAGAAGGACAAAGACAGAAACTAGGTAGATGGTTGCCATGAATGCTGCCATCTCAAACTACCTTGGAAAGTCACTAGGTGAAGGAGCTTCTTTTTTTTTCAGAGGATAGTTATTATTTCTCAGCAACAAAGTATTTTTTTAAATTTTTATTGGAGTATAGCTTATTTATAATGTTAATTTCAGGTGTACATCAAAGTGAATCAGTTACATATATACATATACCCACTTTTTTAGATTTTTTTTTCCAATATAGGTCTTTACAGAGTACTGAGTAGAGTTCCCAGTGCTATACAGTAGATCCTTACTAGTTATCTATTTTATATACATAATGTGTATACATGAATGAGTTTATTTCCCCACCAAACTGAAAAGCATAACAGGCAACTCCATGTGCATCTATAAACACTTGACATACCTGCTTTGCTCGTATGAACTCTCAAGCTAGGATTTTTAAAAGTGAATCCTTTTGACATAATAGGGAGGGGTGACACTTGAAATAATGGCAGATTCATGTTGATGTATGGCAAAACCAATACAATATTGTAAAGTAATTAGCCTCCAATTAAAATAAATAAATTTATATTTAAAAATAAAATATGATTTAAGATTAAAAAAAAAGAAATAATGCTACATGCATTTCAGACTGGACACATCTCTCGTCTCTTTAAAATATCAGGTGTGAGCTGAACAAAGGCACGGGACAGGAAATTTCATTCTTTGTAGATGGTGTTCTGCAAATAGAAGACTCTGCTGGCACAAGGAAAGCGGGTAAAATGACTGGTCCTTCTCCCAGAATGACAACAGCTTCAGGCACACCTGGGAATAATAGTATGTACCCCCTGATAGAGGAGTGAGATGAGGTGGAAGGGAGGGAGCCAGCCCCTTAAGCATATTAAAGCAACCCTGGATGTGATAATGGCTTGGTGGTTATATTATTTTTAATATCCTTATCAGATAGAGATACATGCTGATGTCCCTATATACAGATGTGTGAGGCGCTATGAGTCTAGAATTTGCTCTAATATATATCTATCAAAAAGGACCCAAACCATTGATTTTGTTGAAAGTAGGTCATAGGGACAAGGGTACAATCCCCCTATTTTTGTTTATTTAGAAATTTTCATTATGAAAAATATTTCATAATTTTTTTTCTCTAATTTTATTTTATTTTTAAACTTTACATAATTGTATTAGTTTTGCCAAATATCAAAATGAATCCGCCACAGGTATACATGTGTTCCCCATCCCGAACCCTCCTCCCTCCCCATACCATCCCTCTGGGCCGTCCCAGTACACCAGCCCCAAGCATCCAGCGTCAATATTTTTCATAAGAGCCACACGCTGGGTCAGAAAGTTGTATACAGCTGAGATACCAAGCTGTGAGCCTCTGACTGTAGCAGCTGCTACAGCACCAATAAATAGAAAATTCATGAATCTTTATTGCTCATCATCACTGAGACTTTGCTGTGTGGAGTGGGAAGGTTCCTCAGATTGAGGGAGGAGAGTCCTGACACAGTGAAAAATATGATCTCAGCCTTTGTTCTCTGCACAAAATGCCCCCAGACGCCACCTTTGCCTCCCTCTCCTTCTTGATACAGCTGACAGCCTCTCAGAGCCATAGACCCCCTGCCATCACCATACCTATAACAGTCCCCTACCTACCACAACATGAATTCTCTCACTGACCAATTCATGTTCATCCAATTCTGGCTATTTCAGTACATTTCATTCCTATCCCCAAATAGGTACACATCTGATACATTTTCCATTCATATCACTTAACCTAACAATGTTTTCCCAAAATATCCTGTTTATCTCCCCTGTCCAGTAATAACTACCCTCCCACCAGCTACTGTATGTCTACATTTACCTTCCCTACAAGATGAACTGACACCTGCACTAGCCCAAAACCTTCTCTCCAACCAGTGCCTGTCTCACTTTCCACCCTGACAGGTGACCTAGCCTAGTACTGAGCTGACTCCTGATAAACTGTCTTCAGTTTTACGTATTGAGTAACTGATTAAATACTGGAGTTTAAGCATGAGAACTTCATTCATCCAGTAGACAACTGTTAAGCACTTATTATGTGCCATATCCTAGATCTATAAAAATAAATACATTAGGTATCAACCTCGAAGAAGGTCAAAATCCAGTACGGGAGATAAGTATACACACCTACAGTACGTGTATACTACATAAATGTGTACACCCGAAAAACTGGCAACATCCAAGAATACACTCAATTTGATCTTTTGGAGTTTGGAGGTGGGGCAATGAGGAGGGGGCCTCCAAAGATGAGGAGACACTTGATTTTGCCTCTACACAGTGGAGCAGCAGGTTGTCAAATGAAGTGTTACTCACTCAGGTGTCTGACTCTTTGTGACCCCATGAACTGCAGCCCGCCAGGCTCCTCTGTCCATGGAATTCTCCAGGGGAGAATACTGGAGTGGATTAGCCTATCCCTTCTCTAGGGTATCTTTCCAATCCAGGGATCGAACCCGCGTCTCCTGCCTGCATTGTAGGAGGATTCTTTACCGACTGAGCCACCAAGGAAACCCAAATCTGCTTGACATTCTGTTGAAATCACTTTAGGGCTCCAGGGCATGGCAAGGCCAGAATTCAGGGGCCAGGAGAGAGAGGGATCGCCACTTTGGACGATGAGAAGGGGTACAGGCGCACTGACGACGGTCTCTGGGCCAGAAACGCACGCGCCCCCGCCTCGGCTCCTCCGGGCGCCTGAAGCAAGGTGGCGCGGCCTCACATGGGGCGCATGAAGTTTGCCTCCTCCTCCTGCATGTCGCTGCTGATGAGGACGACGCTGACCGTGGGGCCACGGTCGTCTGCTGCTGCCGCTACCCAGTGGTGCTGGCAGCCGCCTCGCCCCTGACGGACAAGCGGCAGGAGGGGCGGTGTGCACCAGGGCGCCGCGCGGAGGTGTGTTCTCCACGCGCTCGGACCGCTGCGGGGAGCCGACGGCCTGAGAGGAGGGCACCTCACAGGTGGAGATGCCTCCCGCGAGGACAGGCGCGGTTTATTCTTCCGGAGGAGCTGGTGCCGCAGGCTGCTGCCGCGTCACGCGGACCAGACCCACATCTAAGGGGTGAGCGCTGGACGGCCCCCTGACCAGCCACTACCGCAGGCCACTGCATGACGGGATTGTAACTGCTGCCGTGAGCACGCGTGTTCCTCCGGTTGGCGTGGTCCCGGATCACGGTCGCGTCACGTGGGCCAGAGCCACATTTAAGGGGGTGAGCGCTGGCAGCGTCAGCAGCTGCCGTGCCGTCGGGAGAAGCAGGATCTGCTGGTCCCACATGGCTAGGCCTGCTGGACAAGCCTACCTGGTTGGTTCTGAGGAGGCTGAGCTCCTGGGGCTTGAGTACTGAAGGGAACTGCATTTTCCATTCGCGCAGAGAAGCCAGCGGGCTTAATGGGAGAGGCTTGCTAGCCTTGGAAGCCGTGTAGACACACGATGAGCGCTTGCTGGCAGAGGCCAGATAGGTCAAACAATATAAAGACTGTAGATAGAAATTGTAAAAACTGTGTGAAGCTAGAATTAATAAAAGGAAGTCACGAAAGAGAAGGTTGGAGGAATAGAATATGAAGGTTCTTGCCGCTACAAACTTTGAGGTTTATTCTGCAGAAATTGGAAAGTCACAGAAAGCTTTGAAGCAGGGCTGTCTAGTAATACTTGAGTTTGGAAAATGTTTTCCTGTAACAGAGTAAGGACTGACTTTGAAGGCTTGGGGTGAGGCAGGAGAGGCAGAGCAATGCAAGAAATATCAATAGTAACAGTTCAGTTCTATTGCTCAGTCGTGTCCGATTCTTTGCAAGCCCATGGACTGCAGCACACCAGGACTCCCTGTCCATCGCCAACTCCCAGAGTCTATTCAGACTCATGTCCATCCAGTCAGTGATGACATCCAACCATCTCATACTCTGTCATCCCCTTCTCCTCCCGCCTTCAATCTTTCCCAGCATCAGGGTCTTTTCCAAGGAGGCAGTTCTTTGCATTAGGTGGCCGAAGTATCAGAGTTTCAGCTTCAGCATCAGTCTTTCCAATGGATATTCAGGACTGATTTCTTTTAGGATGGACTGGTTGGATCTCTTTGCAGTCCAAGGGACTCTCAAGAATCTTCTCCAACACCACAGTAGTCACAGATCAGATCAGATCAGATCAGTCGCTCAGTCGTGTCCGACTCTTTGCGACCCCATGAATCGCAGCATGCCAGGCCTCCCTGTCCATCACCAACTCCCGGAGTTCACTCAGACCCATGTCCATCGTCAGTGATGCCATCCAGCCATCTCATCCTCTGTCGTCCCCTTCTCCTCTTGCCCCCAATCCCTCCCACCATCAGAGTCTTTTCCTATGAGTCAACTCTTCACATGAGGTGGCCAAAGTACTGGAGTTTCAGCTTCAGCATCATTCCTTCCAAAGAAATCCCAGGGCTGATCTCCTTCAGAATGGACTGGTTGGATCTCCTTGCAGTCCAAGGGACTCTCAAGAGTCTTCTCCAACACCACAGTTCAAAAGCATCAATTCTTCAGCTCTCAGCCTTCTTCACAGTCCAACTCTCACATCCATACATGACCACAGGAAAAACCATAGCCTTGACTAGATGAACCTTTGTTGGCAGAGTAATGTCTCTGCTTTTGAATATGCTA
>NW_011494808.1:11105458-11105860 GCF_000754665.1 Bison bison bison
TGAGATGGATCAGACTGGCCTATAAATCTATTCATCCGCGTGATTTAAACTTTGTTCTCGCCCCCACCAAAAAAAAAAAAAAAAGAGTATATTTCCTCTAAGAAGTTATCCTGGGAGTTTCTCAGGGAAGATCTGGCAGCAGACGACAAATAACTAGGAAAGCTGCAAAAATGTGTGCCCTGCTGTGACTGACTACTCAGTTCCTGGGATGATCTCCCATTCTCTCCCTTCCCACAACGCCCTTGGCAAGATCAGTTTCCTTATGATCGTTGACCTCTTCGTCCCCACTTCTTGGCTTCTTTCTTCCTTGTTTGGAGCTCTGACCTTTACTACTCTCCAGCTCTTGGTTTTGTATCTAGAATGATGGGCTAGTGGCCCAGACACATCTGCCTGAGTGAACAA
>NW_011494808.1:11105960-11151200 GCF_000754665.1 Bison bison bison
CCAAAAAAAAAAAAAAGAGTATATTTCCTCTAAGAAGTTATCCTGGGAGTTTCTCAGGGAAGATCTGGCAGCAGACGACAAATAACTAGGAAAGCTGCAAAAATGTGTGCCCTGCTGTGACTGACTACTCAGTTCCTGGGATGATCTCCCATTCTCTCCCTTCCCACAACGCCCTTGGCAAGATCAGTTTCCTTATGATCGTTGACCTCTTCGTCCCCACTTCTTGGCTTCTTTCTTCCTTGTTTGGAGCTCTGACCTTTACTACTCTCCAGCTCTTGGTTTTGTATCTAGAATGATGGGCTAGTGGCCCAGACACATCTGCCTGAGTGAACAAGAATGTGACATTGACACACAACCACAGTGATGCACAGAAGTCAAGACTGACAAGGATGAAAGCTTTCTGCCTGCTGCCCCTGTTTTCTGGGATTTTTAGAGTTTGGAGAAATCGCTGTGGTCTGTTTTAAAACTCTTGAATGCCCACATGAGATTGAATGCCATTTAGATAAATGAGCCATTTAGCCTGGTGGTTCACATAGCAGAATTACTTGGGTGGTTGCTCTAGAATGGGTCTATTTTATTTTTAAAGTTCAGTTGAAGTTAGTTTTGGCCAAGGACTTTGCAAACTTTGATAGAAATCAAGTTCCAGGTGGTAAGGTCCTGGACAATCATCAATAGGTATGGTAAAGGTATCAAGAACATTATAGCTTTAAGTAGCTGAGTGTTTATTGAACACTCTCATGGGGATACTCTATTCTAAGATAATCACTGATGCATAAGACAGTTTATTCTTTGGGAGGAAACAAGTCAGTTAATTCTTCAAGGAAGACAACTGCACAACCATGACTTGTGTGTTGCTCAGCAGGATGTAAGAAGGATTCTTGCCACCACTGTGTCAGTTTCAGCTACTTCATCCTTCTCTCTCTAGAACCATGGCCACTTCCACTCCTCTCCCTGTCTCTGACGCTCAACCTCAAAGAACCAGGACCCTGTGTGCAGCTATCCCAAGCATCTCACTTCAGCACATTCCTTCTGGTCAGCACCTTTTCCAAAATAGCCCTTGCTTTGTAATTGCCCTTTTCTCCTCCTTCTCCGGTTTCTTTCAAAACAAGACCACTAACCAGTCCATCTTCTCAGCCACGTGTTAAAGGAGAAGCTGTCAAGTGCCTGATCAAAACGGGCCGCTTTTCAGTATGTGTGGTAGGAGGCTTAACCTCCCTGGCAGCTTTCAGGAGAATCTATTATTCCGTGTGTGTCTGATTTGGAAGGATGTGTGAGGGAGTTATTTTTGAGGTCAAGGGAGTTACACTTTTTCCTCATCTATTCATACTGACCAGATCCTCCTCACCCAGTTTTTCTTCCTCACAGAGATTCAATTCTGATCTATGTATGCTATGACTTCAATGTATGCTGTGGCTTTAATCCACCAGGTTATAAAGAACTTCAGTAGGAGACCTGGCTTAGTTAGAAATTTGTTACCATCTGTACCTGAGTTCTTTCCCTTGAGTCGTGTGCACACACTTGAAATTTTTCTAGATAGGCCTGTATGGCTTCTAGGAAAGATAAACGCTATACTGATTTCCTGTTGCATTGTTATCTTGGTCAAATGGCAAAATATCTAGCTTGGAAGTTAGCATCAGATAAAAATAGTGTGAACTGATGACCACAATGCACACCCTCTAATGAGAGCAAATTAACATGGAGATCACAAGCAAAGGAAGAGGCGCATCTGTATGATACTACATTCCAACATGAGCCCGTTGGATACAAACAAACCAGACCTTAACAAAATCCCAACAATATCCATAAAAAGGAAACAAGTAGGAAATACACACACATACACAGAGTTTCTCCTTAATGCTCTTACGGTCAGTTCTGCCTCCAATTTCAGATCAGATTGCTGTTGGTTCAGTTGCACACCAGAGGAAATCAAGGTTTGCATCCAGGGACTTTGTTGTAACAAATAAATATTTCTTTTACTACAAAACATTTAGCCTTGAGCACATACAGTGGAATTCCCTTGAATAAAATACCTAGACAGAGTCCAATACTTTGGCCACCTGAAGCAAAGAACTGAATCATTGAAAAAGATCCCAAGGCTGGGAAAGATTGAAGGCAGGAGGAGAAGGGGGCAACAGAGGATGAGATGATGGGATGGCATCACCGACTCGATGGACATGAGTTTGAGCAAGCTCCAGGAGTTGGTGATGGACAGGGAAGCTTGGCTTGCTGCAGTCCACGGGGTTGCAAAGAGTTGGACACGACTGAGCAACTAACTGAACAACAACAACAAATGTTATTATATCAAAGTATGCTCTCTCATAAATATGATAAATGTTTATAAACAGATACTCATTTTTAATTTTTTAGTAAATAAGCCATTTATATTTTGTTATATTAGGATGGATACACTCCAGAAAGTACAAATTATTTCTATGGTATCCAGAAACACCAATGGTAAGTCCTCAAAAGAGCACTCATCCTTGAAAAGTATAGAAAGTCATAAACAGTCATCTAAGCAGTGGTCATGAGGGGTTTTTCTAAGTTAGCACATTAATATTTTATATTAGATACACATTTTTTTAAATTTTATTTTATTTTTAAACTTTACGATATTGTATTAGTTTTGCCAAATATCGAAATGAATCCGCCACAGGTATACCCGCGTTCCCCATCCTGGACCCTCCTCCCTCCTCCCTCCCCTACCCTCCCTCTGGGTCATCCCAGTGCACCAGCCCCAAGCATCTAGTACCGTGCATCGAACCTGGACTGGTGACTCGTTTCATACATGATATTATACATGTTTCAATGCTATTCTCCCAAATCTCCCCACCCTCTCCCTCTCCCACAGAGTCCATGAGACTGATCTATACATCAGTGTCTCTTTTGCTGTTTCGTACACAGGGTTATTGTTACCATCTTTCTAAATTCCATATATATGCATTAGTATACTGTATTGGTGTTTTTCTTTCTGGCTTACTTCACTCTGTATAATAGGTTCCAGTTTCATCCATCTCATTAGAACTGATTCAAATGTATTTTTTTTAATGGCTGAGTAATACTCCATTGTGTATATGTACCACAGCTTTCTTATCCATTCATCTGCTGATGGGCATCTAGGTTGCTTCCATGTCCTGGCTATTATAAACAGTGCTGCGATGAACATTGGGGTACACGTGTCTCTTTCCCTTCTGGTTTCCTCAGTGTGTATGCCCAGCAGTGGGATTGCTGGATCATAAGGCAGTTCTATTTTTTTTAAAACAATTTAAATGTAACTTGCAGAGAATATGTCCCCTTTACTCTTAAATACTAGAATGTGTGTTTCTGAAATCCAAAGGCTCTCTTCTAGAGCCTACAATTAGCAAACTTAGAAAATTAACACTATTCTAATACTATCTTACCTCAAATCTTACTCAGATTTCACCAACTGTCCCAATGTGTACTTTACAGCAAAAGAACTTCCCAGCTCATGTACTGCACTCAGTTGTGGTAGGTGCTCAGTCTCCTGCAGTCTAACCTGGTTTCTCTGTCTTTCCTGACCTTGTCATTCTTGAAGTGCATAGTCTAGTTATTTAGTAGAACGTCGCTCAAGTTGGTTTTGTCTGACGCTTTCTCATTATTAGATTTAGCATAAGCATTTTTTGCAGAAGTGCCAGAGGTGAGATTCTGTTTTTGAGATGATGAATTTATCTTTGCATCAGACTTGAGGGTTTAGAAGGTGAAGGGCAAAGGACTGACCTCCAGCAGCTGGTATTCATCAAGTACTTACTAGGTGCCAGACACTGTTCTAAATGCATTCGGTAGGTTAACTCACAAGCTCCTCGTAGTTATTCTGTTCCCATTTCTCAGATGAGAGAGATGGAGGCACAGAGATGACAAAGCTAGAAAGTGGGGCAGCCAGGATTCTAATCCAGGCAGACGGACTCAACCGCATATACTGTAAGAAGACGAGAAAATGAAGGCATAATTCTTGGGAAAAGACAGCCTTGCGGCGAGTTCAGAACCGGCTGACTTGAAGAACAGCTGGGGTGGACTGGTCCCAGCAACTGGAGTAGAGATCGTGGTTTATGGCCGTGGCGCTCCCGCCCCCTGCTGGCTGCATGCGCTTACTGGATGCTTTCGTGTGTTGAACGGGATTGAGGAGGCACCTCAGTGGCAGAGCTGTGATCACCGACATTTCTGCAAAGTTCCTGAAATTATGCCTGATAATGAGCATGCATCCGGAAGTAGCTGACATTCTTTCCATTTTTCCCCTTGCCTCTCAGCTCTCTGTCACGTTCTAAAGGTTGCTCAGCAGAACTTCTCTTATGCAACTGCCCAGGAGGATTTTTTTTTTTTTTTTAACCATGACAAATTTGGAATCCACTGAAGCAGTAAGGAAGCTAAATTAATCAGAATACAATCCCCAGACAAGATAATCATTGCAGCTGAGGGACAGTGTTTGTCCTTGGAAAATATTTGAAAAGAGCTGAGCAGCTGAAGCAAGTCATCTCACAGTGGTCTCTGAAGAGCTGCAGAGACTCCAGTCACTGGGCAAACAATATGATCCAGAGGGAAAACTCTGAATAAATCAGAAGTAGCCCTTGCTTTCTATCAGACTCCCCTTCTCTTCAGAGGTAAAAGGCTGTCCTCAGATTCAAAACCTCTGCAGCTTCCACAAAATTCCATTGTTTTTTCTAGTTAGGGAAAGTAGAAGGAAGATAAAGTCAGAAAACAATGGAAAGGCAAGCACACTGATTTGCTCAATATACCAGAAACGGCTTGGTAGAAACAAAATAAAACAAAAATTTAAGTCTGTCTTTACATTGTCAAAATATATTCTATAGGGAAATGTGATGCAAATTCAAGCAAGACAGTGGCCATTATTAAGCCACTTTTAATCTCAAAGGTGAGTAAGCTCTTTGCTGGAATTTTGAGGATGCTGATACAAGGATGTCCTGCGTGAGTGTTAACTTGAAAACTTCTAGACACCTATCTGTCAGGTCCTGAAAGACATAGCTGCATTTGCATACTGCTGCTACCAAGCATAGAGCTGAAACCTTTGCTCCCAGGTCAAATCAACTCAGTAGATGAATGCCTCAAGGGAGGTGCTCGGGCTAAGCAAGCTTGTCACCTCAAGGACTTCTTGTTTATTTCCATAAAGCATCAAGAGCTCCATGAAGAATTAATCAGAACTCCACATCTTCAGTCAGTCTGGAAACTGCTGCCCTGCGTCAGTCGTCTACTGCTGTAACGGTGCAGGGAAGCCACCACGAAGCATCAGTGCAAAATGGAAATAGACTCAGAGCCGCAGAAAAACAAACTGAGGGTTACTAAGGGGGAAGGGGAAGGGAGAAATAGGAGTTTGGAGTTAACAGATACACACTACTATATGTCAAATAGATGAGCAACAGGGACCTACTACGTATCACAGGGAACTCTGCTCAACATTCTCCTATAACCTAAATGGGAAAAGAATCTGAAAAAGAATAGATACATGTATATGTGTGACCGAATCACTTTGTGGTACACCTGAAACTTACACACACTGTAAATCAACTATACTAAAAAAAAAAAAAAAAGAAAAGGAAAGAACCATCTGAGGCATGTATCAATAGCATTATTTATTCACTGCTCCCATGTGGGGTCACTTGGATGGCTCTGCTGGTACTGCCTGAGCTCAGGTGTCCGTATCTCTCATCACCCAGCAGTCCAGGCCAGGGATGTTCTGAGGGCAGTGTTCTCAGCAAGCGGACAAACGGGAAACACAATGCCATCTCAGACCCAGCTTCACAGATGGCACTGTCGCTCCTCTTGCATGTTACTAGCCAGAACAGTTCATGAAGCGAGTGTAGATTCAAGGGAACAGGACTGTCTTTTCTTTGAGAGGAGATGCTGTCTCAAAGAGAAGGGTGTGGGTACAAGGATGGATTAAAGAATCAGGCCCATGGCTGGATTCTGCTACTTTCTTCACTTACACTTCTTGACAGGGGATCTGCAAACGTGCTCTCTAGATTGCCCTGGTGAGATTCAATAATGAGGAAATGCTTAAATCTTAAGGACAGCTTTTTTCCTTGTGACATCTGCAGCATCTTAGATCACTGAAAAGATAATCTCAGAACCTCTGGACATGGGCTTTTGACATGAATTACCACTTATTGCTATCAATTCCTTATTACTACCTGGTCTAAACTTCAATAGAGAACAGTCTACAGTTTAAGAAAAAGCAGGAAAATGTCCCTAATTTCATCTCCTACTGTGTCAAAATATTTGGTGTATATATATATATATTCATTTAAATTTTGTTTTAATTTTTAGAAATATGAGAAAATAAGATTTAAAAAATGAGGGTTTCACAAGTTAATTTCTTGATCAATTGTAATTGGAATCTTTTTGGGTGAAAATTAAAACACATGTACTCTCTGAAACCATTTTACCTGAAAGAAAGAACCAAGGGAATTTTTTTTTTTCTTTCTTTGCTTTGGGTTTCTGAATGATCATGTTGAATTCTTTTTCTTGAATATGTTCATATAATGACTAGTTTGTTCTCAAATGACTAAGCTTTACCCAAGTCATTATTTCCTTCCTTCTCAGTCTCCTTTTTCCCCCTTCTCTTTCCATGAATGTCCTGTTACTTCACTAAAAATAATCTGTAGATGGAAAATACAAGAACCCCCTCTTCCCTCAGTTTGCAAATGTATAAACAGAATTTAATAGAATCTAATATTTAACTAATCTTTCTCATGCTATATAGTCCACGTATTAATAAATTTGCAAGAATGAGCATAAAATGTACTGTTTCTTTTTTACCTTTTTCCTTCTAGTTTGTCAAGATTAGAGTAACAACATGATAAACCATAATATACTTATCCTGATATTTCTGTCTTGCTGAGTTGATGATATACCAGGCAGCCCACTTTTCCCCAAAAGGATGAACACATATTCAAAATATTAAACCCTTAACAGAGACACATGTAGAAGCAATTTGAGATCCTCATCTGTTACTTCCCAAGTCCTCTGAATCTTTTAATTTAGCCCTCTGACCAATCTACTCAATTCACTGTCATACAAGTTCTTTTTTTACTGCACCTAACAGTTTGCCTGCCTGTTTGTGTGCTGAAGTGTAAAAAAACAATTTCAAGGAATAAAACCATCTCTCATAACCTCTGTCTACTAATGCCAACTATGTTGATTGCTTGACATTTACTAAGTCTACTGACTACATGATGGATAATATTTGCGGATTAAAGATGCTGACTTGTTTCTTTTCTAAGTCAAATTTAAACTCTGACTACCTAGAATCAAACCCTGCATGCAGTCTCAACCTGCCTCCGCTTTGCACAACTCTCTGACATTTGCACACCACCTATTGATTGAATTTTTAGCAGCTGTCATTCAAGGATACCCAGCTTTAGCTAGGCCAGCACTGGAACGGCAGATTTCCAAGGTCTGAAAATGACCCAGTTAGACACAAATGTATATAAGCTCTCTGCAGACATATGTGGGCTCAACAAGGTTATCAGTTTAACTGATAGTTCTCATCCAATTATGACTGTCATAATTAACAAACAGTTTTAGTAACAAGGGCATTCAGAGTTATGAATTTTTTTTTTCAAGAGAGGAACTAGCACAAAAACCATTCAGTTTTCTCATTTCTAAGAATTTGGGGTGTGAAATCCATAGTTTAAAATCTACTTCTGTATGATACTTTAAAACTAGCATAACAATTGGGGTTTGTTTAGCTTCCAGTTAAAGAATAATTCTCCATCTTTCAAAAAGGATTTGTAAGCACTTTAAAGATGGCAAATATTTAAAGTTAAGTACACTGCTTACTTCTGACAGAATATTTGCAAGCCATTCATAATCTCAAAAATCAAAGACAACTATTCCATTTTCAATCAGGAAGCAAGTAATAGAAATAATCAGTGGAGAACCACTGTTGATTTAATATAAAATGCAGATTGGAACACAGGCATCTTAACATCTTGCATGGTTTAACTCGGTTCATACGGCTGGTCCCAAGACACTCTGAGCAGTTTTCCCACTGCTAAGAAAAAAAGTTCTTAAGTTAAATTGAATACTAGATATTTTCACTTTCTACTTAAAATAGAGTTAAGATGATCAAACACTTTTAGTATGTTACTAACTTTGTGTTCTAGAAATCAGTCTTGTTGTAAAATGAAATTCAGATGTGAAGAACAGAATCAATACTTCCTGCCATCAGGACAGTATTCTTCGCATAAAGCCAGTGGTGACCTGGAGCCAATTTGTGCTGGCCTTCGTGAGGTGACTATGGTGCTTCTTTTGTATCTGTGTTTAGTGATATTGTGCTGGTAGCTTGAAACTGACAGCGGTGGGAGTGTTTATAGCACAGAAATTGGTCAACACTGTTTGTCGGTTTGCAAGTTAGTACCAGGGAGATGAAGCTGTCCTGTACGTATCTGTATTTTCAAGCACACATGTGGCTACTGAGCAGTAGAAATATGCCTGGTGTGACTGAGGAACTAAATCTTTTACTTTATTTAATTTTAATTTAAATAACCATTGTGGGGAAAGCTACCATTTGGGGCAGCTCATTTCCACTGTGATGTAACCACTGATGGCATCTGCCAAGGTTCACGGAGATGACGTAGCGAAGACTAGAGGAGAAAGAGGAGCCCGACAGAGGGGTCAGTTCAGGTCTGGGAAGAATGAAATGGAACAGCAAAGCCCTTCTAGGCTCTGTCATCACTTTCTGAATCTGCTGTCTACGCATTCAGTCGTTCACAGACCCAGAGCAGTCAGTTGTGGACCAGATGGGTGAAGGCCACCTCCTCGTGAAGGTAGCTCATAGAGGAAAGCGGCCCCGCTGACCCAAAGTTAGTCCGACTGAGTTTTAGTATGTGGCAGAAACACCCGGAAGATTTGCTGAACCCCAGGCTCCTGGGTCGTCCTCTGCTTCAGGAGGTCTGGGCTGAGAGCCAGGAATCTGCCTTCCAAACACATTGGTGGTGATGTTTACACTTAAGGTCCAGGGACCAAACTAGAAAACCATTGCTTTCAAGCTGAGGTATGTCCGTCTCCACATCCTTCTTCTTCAATTACAGTCTTCATGCTTTTCACTCAGACTGCAATCCTACTATGTTTCCTGAGATGCCACAGCAAATATCATTACTCTTTGTTGGTTAATTCTGTTCTTAAGGTCTAAAGTTAAAGCTACAAGAAACCTAACAAACTCTCCTAGTTTGCCACTTGCTGGGTCCCTGGGGTGTTGTTCCCACTGTGCCCAATGCCACTCTGGGATGTGAAGTTTAAAGACTTTCTGCTCATAGCCCCAGCTGTTTATAAAAACTGCAGACACCAACTAAAATCCCTTTCCCTCTCACTTTCTCTCCCTATCTCTCTTTCCCTCTCTCCAACCCTCACAATACCTTCTGTTAGAATACACTTAACACAAGCACAAAAGGCAAAAATAACCTTCAGTATACATCTACACTTTGCGAACTCCTTGACAATACAGATTTAGCAGGAGCTAACTGGTTTTCTTTCCCAGAAGGAAAATGATATAACGGGCTCTTCCCCAAATGGAAACACATCTATTTGTAGTTTGGAGACCCAAACCATAGGTCCAGGTAGGAATGTGGATAGCAAGAGTGAATAGCTTCTCAGAGGCTTTTCGAAGACTATCTTAGTTCGAGTTTAATAAACTGAGAGTTAAAGCCTTGGTGCTTTCTCTTGCTCTATCCCTCCTCGACCAGAGGGTGTTCAGGAGGCCATTGTTCAATTTAACCATTTAAAAAAAGACTTTTAAAGAGCAGTTTTAGGGTCACCACAAGTTGAGGGGGATGGTACAGAGGCTTCCATAGACCCTGTTCTTCCACAGACGTACCACCTCCCCCTCTATCAACACCCCACCAGGTAGGATGTTTGTTCCACAGGACGAACATGGTTTATATCAGGGTTCACTCTTGGGGCCGTCCATTCTGGGGATCTGGACAAACGTGCAATGACAGGTAACCACCATTACAGTATCTTGGAGAGTCGTTTTGCTGCCCTCGAGAGCCTCTGCTCTGTCTGCTCAGCCCTCCCTCCCCTTGGCTCATGCAACTGCTGATCTATCAGCTCCAAAGCTTTGCCTCTCAGGAAGTCATATTTGAAATTAATCCTAGGAGAACTAGGATAAAGAAAGATTAACAAAGACAAGCTAAGTCATCAAGACAGAAATGGCAGCTAAAAACATACGTTGGTGACATAAAGAGAAATTATACAGCAGGAGAAATACAGAAGGCTAAACTTCTGAGGCACCAACTATTGTTGTGACTGCTCAGCATTTTACTTCTGATCTGGACGTTCCTCATTCTCTAAGACAGGCTTCTGTTATTCTAATCAGCACATTGTCAGGAAATTAAGAAACATTTTTAAACTGAGAGCAAAGGTACAAAACTCTGTTCTTGTGGCTATTTTTATCTGTAGGCTAAACCACTTCTAGACTAGGAAAAAGTTCCTTAGCTTTCCACTATAAACAAGAGATTACATTTAAACTCAGAGCAGAGTACTGAATAAATAAAAATAAGAATTCTCTGTTATTTCTCTTTGCATACAGATTATTTACAGTATGGATACTTGCATACTTTTAAATACCATCTCAGTTCAGTTCAGTCTCTCAGTTGTGTCCGACTCTGCGACCCCATGAACCACAGCACACCAGGCCTCCCTGTCCATCACCAACTTCCGGAGTTTACCCAAACTCATATCCATTGAGTCGGTGATGCCATCTAACCATCTCATCCTCTGTCATCCACTTCTCCTCCTGCCTTCAATCTTTCCCAACATCAGGGTCTTTTCAAATGAGTTAGCTCATTTTAAATACTATCCACATTAGCTTTAAATAGTACTCCTAGTGGAAAAAAACATTGGTGTGTGTTCAAAAAGCAAATTAATTTTAAGGTTAGACTGAACAAACTATTTTGAGATGGCAAACCAGACTGTCCCCTCACAATGTGTGCGTGCTCAGTCATTCAGTCATGTCTGACCCTTTTCAACCCTGTGGACTATAGCCCACTAGGCTCCTCTGTCCATGGGATTATTACCCGGGCAAGAATACTGGAGTGGGTTGCCATTTCCTCCTTCAGGGGGTTTTCCCAACCCAGGAATTGAACCTACATCTCCTGCACTGCAGGCAGATTCTTTACCGCTGAGTCACCTTGGGGAGCCTCTTCCCCTCACATACACGCTACAAACATTTCAAATGCATACACGAGTCAGTTTTTACAAACCCCACTCTCTCTTCTGCGTCGATTATCAAAAAGTTGACTTACTTGTCTCAAAAAAGGATCAAAACTGAGGTTAATATGGCATGCCTACAAAATAGCAATGATATAAATAATTTCATACCATGTTTGTATACTCCAAGTCAAGAAACTACATTATCTGTCTCTTTTCTCATTTTCATACATGCACCAGGTCCTGCAGTCACTTCTTCTAATTTACACCTTTTTCACCTTTAAATGATATGTACTTTAAAACACCAAAAGGAAAAGTTGAGTTGACATTCATAGTAACTGATTTTAGTTCTTCACTGAGACTAAAGAGTTCTCATTCCAAAAGTACTGCACACTCTGGCTCCTAGGATAGCCTTTAAAAGGAGAATTCTGAATGAATAGTGCCCATAACACAGAAGTAGTTTGGTGCCAGAGCTTGAAAAGATAAGATGTCTATATCCAGTATTTTCTTGATAATAGAGCAGGTATCTATTACTCATTTGCTAAAATTTCCAGCAATTAACTATAAAGAGGAAGTTTTTCTAGCACCTCCCCCACTTTATCCAGTCAACTTTTTCCATTTCAGAGCTTCTATTAGTAATGAGCTGAAACTCCAATACTTTGACCACCTCATGAGAAGAGTTGACTCATTGAAAAAGACCCTGATGCTGGGAGGGATTGGGGACAGGAGGAGAAGGGGATTACAGAGGATGAGATGGCTGGATGGCATCACTGAGTCTATGGACATGAGTTTGAGTAAACTCGGAGAGTCGGTGATGGACAGGGAGGCCTGGCATGCTGCAATTCATGGGGTCACAAAGAGTCAGACACAACTGAACAACTGAACTGAACTGATACTTGATAATATGAGTGTGAACACCAGTAAGCACTTTATACCTTTAACCTTAGCACTTTATATTAGCTTATTTAATTAGCAAAATGATTCACAGCAACAATCATTTTAAAGCTGCAAAAACTGAATTTAAAAAGTTGAATTGTCTTGGTTCACACAGCTGGTGATGGCAGTGCTGTATTCCAAACTCTAAACCTTTAAAGCTCATGCATATAACTCAATGCACTGCAGCTTACCTTGAAAACCGTAATCCCAGTGGAAGAGCTCAAAAATAACAAGATGGTAGACTTTTTCAAAGTCTAATGAGATTCAAATGTCAACTTAAAGTTTCCCATAAGAACTATTCATTACAACTATCAGCTCTTGCAGGCTTACAAATAGGTTAAAGAGGAAATTAGCCAAAGTAGATTTTAATCACTTAAATGGCTTCCTGCCCCTACCCCCATCAACAGGTGATTTGTTTCACCAAAACAAATTCTGTCAAGAGAATTAGATAAATAAGCCACCTGTAATTGAACAGTTCTTATCTAGTCTTCTTGGAAGTTAGCAGAATTGGATTCATGGTTTCTATCCCTTTAGCTATAAAAAGTTAATATTTCAACTAATATGTTATAGCAAAGAAAAGGAACTAACAGTGGCATTTTTTTCTTCTGTCTTTACCATGTTCAGCTATTTGCAACTAAACAGCAGTACCAAAAGCAGGCAGGCTGCTCAGCAACATGAACTTGACACTGCAAGTTATTTATTTAAAAAAAAATCAGTGTGACATTATTCCTTGAATATTTATATATTATCATTATTTTACCCACAGCACCCAGATATTTCATCAACCCAACAGCTGTTCTACAGTTACCAATGAAACAACTTTCTTCTTAGAGAAATTCAGCTGATGGGTGTCATTTGAACTTAGAGGAAAGAAAATGTTAAATAAAGAATGGGGTGAGGGATAAAACCTTCAGTGAATTTTCTTTAGGAAAATTCTGGAGTTTTGGCCAAGATGACAAAGTAGGAAGATCCTGAGTTCATGACCTACAGACACACAAACATTGCAACTTCTTACAGAGACACTGTCTACTAGAGTGACCTGAAGACTAGCAGAAAAAGATTTTCCACAACTAAAGATAGAAAGAAGGAACCACAGATGGGTAGGAGGAGTGGAGACAGTAAAACCAAAACCCACATTCAGAGTAAGCGACCCACAAACAGGAGGGTATTCACAACTTCAGAGGTTCTCCCCAAGGAGCAATGGGTCACAACCCCACACTGGGCTCCCCAGCCTAGAGTCCTGCACTGGAAAGATGATCCCCAAGAATATTTGACTCTGAAGCCCAGCAGGCCTTGTGTACAGGAGGACAAGAAGACTGTAGGAAGCAGACTCCCGTCTTCAAGGGCGCATGCACAATCTCATACATCCCACGTCCCAGCACAGAGGTAGTCATTTGAAAGGAGGCTGAGTCTGACTCACATGCTGAACTTGGAGATGCCCCCCGCCATCCAGAGATGCAAGAGGCAACTGGAGCCCACCCTGGGGTTATTACCACACTGACACAGTTTGCAGCCATACTGGGGTGTTCATTCTGTCAGGAGGACACTGGCGCTGGCAGGCACCATACTGGAGTCCTCCTTCCGGCCTACTACCACTGGAGGCTCACCCACTCACCAGCAGGCCAGCACCAGTCCTGGGACACCCCGGGACACACAGTGTCATGAGGACCCAGGCTCACTCACCGGTGGACGGGCACCAGCCCAGCACCCCAGGCACCCAGTCACCTGCACCAGGACTTGGCCTTTCCCATCAGTAGGGCAGTACCAAGTCCAAGGCCCCCATGCCCACCTCTGCCACTCTGGAGCCCCGGGCAGCTCCACAGCAGGCTGGCACCAAGCATGGGATCTGTAGCCAGCTGCTCCAGGGTCTGGTCTACCCACAAACAGCACAGCAGCCTTCAAACAAGGCAGGACCTGGCGGCCAGTTGGGCTGGAGGCTGCCCTGAGTGCCCGTGTAGGCATAGTTCATCGGCCCCACCATAGCAGCAGGGCCCACTGCACCCACACGGAGCCCTTGGAGCTGCAGCTGCAGATGACTGTAAGGGGGTTTGCTGGATGCCTCCTACAGAAAGCCGCTTCTCCAAGACTGGAAACCATAACTGCCCTACCTGATGCATACACAGAGAACTGGGCAAAATAAGAAGACATAAAAATATGTTCCAAACAAAGGAACAAAAGACAAAGACCTCAGAAAAAGAAAAAGTGGAGATAAGCAATCTACCCAATAAAGAGTTCAAGGTAATGATCATAAAGATGCTCAACAAACTCAGAAGAATGGATGAACACAGTGAGAATTTCAACAGAGAGTACTAAAAAAAAAAATCACTAAATAGAGCTGAAGAATACAATAACTGAAATTAAACACACCAGAAAGAATCAATAGGAGATTAGATGGTACAGAGGAACAGAATGGTGAACTGGAAGAGTAGTGGAAATCACCCAAATTGAAGGGGAAAAATAAAAGAATGTTTTTAAACGAGAACAGTTTAATACAACATTGTAAATCAACTATAAGTCAGTTAAATAAATAAGACAGTTTATGAAGCTTCTGGGACATCAAACATATTAACATTTGTACTACAGGAAGAGTAAATAAAAGAGAAAAGAGTAGATAAAAAAAGAGTAGATAAAAGAGTACATAAAGAGAAGATAAAAAAAGAGGCAGAGAACTTATTTGAAGACATAATAGCTGAAAACTTCCTTAACTTGGAAATGGGACTGGACATCCAGGTCCAAAATGCACAAGAGTCTCAAACAAGATGAACCCAAAAAAGTTCATGCCACAGCACATTATAATTAAAATGACAAAAAATAAAGAAAAGAATCTTAAAGCAGTAAAAGAAAAGCAACTAGTCAAAAAAGAGGTAACTTGCCTAAGAGAGTCAGTTGATTTTTTAATTGTAACATTACAAGCCATACTGGAGTGTCACAATATTTTCAAAATGATGAAAGGAAAAAATCCTACACCCAGAATGCTCTACCAGCAAGATATATATGAGCGATACAGACTTTTATAGACAAGCAAAAACTGAAAGAGCTAATGCACCCCTAAACTGGTTTTATAAGAAACGTTAAAGGGACCTCTGTAATAATAGTAAAAAAAAGGCCACAACTAGAAACAGGAAAATTACAAAAAGAAAAATCTCATTGGTGAAGGCAAACATACAGTAAAGATAGTAGATCAACCACCCATAAAACTAGTAGAATAGCTAAAAGACAAAAGTAATACAACTATGCATGCATGCTGAGTTGCTTCAGTCGTGTCTGACTCTGCGATACTATGGACTGTACCCCGCCAGGCTCCTCTGTCCATGAGATTTTCCAGGCAAGAATACATGAGTGGGTTTCCATGCCCTCCTCCAGGAAATCCTCCAGACCCATGGATCGAACCCACATCTCTTACGACTCCTGCATTGGCAGGTGGGTTCTTTACCACTAGTGCCACCAGTAAAATTATATATAGACACAATAATTAGTTAAGGGGTAACACAAAATAAAAAGATGTAAAATATTATATTGAAAACGTTAAACATGGGGGGAGATATAGAAATGCAGTTTTTTTAGAATGTGTTTGACCTTAAGAGATCATCAACCTAAAGTAATAACATATATACATTTATAGGTTATGGAGATCAAGAAGCAACAGTTAGAACCGGACATGGAACAACAGACTGGTTCCAAATTGGGAAAGGAAGAAGTCAAGGCTGTATATTGTCACCCTGCTTATTTAACTTACAGCAGAGTACATCATGCGAAATGTCAGGCTGGATGAAGCACAAGCTGGAATCAAGATTGCCGGGAGAAATATCAATAACTTCAGATATGCAGATGACACCACCCTTATGGCAGAAAGCAAAGAGGAACTAAAGAGCCTCTTGAAAATGAAAGAGGAGAGGAGAAACTGGATTAAAACTCAACTTTCAGAAAATTAAAATCATGGCATCTGGTCCCATCACTTTATGACAAATAGATGGAGAAACAGTGACTGACTTTATTTTCTTGGGCTCCAAAATCACTGCGGATGGTGACTGCAGCCACAGAAATTAAAAGACACTTGCTCCTTGGAAGAAAAGCTATGACCAACCTAGACAGCATATTAAAAAGCAGAGACATTACTTTACCAAAAAAGAAATTACAGATCAAATCCCTGATCAACATAGATGCAAAATTTCTCAGCAAAAAGCTAGCTCATGGAATTCAACAATACATTCAAAGAATCATACACCATGATCAATTGGTATCTTGAAGGTGGCTTTTTTCATCAACTAGGAGCACTGCTAAATAAGACAGGAGCTACAATTCTTTCTCAAACGTTTTCAGGCTTTATAGTTTCCCATAACAATAGAACAAAACCCCTAAACTTTACTCTAAATGGATCATCCCTGTGGCCAACTCCTGTAATCAAAGGAATTGATTACAGATCAGGAATTCTGACTCTGACCAATCTTTATAGCAGGGGACATCAGATAACCCTGGTGGCTTTGGCTATTCACAGCCCAATGCAGGAGACGTGGATCACTGTGGCCAACAAAATGAAATGAGACAGAATGGATGCCAGAGAGACAACTAGAATAATTGTTTTGCATGGTTTTCCCTTAATTAATTGCTTATAATAAAATGTTTCCTCCCAACAGAAGCAATGTCTAGCAAGGAAAGCCTAGACTAGCTGATTCACAACCCATAAAAGAAGACCAACAGAGTTTCCAAATTCTTTCCCTAGCAAAATTAACAATAATATAGAAATTCATGTGCTTCTTTCATGAAGTTTTATCAGCTACAGTGAAGGAACCTGGATAACATCCCAGATAATCTGTCAGCAGCTGCTAGTGAAAGCATTAAAAAATTACTTTTTTGACTGTCTAAGTATTGTCTGCACTTAATCTGCAAATATCCAACTGTTAATACGAGGGAACTTCACTCAAACAAAGCAGCTCCTCCAGCACCCTGGGCACACTGCCCCATGTGAGCATGCTCTTGGAGTGTTGATTAAGAATTTCGTATTCACACTAGGCTTTGTTAGAAAATGTCTGTAAGCCCAGCAGAGCAGCCCGATTTCTCTGCTAATTGCTCTGATTCCCAAATGCAAGGAGGGGCTTTTTGGAAGACTCTACTTTGTGCAAAATGTAAGTTTCCCAACTCCTAATAAATGAACTTATCTGTTCTTTTCAATATGAGTTCCGCATGGAAATCAATGGCTTTAACCATTAGCACATTGGTTTCCATTGGCAACATACTTTCATTTCTCCATTTTATCTTTTTGTTTCCAAGTATAACATGGGACTCCTGAGAGTCCCTTGGACAGCAAGGAGATCAAACCACTCAATCTTTCTTTTCTGAATATTCATTGGAAGGACTGATGCTGAAGTTGAAGCTCCAGTAGTTTCGTCACCTGATGCAAACAGCTGACTCGTTGGAAAAGTGCCTGATGTCGGGAAAGATTGAGGGCAGAAGAAGAGGGCATCAGAGGATGAGATGGGTGGTGGCATACCTAATACACTCGACATGAAGCTGGGCAAACTTCGGGAGATGGTGAGGGACAGGGAGGCCTGGCGTGCTGCAGTCCATGGGGTCGAAAAGAGTCAGACACGATTGGGGGACTGAACAACAATGAAACACGGTGAGGAAGAGTGTGTGCTTTGCGGTCTAAGTCTTGTCTGTGAGACACATCTCCATTAGTTGCGTAACCTAAGTTACACCATCTATCTCTCAAAGAATAATTTTTTAAAAAGATATAATCATGACTCTCATACAAATGAATACAAAGTAAATATGTATCAAAGAGCTTATTTAGCACATCAATTGAGGAAATTAATAAGATATTACAACCATCTCAAAGGATAATTCAAAGAACTACATCTATATAAGCAATAAGAATCACTGAACTGAGTTAACAGAGGGAAATATGTCTATCCTCAAAACAATAAGGGGTTTTATTTTGGACACAGCTTATTTGCATTTCTAAGGAGAATAATCACAATTATTATCTGTTATTTGAAGCTTACACAGTTGTAAATTCACGCAAAGACAGTGAAAGACATAGATAACTCTAAAGAGTATACTTAACAAGACATTCAGTAATATTGTGGAGAAAAGGTGGGGGTTTGGACATTTCAAAGTCTTTCACATTGTCTTTTCTAAATATATCTATCAAGTTAAAAATCCATCAAGAGAATGAAAAATAAGGTATAGACTGGGAGAAAAGAAATACTTGCAAGAGACATATCTTACAAAGTTGTTGTTTATTCACTAAGTTGTGTCCGACTCTTTTGTGACCCCATGGACTGTAGCTGGCCAGGCTCCTCTGTCCATGCGATTTCCCAGGCAAGAATACTGGAGTGGGTTGCCATTTTCTTCTCCAGGGGATCAAACCCATGACTCCTGCATTGGCAGGCAGATTCTTTACCACTGAGCTACCAGGGAAGCTCATCTGACAAAGTACTGGTACGCGGAATATACAAAGGTCTCTTAGTACTCAACAACAGCAACAAAGTAGACAATCTCAGCAGATCCCTTAAAACACACCAACAGCTACCTCACTAAAGAAGATATACAGATGGCAAGTCAGCATACGAAGAGATGTTCTACATCATATGTCATCAGGGAAGCGCAGATTAAAACAGTAACAAGATATCACTACACAGTTTTTAAAATACCCAAAATCCAAAGCACTGACAACACCAAATGCTGGCAAAGATATGGGGCAGAAGGAATTCTAATTCATTGCTAGTGGAAATGAAAATGATACAGCCACTTTGGAAAACAGTTTGGTGGGGTTTTTTTGTTGTTGTTGTAAAACTAAACACATACTCATATCATATAATCCTGAAATAAGTCTCTTTGGTATTTACCAAAGGAGTTGAAAACTTATGCCCACTAAAAATACTACACAGAGATGTTTACAGAAGCTTTATTCATAATTGCCAAAACTTAGAAGCAACTAAGGTGTCCTTGAGTAGATGGATTGATTAATAAACTGTGATACATCAGATCATAGGACATTATTCAGCACTAAAAAGAAATAAATTATCAAGCCATGAAAAATTACAGAGGAATTGTATATGTACATTACTAAGTGAAAGAAACTAATCTGAAAGGGCAGTCATATACTGTACTATTTCAACTATATGATATTCTGTAAAAGACATCACTATAGAGACAGTAAAACGATCAGTGGTGACAGGGGTTAGGGAAAACAGAGTGATGAATAAGTGGAATACAGGATATTAAGGCAGTGAAAGTACTCTGTGTGAAGCTATAATGAAGGAAACATGTCATTATGCATTTGTCCAAACCCATTGAAGGAGGATCACCATGAGTGAGCCATAACGTTATCTATGGAATGGACTTTGGGTGATAATGATGTGTCGATGTAGGCTCATCACTGAAACAAGTGTATACTCTCATGGGTGATGTCAGTAATGGATAAGGTGCTCCCACATGTGTGGAAGAGGGGACATACACTACATCTCTGTACCTTCTGTCCAAGACTGTGGTGAATCTAAAACTGCTCTTGAAAACAGAGTCTATTAAAAATTAAAAGTCCAGACATAAGTTAGGAATGACTTCACCCAAAAGACATTGCAATAAGGGGAGAAGAGACTTTTGAATAAGGATAGGGTCACTGACTGTCTGAAAAGGACTATTAGCTCAGTCAGTAAAGAATCTGCCTGCAGTGCAGGAGATCCGGGTTTGATCCCTGGGACTGGAAGATCCCCTGGAGAAGGAAATGGCAGCCCACTCCAATATCCTTGCCTGGAAAGTCTCATGGACAGAAGAGCCTGGTGGGCTACAGTCCACGGGGTCACAAAGAGTCAGACATGACTGAGTGGCTAACACTTGCAGCATCACAGAGCTTGGCAGGAAAAGACTTCTCCTTTACAGAAGGAGTATACAACGGTGGGAAGTGCTGATTGTGAGAAATTCAGAGGAGCAGTAGCCTGACTGGACAACTGAGAGGGTGCTCTGTGTTCCATTGCTCAAGGAAGGGCCGAGGTTCAGGAGCCTGGAGGAAAGAAAGAACCTTGAGTCAAGTTTGGTCACATCAAGTCAATGGGTGTTTTCTTTAGTTTGGTCAATGAGGACAAGTATTTCAACTCATTTACTTATAAGATAAAGAATAATGATCAGAAGGATCTGTCTGAGCTTTTCCTAAGTCAGACAAGGGGTTTATCTTTGAGTCTCATCTAAGCCATATGAAGAAGGGTGGGTCTTGGCAGTAAGCCATTATCCAGAACACAAAAGAGTAAAGAGATTTCTTAGCCCCCCTGTTTTCTAGGAGCATGGGGCTCAGGTAAAGTTCAACACTGTTAAACTGTCCTTTATTCAAGATAAACGAACATCATTCAGCACTGAACAACACAGAGTAGATGGAGAGTGAACCAGGGTCTAGGCAACAGCTTCCTGAGCACTCTTGCTGTCATCGTTCCTGCAAAAGCAGTTCAGCCAGCTATTGAGGGGTGGTGACAAAGATCCATTGTTTAATTTCCTATATGGTAGGATTTTAAGAGCGGTGCTTAGAAAGAAAAATGAATATTAGTATAAGATGTTATAGTAAGGAATTGAACCCTGCGGGGATCTAGCCCACTGGATTCTAAGAGGTTGACGGATAGATATACTTCAGTTTTCTAGCACTGCTCACTCAGTTTCTTGAAGCTAAGATTTCAATGCTCTTGATAATGAGCAGTCTTGGGTATCTGTTGGTTTGTGACCTGAGTATAAAGGCCCAGACAGTGGCTTGTCCATGGAGAAACCCACCTCATGCATGGCTCATTGCAGTGAGAAGTCCTTCCAGATATACAGCAAATCATCAGGCTTCAGCTCACAGAGGTTCTTCAAATCCTTGGAAAGGCCGCCTACATGGCTGATGGGAATCTGAGTGCTCAGGTTTTAGGTCTTGATGACCCCAAGTCAGAGGGAAGAGAGAAAAAACTGGAAATGTTACTGAATTCAAGTTTGGCTGCTCACTACTCTTAAGCCAACAATCAAGAGGCAAGTGTCAGTAGAAAGGAAAGGTACTTTATTCAGAAAAGTGGACAATCTGGGGAGAAGGTGGACTCATGTCCAGAGACCAACACCAAAGATTCTGCTCGGCCATGACAACTTTTAAAGGGATGAAGGAGAAACAATCTCAGTTAATCGTTAATGTATGGGGTCAAATTTCTTGTCACTTTTTCATTACGTATAGATCTGCTGACTTCTGATCTTCCTTTGAATGTTGTTTTGCCCACATGGTGAGTGAATCAATCTTTAACAACTTAATTCTTTATTCTTACTCCTTTTAATCCAGGAAAGAAATCAACAGGTTAGTCAAGACATGGAGTACATTCAGTAAAGAAAATTTATGAGTTAGGTTAACTGTTGCTTAATGATCTTATTCTTAGGATTAAGGTTTAAAGGGAACAGAAATAAACAAGCAGAAAAGGGGGCAAAAGAGCTTTTTACAAATACCCCCTTGTCAGACATCATTCCATTTCTATGGGATTAAGGGCAAAGGTCCATCTTCTGGAAATTCTTCATGCTGACATAAGGAGCTGTATTCTTAGAGTGGAAGATGTTGACATGGGTCTGGATCATCTCTTTGCTGACAATTTCAGTTGCCTGCTTACATATATAGGCAGTGAAGCTAAAGTTACTTTGATGCCCATAAAGATATAGATTTATAAGAGCAATAGTGTTGATCCCATTCTTTCATCAGACACCGAGTCTGTGACTCTACTGTCCTCATCATTAACTGTTCAAGCCTACTCTTCCGTGACTCTGGGAGGCCTGGGAGATTCAGCTTTTCTACAAGCAAGAATCGGGAACACAGAGGGGCCTTTGTACCTGGGGAAGTCTCATAGGGTCCTGCTTGGTTCCAGAAATGTTAGTTTGGAATCTTGAAGCCATATATTGGCATAAAGTAGAAGAACTGAAAATTAAGTAAGGATTGATCATTTATGCAAGGTGATGGGACACAGTTCAATTTGTAGGCAGGTAACACAGAGAGAGGGGCTTCCCTGGTGGCTCAGTAAAGAATCTGCCTGCTAATGCACAATGGAGAAAGAAATGGCAACAGACTGCAGTACTATTGCCTGGAGGACTCCATGAACAGAGGGGCCTGGCGGGCTACAGTCCATCAGGTCACTAATGCAGGAGACAGCAGTTTGATCCCTGGGATGGGAAGATCTCCTGGAGAAGGAAATGGCAATCCATTCCAATATTCTTGCCTGAGAAATCCCATGGACAGAGGGGCCTGGCAGGCTACAGACCATGGGGTTGCAAAGAGTCAGACACAACTTAGCAACTAAACAACAACAAGAAAAACACAGAGAGAAGTTAACTAAATCTCTGCCAGAGAAGTCGGAGTTTGCATCTATTTGTTGTCTGCAATTTACAAAGAAGTTCAAAATAGCTCAAAGACAAGAAACAGTCAGAATCTGAGAAGCCATAAGGGTGTGCTATTATTTTCTGCTGAAATATAAAATTCCTCTCTACATGTCAAAGAGGGCTGATAACAGTATAGACTTCATGGTGTGGTCTTTGGCGAACTAAGCAGCCCAGAACAAAAAGCATGCCAGACTTACTCTTTCACACAATTCTGAGTACAAGGGTGCTGAACAGATATGAACTATTATTGTTATATTATTATTGGTGCTATGTTAGCTAAAATGTCTTTCTTGCACCTGGGTTTTGTTTTTTTTTAATACAAAGATCGTATTTGCCCATTTCTTACTATTCAAGATAAACTCTGTTAGTAATTTAGTTTACTTCTTTTAAAATTGCATTTATTTGCATAAAAATATACAAGCCCAAATGTCTAATAATCAGAGAATAAATAATTAAATGGTTTGTCCACCCAATGGTGTCATGAATGGTAGCCAAGATAGTCTAAAATTGGTTTTAATGATGTATAAATGCATCATAATACATTAGCTTTAAAAAAAACATAAAATTGCACAGCCAAATCAGTAGGATAGATAGATGATAAATAGATGAATAGGGAGGGATTGGGGGCAGGAGGAGAAGGGGACGACAGAGGATGAGATGGCTGGATGGCATCACCGACTCGATGGATGTGAGTTTGAGTGAACTCTGGGAGCTGGTGATGGACAGGGAGGCCTGACGTGCTGCAGTTCATGGGGTCACAAAGAGTCAGACACAACTGAGTGACTGAACTGAACTGAACTGAACTGAGGTAGATTATTTTATCTGTATAAAAATAACATAAAGGACACTTGTTATATCTTTAGATGTTCTGCATCCTCTCTTACTCAATAATATTTTCTGAGTGTCTCCACAAACCGTTCTTGAGAACATACTCTTAAAGTTATAGCATAAGACATATTTCCTATATGTAATTTTTCTGTTAACCTCTGACTCTCTCATTGAGAATTATGTGGTAGTGGATGGAACATTAAATTGGCAAGCACATACAGCATGGATCCAAATAAATCTTCATTTGAGACAAAGAAGAGTCCAAACCACAAATGCCACAATCAACAGAGGACAAGATGAGAGAACTAATACAGAGAAATTGGCCAGTGGAAACATGAGGAAAACATTTGTATTGTTCTCCAGGGTTTGGAATGAACCAATTTGAAGGAATGAGGTTCTTCTCTCACCTCAGAGGTGAACTAGAAAATCAGAGTGGTCCTTCGTCCATTCCTACTCTTTAAGGATTAATGCTACTGTCCAATACAACTAGCCTCTTCATTCCCAACACTTAGTATAGTAGGTACTGAATAATTATTCCATCAACAAATAAGTGGTCAAATGAAACTGTGATGAAAGAAAATGTAATTTACTTGATCATTGAAAATCAAAAATAAAGTTTGGAGTCATAGCAATTTGGATTTCCTAATTCCCAAGTATTACTAATGTCCTCATTTTACAAATAAACTGAGATCTAGAATGATTAGGTAATTTTCTCAAAAGACTAAATTTCAGAAAAGTAATACAAATGACCCTTAACTATATGAAGATATAAATGTAAATTAAACTATTTTTCGCCTATCAGACTCTTTTGGTATGGTGTAAAAGGCACGTTCATGTATCATTGCTGGCAGAAGTATAAGGTGGAACAACCACCAATTTTGTATTATATATAAAAATTACATATTTATATAACTCTCAACACATAAAATCTACTTTTGGAAATTCATCCTACAGAAATACCTATACCTATATGAAGTAGTATATGAACAAAAATATCCATTGTGGCATAGTTTGAAACAGCAGGTGGTTAAAAGAATCCCTTTTATCAGTCCACAGGCTAAAACCTATATATTTTTTTCTTTTACTGAATGTAAGGATATCTTTATACCTTAAATTTGATGAGATTTAGATCTAGGTAAAATGAAACAATTGTAGTAAGCACAGAGATGCATCATTTCCTTTAGTATTAAAATTTCATGAAGATGATACCTTAAAGCACAGGCAACAACTTTCCTTTATCTTCATCTCTGTCTTCTAACATCTCAATGTTAAGGGTTTATGAGATAAACTATTTTTGATGAAGACACTATAAAATTTGATGAAAACTCTGTAAAATACTAGGCTTCCCAGATAGCACTGGTGGTAAAGAATCCGCCTGCCAATGCAGGAGACACAGGAGACTGGGGTTCAATCCCTGGGTCAAGAAAATCCCCTGAAGGAAGTCGTGACAACCCCCACCAGTATTCTTGTTGGGAGAATCCCATGGAGAGACGAGCCTGGCGGGCTACAGTCTGTGGGGTCACAGACAGTCAGACATGACTGAGCATCTGAACACAACTATAAAATATTAAAACATGAACCATGGCAGTATTAACTGTAAGAGTTGAAGCATGAAGTATTTGGTGTATTCCACCTACTGAGGAGTTCCAGTGTAATTTGCCTGAACCAAGTGTAATACAGGCTAAATAGACTATGACACTTCTAGAAGAGTAGTTCTCAAAGTCTGGTCCTTGATGACAGAATCAGCATCTCCCCAAAACTTAGCAGAAATGCAGATTCTCTCACCACACGCCAGACCTCTTGAATCAGAGACAGGGAGAGTTAATCTGTTCATCAATAGACACACCCTTCAGGTAATTCCAATGCATATCAAAATTTGAAAAATACTGATCTCAACCATGAAGTACCATACAGCTGCAGAAAATATGAGGGTGCTCTCTGTATCCTGCCAAGGCAAGGTCACCAAGCACCTCTATCCGGTGATAGAAACAACCTAAAGATTATCTACTGTGCAAAGGGAAGGAGGGAAGAAATTGTGTTTTGATTGGCTTCATATAAATTTTTTATTAATAAAACTCTGAAAATCTGGATATGTAAGAAATTAAGAAGACTAATTACCTATGGCTAAGGGGTGTTGGAGAAGGAAATGGCAACCCACTCCAGTGTTCTTGCCTGGAGAATCCCAGGGACGGTGGAGCCTGGTGGACTTCTGTCTATGGGGTCACACAGAGTTGGACGCGACTGAAGTGACTTAGCAGCAGCAGCAGCAGCAGCAAGGGGTGTTGGTGGATTGGGGGAGGGGAGACAAGGAAGAGGAGGGAGAATCATAACGATGAACTTTTTTGCACTTTGATTTTTTTAACCATGTGAATGTATTAACTCTAAGATGGAGAGACAGATACAGAAAGAGATAGCTTTTTCTAAGAATGTGTATCTCCCAAGCAGTAGCTAGAAAAGAAAAGCCTTTAATTGCTTTAATTGCTTGCTTTAAATTGCCTTTATTTGCTTGCTACTCCATCTTTCCCATCAAGACCCTGAAAAATTGTGATTTCACTTTTTTTCTTGAGTTGCTGATGACCTGTAACAGAATCTAGTAAATAACAGACAGACATACATCCACTCCCATGGTCACACACACACACACACACACACACACACCTGCATCAAGAAAGACTGGCTCATTTATTGCTTTATTCTAGAGACCATTAGTTTCCCAATTGCTATTTCTAAGTTTAAAGACATTCCCTTTAAGGCACATCTCTCCACAAGCCGCCTGCCTAATTTGGAATAATCATTTAGGCAGATCTAAGCTCAAGAGTGGAGAAGGCAATGGCACCCCATTCCAGTACTCTTGCCTGGAAAATCCCATGGATGGAGGAGCCTGGTAGGCTGCAGTCCATGGGGTCGCTCAGAGTCGGACACGACTGAGCGACTTCACTTTTACTTTTCACTTTCATGCTTTGGAGAAGGAAATGGCAACCCACTCCAGTGTTCTTGCCTGGAGAATCCCAGGGACGGGGGAGCCTGGTGGGCTGTCGTCTATGGGGTCCCACAGAGTCAGACACGACTGAAGCGACTTAGCAGCAGCTGCAGCAAGCTCAAGAGAATTTCAGAAAAACACTATTTCTGCTTTATTGACTATGCCAAAGCCTTTGACTGTGTGCATCACAATAAACTGTAGAAAATTCTTAAAGAGATGGGAATACCAGACCACCTGACCTGCCTCTTGAGGAACTTACATGCAGGTCAGGAAGCAACAGTTAGAACTGGACATGGAACAACAGACTGGTTCCAAATAGGAAAAGGAGGACATCAAGGCTGTATATTGTCACCCTGCTTATTTAACTTATATGCAGAGTACATCATGAGAAACGCTGGGCTGGAAGAAGCACAAGCTGGAATCAAGATTGCCAGGAGAAATATCAATAACCTCAGATATGCAGATGATACCACCCTTATGGCAGAAAGTGAAGAGGAACTAAATAGCCTCTTGATGAAAGTGAAAGCAGAGAGTGAAAAAGTTGGCTTAAAGCTCAACATTCAGAAAATGAAGATCATGGCATCTGGTCGCACCACTACATGGGAAATAGATGGGAAACAGTGGAAACAGTGTCACAGTTTATTTTTCTGGGCTCCAAAATCACGGCAGATGGTGACTGCAGCCATGAAATTAAAAGACGCTTACTCCTTGGAAGAAAGTTATGACCAACCTAGATAGCATATTCAAAAGCAGAGACATTACTTTGCCAACAAAGGTCTGTCTAGTCAAGGCTATGGTTTTTCCAGTGGTCATGTATGGATGTGACAGTCGGACTGTGAAGAAGGCTGAGTGCCAAAGAATTGATGCTTTTGAACTGTAGTGTTGGAGAAGACTCTTGAGAGTCCCTTGGACTGCAAGGAGATCCAACCAGTCCATTCTGAAGGAGATCAGCCCTGGGATTTCTTTGGAAGGACTGATACTAAAGCTGAAACTCCAGTACTTTGGCCACCTCATGCGAAGAGTTGACTCATTAGAAAAGACTCTGGTGCTAGGAGGGATTGGGGGCAATAGGAAAAGGGGACGAAAGAGGATGAGATGGCTGGATGGCATCACTGACTCGATGGACGTGAGTTTGAGTGAACTCTGGGAGATAGTGATGGACAGGGAGGCCTGGCATGCTGCAATTCATGGGGTTGCAAAGAGTCGGACTCTACTGAGCAACTGAACTGAACTGAACTGAAGCTTAAGATGGGAGAATGCAATGGCAACCCACTTCAGTACTCTTGCCTGGAAAATCCCATGGACGGAGGAGCCTGGTAGGCTACAGTCCATGGTGTCCCTAAGAGTTGGACACGACTGAGCGACATTACTTTCACTTTTCACTTTCATGCACTGGAGAAGGAAATGGCAAGCCCCTCCAGTGTTCTTCCCTGGAGAATGCCAGGGACAGAGGAGCCTGGTGGGCTGCCATCTATGGGGTTGCACAGAGTCAGATATGACTGATGCGACTTAGCAGCAGCAGAAAGCTTAAGATGGGCTTCCCAGGTAGCACTAGTGGTAAAGTACCTGCCTGCCAATGCAGCAGATGTAAGAGACACGGGTTCAATCACTGGGCTGGGAAGATCCCCAGGAGGAGGGCATGGCAATCCACTCCAGTATTCTTGCCTGGAAAATCCCATGGACAGAGGAGCCTGGTGGTCTACAATCGATAGTGTGGCAAAGAGTCAGACACAACTGAAGTGACTTAGCACCACGCACAAAAGCTTAAGATACTAACTGTGCAGATATCAGGTCACACAGATCAATGATAAGTAAATAAGATAAAATAGTGCACCTTTTTGGTTTGTAATCCTAGAATCAAAGTAATGTCCAACAGCGTAGATGGTTTCAAATGTATGGTACCTGCTGAGACCAAGAAATGTCTTACGACGTGGTGCTATCTGTCTATGGGATTATATTGCTGTTGTTAATTTGATGTGTGACCCTCGATAATTACTAAGGGATTCAGTTTTCCTTCTTACTAAAAAAAAAAAAAATGAACCTATTCATCTATATCACTGAAATGTGATAGGAATTAATTAAGGATTTTTTTAAACTGGGTAATATTTTTAGCTCTTCAATTCCAGACATTATGCAAAAAGCAAATAGTCTTGTCATAAATGTCTTACTATTTTTTCCTATTTTTCAATGTAGTCATATTTGGACAGAGTTAAATTCCAAGATCCCTGCCTGCTGCCAAACTCCAAAATGGAATCAACAGCTATGACCTCACCTTAATCTCCAGAAGGACTGGAAAATTACAACTCCAGGTGGGTCTTTCTGGCTTGTGTCCTCGGGAGACCTTTCTGGCCTGTGCCGTGGAACTAGAGGCCTGAACTTGCTGTATTTACTGTGCTGCTTGCTTTGATCTGAATTAGCCTCCAATAAGTACCTTTGAAGTCCATGTATTTCCTGAGACTACTGCCCTGAAGATGCCCAAAATGAGCCATGAGGGCTATTAAACTTTGTCTTGACCTGTTGTGGAAGCTGAAATGAACCAGCAGTAGTAGGAAAAAAGAGAACAAAAGAGACGATAGCCAGGATGGGTACAATTGCTATCAGGGCATGTCGTATCTATTTCAGAGACAGGCTGTAAAGATCTTGGAAAATGTTTGCCAAGTGCTTTGAGTCCTAAAGAAAAAATATTAGTGGAATCCTTTGAGACAAAGAAGAGAAAAGAGGTTTTTTGTTTTTTGTTTTTTTAAGGTGGGCGAAAAGAGCAAAGGAGATAATATAAATTCAATTCACCAAATATTTATTGAATGCCTGCTGAGCACTGGGCCCTGGGCTCAGGACCAAGATGTGTAGATGTTTTCAGGACAGCAGGAGGATGAGTGGGAAGACCAATTTAATAACAAGAAGGCATTCTAAAAATTTAAAATAAATTTCATGAAGGAGGTGTTTCTGTTCTATTGTTTATTTGTGTTCCCAGCAACAAGCAATGTGCTTCACACAGAGGAGGCTCTTAATAACACCAAAGACATGAATGAGCAAATAACTGGATACATAATGCTGGGAAGAAACTGGTTTATATCTTAGTTGGCACAGTCCCCTGCCAGTGACTTTAAAGCTGTTTTCCTCATTGGGATGGTACCTTTCAGAAGCACTGTCCATAGCGTGGGCTTCCCTGGTGGCACAATGGTAAAGAATCTACCTGACAATGTAGGAGATATGGGTTCGATCCCTGGGTCAGGAAGTTCCTCTGGAGAAGGAAATGGCAACTTCCTCTAGCATTATTGCCTGGAAAATTCTATGGACAGAGGAGCCTGGCAGGCTAGAGCCTATGGGGGTCCCAAAGAGTCAGACATGACTGAGCACGCACACACATCCAAAGGGGGCTTCCTCTGAAGTTTATTAGTGGCAACTCCTCCCACCATTGGCAGCCTAGGCTGAAATGCTACTGCTATGGGCAATATCTGTGTCTCCACAACCTGCATGTGTTGAAATCTATCCCCCAATATGAGGATATTGATTAGGAGATGAAACCTTTAGGAGGTGATTAGGTCAAGAGGGTGCAGCCCTAAAGAACAGGATGAGTGCCCTTGTGAGCTGATCTCAAAGGACACCCTTGCCCCTTCCACTGCAGTGAGAAACAGCATCTATGAACTAGGAAGCAGGCTCTCACCAGACTCCAAATCTGCAGTCACCTTTAAACTGGACTTCCCAGCCTCCAGAACTGGGAAAAACAAGTGCCTGTTGTTTAATGCACTCAGTTTATGGTATCTTTGTTACAGCAGAAAAGACGAAGACAAATACTAATACTGCACAGTACAAGTAAGGAAACCATTGCTCCATTCTGTCTAGGACGTTCCTCTATTTAATAATGAAAGCCCTTCTTTCTGGAAAAGATTTCCACGCAAACAGGGATGATGGTTCACCATTACTAGGGACTTCCTCCAGACTTTTCCTCCAGGGTTTTCCTTCCATTTTAGAGTCATAAAATTGAAAATGTTAGACTGTAACTTCCTGGAATATAAATTAGTGATCTCCCTTCTACAAAAATGAAGCTCTTCTCTTTCTTAATTTCTCTCCAAAACATTCACATTTTTTAAAGTTATCTGATTCCTATTTCCTCTATCCTCAGGAATCCCTATTTACTTTTATCAAAAAAGTTTTAAAGCTACAATATAGACAGAATTAACTAATCTAGTCCTCTTTTTGGAGAAAGAAATGGCAACCCACTCCAGTATTCTTGCCTGGAGAATCCCAGGGATGGGGGAGCCCAGTGGGCTACTTTCTATGGGGTTGCACAGAGTTGGACATGACTGAAGCAACTTAGCAGTAGCAGCAGTCCTCTTTTTATAGGTGAGGAAACTTGAATCACAGAGAGAGAATTGCCAAAGTCATCTAAGTCTCCCAACTTCCAGATTAGTCCTATTTCCTTAAATGTAGCTTTTAAAAATTATATGATATAGTCAACAAGCCCAAATTTATAAATGTTTTGTTCCCCTTCTACTAGATTTGACAATTCCTAATAAAATTCTTCACAGCACTTTTAAGATCAATTTATAACTTGATCAATAGTAATCTGGTTTTGAACAGAATTTGTCCTTTTAATTAATTTTTGTTGGAGTATGATTGGTTTACAATGTCGTGCTAATTTCTAGTGTACAGCAAAATGAATCAGCCGTACGTATGCATGCTGTTGTTGTTTAGTCGCTAGGTCATGTCGACTCTTTGCAACCCCATGGACTGTAGTCCACCAGGCTCTTCTGTCCATGGGATTTCCCAAGCAAGAATACTGTAGTGGGTTGCCATTTCCTTTTCCAGGGGACCTTCCCAACCCAGGGATCAAACTCGTGACTCCTGTGTTGCAGACTGACTCTTTATGGCTGAGCCAACAGGGAAGCCCACATAGACACAGACCCTGCCCTCTTGGACTTCCTTCCCGTTCAGGTCACCACAGAGCGTTCAGCAGCGTTCCCTGTGCTGCATAGCGTGCCGTCACTAGTAATCTGTCTTACACATAGTATCAGTAGTATGCATATACGTGTCAGTCCCAATCTCCCAGTTTCTCCACCCTTCTCTTTCCCCTTTGGTATCAGTTTGTTTGTTCTATATGTCTGAAGCACAGAATTTAGCTCGAAAAACTAACATCACATAAGCCCTTCTATTCATAATTATAAATGTCCTTTAACTCCTCAACAAAATAGGAATTTTTAGAAGTGTTCTACCTCATCGATTATGAAGACTCTCTACTTACAAAAGTCCATTACTGTCTACTGGATTCCATGTTGATTCTACTGGTTGAATAATGTGAAGAGTAACACACGCAATGTTTATCAGTTTAACGATGTCATTTAAACTCTGCAGTAACCCTGTCAGGCAGTGTTAAGGATGAATTGCTCCCTGAAGAGGTTTTTTTTTAAAAGTTGCCCTCTGAGAGTTGCACTGAAAAATCAATACAATACATAGTGATAGAGATATGTATGTGAAGTTGATTTATGAAGGTCAACTGAATCCCAGACATGCATAAATAGCAAGTTTGAGGAAAGATATTTGCCAATGACTGGGTCAATGCTAAAGAAGGTCACTGTACAAGTCAGAGGAGGTGATAGCCCTGTTGCATAAAAAGATACATCAGGCTACCCTGAACCTGAGACTGAAATGCAAGCCACGTAAGTCTCCTACATATGAACCTTCAAGGTGGGAACTTTCAAAGATGTGGACCTGTGTTCGTATGTTCAGTCACATCAGGTCACGTGTCTGATGTACACTGTCACATGTGCATCTGCTACAATGGGGTGTTTTTGTGTACTTTAACTTACAGTACTGTATAGAGTAACTAGTACAGTATCTGTATTTCCAGCCCAAATTGTCCAAAAGCAAGTGTAAAAGCAGTGGTAATATAGCTGGTATTGCTCAGAAGCATCAGCTGTTGTACTGGACTTCTATACTTTTCAGGGTACTGTATTGAAAAACCAGGGCTTTCCTAGCATCTCAGACAACAAAGAATCTGCCTACAATGCAGATGTGGATTTGATCCCTGGGTTGGGAAGATCCCCTGGAGAAGTGAATGGCAACCCACTTCAGTATTCTTGCCTGGAGAATCTCATGGACAGAGGAGCCTGGCAGCCTGAAGTCCATAGTACTGCAAACAGTCAGACACGACTGAGTGACTAAGCACACAGTGTAAGACTAAAAGTCTTTTATTTTTTGTGTTTGTTTTTTAATGTATTCTTTGTATGAAAAGTACTATAAACCTGTTACAGTGGAGTACTCTATAACCAATTGTGTTAGTTGGGTACCTAGGCTCATTTTTTGGACTTATGAACAATTTGGACTTACGAACATGGTCTTAGAATGGAACTCATTCATGTGTATGAGACTTGATATATTTGAATTCTATTCCCACCTGACAACAATCTGACTGAATTTCCAAAATAGCTTGCCTACACAGGTAAGTTTGTCCTAGCCAAAGAATACCACTGTCCATTCCCAGGGACCCTGACCTTTCATATTCATCCTGGTTTATACATTAGTCTGCCTGAATTTGGTTAACAAATTGTGCCTACAAGAAGACGCCTCGTCAGGACAGGGAAAACCTTAGTCTCCGTGGACTGTGGAGAATTCCTCCAGAGGCCCCCAGGCAGCCAGACAGTTCATTTATCCTAGTGACGCAGGGCCCTTGGCTCAGCATCTTGCACACAAATGTCACCTGATAATACTGCCCTCGTTGTATACCTGAGAAAACAAAACCAGGAAGGTCAATGCCCTTGCCAGGGTTATTCAGTGAGTGCCATATCATGAGTTGGAACACAAATCTTTGGCCTAAACTGCAGTGTCCTTTTCTATTCTGATTTTCTATTCTGGTAACACCACTCGTGTCCCATCACACATGCTGAACTCCAGTCTTGGCTGAAACACACGTGAGCTTGGACCATCGTGAGGATGGCAGGGTCCTGTATCTGCCAAAGGTCTTTTTGGAGGCCACAGAAGCCTGCTCAGTGCCAGTGCCATTATATATTCGCCATGAATTGATGGGACCAGATGCCATGATCTTAGTTTTCTGAATGTTGAGTTTTAAGCCAACTTTTTCACTCTCCTCTTTCACTTGGATCAAGAGATTTTTAAATTCCTCTTCACTTTCTGACATAAGGGTGGTGTCATCTACATATCTGAGGTTATTGATATTTCTTCTGGCAATCTTGATTCCAGCTTGTGCTTCATACAGCCCAGTGTTTCTCACGATGTACTCTGCATATAAGTTAAATAGGCAGGGTGACAATATACAGCCTTGACATATTTCTTTTCCTATTTGGAACCAGTCTGCTGTTCCATGTCCAGTTCTAACTGTTGCTTCCTGACCTGCATATAGGTTTCTCAAGAGGCAGGTCAGATGGTCTGGTATTCCCATTTCTTTCAGAATTTTCCAGTTTATTGTGATCCACACAGTCAAAGGCTTTGGCATAGTCAGTAATGCAGAAATAGATGTTTTTCTGAAACTCTTTTGCTTTTTCCATGATCCAGTGGATGATGGAAATTTGATCTCTTGTTCCTCTGCCTTTTCTAAAACCAGCTTGAACATCTGGAAGTTCACAGTTCACGTATTGCTGAAGCCTTGGAGAATTTTGAGCATTACTTTACTAGCGTGTGAGATGAGTGCAATTGTACAGTAGTTTGAGCATGATTTGACGTTGCCTTTTTTGGGATTGGAATGAAAACTGACCTTTTCCAGTCCTGTGGCCACTGCTGAGTTTTCCAAATTTGCTGGCATATTGAGTGCAGCGCTTTCACAGCATCATCTTTTAGGATTTGAAATAGCTCACCTGGAATTCCATCACCTCCACTAGCTTTGTTCTTAGAGATGCTTCTTAAGGCCCACTTGACTTCACATTCCAGGATGTCTGGCTCTAGGTGAGTGATCACACCATTTTGATTATCTGGGTCGTGAAGATCTCTTTTGGATAGTTCTTCTGTGTATTCTTACCACATCTTTTTTTTTTTTTAATTTTTTTTTCTTGAAGGATAATTTCATTACAGAACTTCATTGTTTTCTGTCAAACCTCAACATGAATCAGCTGTAGGTATACATATATCCCCTCCCTTCTGAACCTCCCTCCTGTCTCCCTCCCCATCCCACCCACCTAGGTTGATACAGAGCCCCTGTTTGAGTTTCCTGAGACATACAGCAAATTCCCATTGGCTATCTACTTCACACATGGTAATGTAAGTTTCCATGTTACTCTTTCCATACATCTCACTCTCTTCTCCCCTCTCCCCATGTCCACAAGTCTATTCCCTATGTCTGTTTCTCCATTGCTATCCTATAAATAAATACTTTAGAACCATTTTTCTAGATTCCATATATGTGTGTAGGTATACAATATTTATCTTTCTCCTTCTGACTCACTTAACTCTGTGTAATACATTCTAGGTTCATCCACCTCATCAGAACTGACTCAAATGCATTCCTTTTTATGGCTGAGTAATATTCCATAGTGTATATGTACCACAAATTCTTTATCCATTCATCTGTTGATGGGCATCTAGGTCGCTTCCATGTTCTAGCTATTGTAAATAGTGCTGCAATGAACAATGGGATACATGTGTTTTTTTCAACCCTGGTTTCCTCAGGGTATATGCCTAGGAGTGGGATTGCTGGGTCATAATGTGGTTTTATTCCTAATTTTTTAAGGAATCTCCATACCATCTTCCATAGTGGCTGTATCAATTTACATTCCAACCAACAGTGCAAGAGTGTTCCCTTTCCCCATACCCTTTCCAGCATTTATTGTTTGTGGACTTTTGATGATGGCCATTCTGACTCATGTGAGGTGATATCTCATTGTGGTTTTGATTTGCATTTCTCTAATAATGAGTGATGGTGAGCATCTTTTCATTTGTTTGTTAGCCATCTGTATGTCGTCTTTGGAGAAATGTCTGTTTAGGTCTTTTCCCCACTTGTTTTTTTCTTTTTTCTTTCCCCACTTTTTGATTGGGTTGTTTGTTTTTCTGGAATTGAGTTGTATGAGCTGCTTGTGTATTTTGGAAGTTAATTCTTTGTCAGTTGTTTTATTTGCTATTATTTTCTCCCATTCCAAGGGTTGTATTTTCATTCTGCTTATAGTTTTATTTGCTGTACAAAAGGTTTTAAGTTTAATCAGGTCCCACTTGTTTACTTTTGTTTTTATTTTCATTTCTCTAGGAGGTGGGTCTTAGTGGATCTTGCTTTGACTTATGTTATCAAGTGTTCTGCCTATGTTTTCCTCTAAGAGTTTTATAGTTTCTGGTCTCACATTTGGGTCTTTAATCCATTTTGAGTTTATCTTTGTGTATGGGGTTAGGAAGTATTCTAATTTCATTCTTTCACATGTAGCTGTCCAGTTTTCCCAGCACCATTTATTGAAGAGGCTGTCTTTGCCCCATTGTATATTCTTGCCTCCTTTGTCAAAAATAAGGTACCCATAGGTACATGGGTTTATTTCTGGGGCCACATCATCTAATATCTTCAGCTTCTTTTAGGTCCATACCATTTCTGTCCTTTATTGTACCCATCTTTTTAGTAATGAATGAGGCAGAAGGTGGTACAAAATAAAGTTGGACAGGGAGGACCCCCATGCTATTATCAGATGCTCAGGTTTTGTTCCAAGAGCAATGGAGTAGCCCACTGCAGGGGTTAGGGAAGTTCTCAAGCCTGCTGTCACTTCTGAAACCAAATGCAAATTCAAGGGTCCCCAAACCATAGTCACTTATGACACCAGTTGCAACTTCAAGGCTCCCTGGGACCACCATCAGATTCAATAATTCACTAGAAGGACCCAGAAAACTCACTAAAAGCTGTTACACTCGAATTCCAGTTGATCACAGTGAAAGGATACATGTTATAATTGGCCGAGGACCGATAGGTCTGGGAAAGAATCCCCTCATGGACTTTCCAGCTATCCTTTTGCTTCAGTGTCATACACAATGCTAAATCCTCTTGGCAGTCATGTGTGCCAACACACATGGAATATTACCAATCAGGGAAATGCAATGAGCATTGAGCGTCCAGAGTTTTTATGGGGGTGAAGTGAAGTGAAGTTGCTCAGTCGTGTCCGACTCTTTGCGAGCCCATAGACTGTAGCCTACCATGACCCTCCATCCATGGGATGTTCCAGGCAAGAATACTGGAGTGGATTGCCATTTCCTTCTCCAGAGAATCTTCCCAACCCAGGGATCAAACCTGGGTCTCCCACATTGTAAGCAGACACTTTACCATCTGAGCCACCAGAGAAAAGGTGCTGTCATCTAAACATGGTGGAGTGCCTCTGTGGCTGACCTTTAGTCTCCAGGTCTTCTAAAGGTCAAGCTGATACCATGATCATAGAAGTGAAGTGAAGTTGCTCAGTTGTGTCCGACTCTTTGTGACCCCATGGACTGTAGCCTACCAGGCTCCTCTGTCCATGGGATTCTCGACAAGAATACTGGAGTAGGTTACCATTTCCTTCTCCAGGGGAGCTTCCCAAGCCAGGGATCGAACCTGGGTCTCCTGCTTTGCAGGCAGATGCTTTACTCTCTGAGCCATCAGGGAAGCCACCATGATCATAAGTCCCCCATAAATCATATTAGTAGACTATGGGAAGAGACCAAAATATAGGAAACAAATATAAGAAGTTGGGGCAGATTTTTCGGACTCTTTTCTACTACAGGTTATTATGAAATACTGAGTAGAGTTCCCTGTGCTTTACAGTAGGTCCTTGTTGGTTATTTTATATATAGTAGTGTGCTTATCTCTTAATCCCAAACTCTTAATTATCCTCCCCACCCTTTCCCCTGTGGTAACCATGTTTGTTTTCTATCTCTGTGGGTCTATTCCTGTTTTGTAAATAAGTTCATTTGTATTTTTTCAGATTCCATATATAACTGATACCATCTGATATTCATCTTTCTCTGACTTACTTCACTTAGTATGATAATCTCCAGGTCCAACCATGTTGCTGCAAATGACATCATTTTATTCTCTTTATGGCTGAATGATATTCCATTGTATACCACATTCTCTTTATTCATGTATCTGCCAATGAACATTTAGATTACTTCCATGTCTTGACTACCGGAACTAGTGCTGTTATGAACATGAAGGTACACGTCTTTTTAAATTACGCTTTTCTCTAGATACATGCCCAGAAAAGGGAATGCAAGATCATATGGTAGCTCTGTTTTTAGTGTTTTAAGGAACCTGCATACTGTTTTCCATATAACTGCAACTTCATGAGAGACCCTAAGTTAGAACCCCTCAGTTAAGCCACTCTTTGTATAGGATAAGAAATGTTCATTATTTTAAGCTGCCAACTTTCAGGGTAATTTGTTATGCAAGAATGGATAGCTAGTACACATGTAACAAGCCATTTGACAGCCAAAAACAGAAAACCAAATGTTTTCAGAGGCTCAAATATGATGCAAAGACATGTCTCTCTTGTTTTCCAACACACTTCAAGGATTTACTTTGCAGGTAGTTTTGTTATTGTATTATTTTGTTTTGTGCTTCACTTTTTAGCTTATGTCTTTCTGACACAAAAATATTGGTATAATAAAAGGTGGACACACTGATCATGAAAAGCCAGGACCTAAAAATGTTAGATGTGTTTCAAAGGGACTATCCCTAACCCTGTAAATGTAATTTATTATCTCACCAGGAAAGAGGGCAGAAATGCAGTTCTTGGCTTTAGGGAGCTCAATAGAATGCAATGTGGACTTCTGAAGTACAGATATAAAACAAGTCACCAACAAACACTGCCTCCTTCCTGCAGGCATAGTTCTATGCATCTGGGTGCTGAGTCACATCATATGTCATAATATTATCTAAGGTATGGGTACAAAAATTAAATGAGGCACAGAGTTTATCTTTATGAAAGCAGAGATTAAAAGTTGAAATTAAAGAAGCTGAGGACTGGGGTGGAATAGTGTGAAAGAAATTAACACAATTTTCCATAAAAATATATCCCCTTAGCTGAATTAAATTTCTATTAAATTCTAAGGAATTAAGTTCATAATTCTCAAATTCTTCTATTATTCTCTTTGTTTCCACCCTTTCCTTTCAAATGCTCTACCCTGCATAGTCCACATACCCATAACCACACATTTCTGCAAATTTCTATAACTCAAGAAAAGAAGGTTGAAAAATATAAATTCTTTGGTCATAGTCAACTTGCTGAAGGAAAGTGTAAGCTTAAAGTTAAATTTAAGCAAAAACATGCATCCCACATGCGAAGATGATGAGTAGACTTTCTTTGAGCTTCTGTGAAAGAATCTGCATCACTGTGGTCGCTTTGAACTGGCTTCCACATTCACAGAACAGGCTGCCTAGTTCTGCACATCCCAAGAGTGGGAGCTAACCCTGTACCTGCTGTTTACAAGACCACATTCCCTTCGCTGTGCCAAGACCTGGGTGACCAGTGATCACTCATATGGGCCTCCCAGCCCTGCAGCTGGCACAGCAAATCCTTAAAGGCTCACTCACAGAGAAGATATTCTGAAGTAGCTACAAAGGACTGATTATTTCTATGAAAATTACAGCCCAAAGTTCCATTCAGAAAACTTCCTTTTTCAATACAAGAGAGAAACAGAATAAAAACTTTGACCACCAAAGGTTTTCATTCTAACTCATAGGCACCGTCCCTAAATTCAATTCTACCACTACGAAGATGTTTTTATTTTTTCAAATATTCAATTCCATTACTTATTCTTAGCTGCAGTCTAAAACCAGGAATTATTTTTAAAAAGCAATCCAATTGCTAATTAGTTTCTGCTATTTACCTAAAGGTAATATTCAGATAAAACTGTTTAGAACATGGGAATTTAAATTTCATCTTCTAACCTGTCAGGATCTCTTTTATTAAATATTTATTGTAACAGTTCAAAATCTTAATCTCCTTTTACTCATCAGCTCATTCACTGAAGTCTCTTATTCAAATCGTTTATTCCCAAATTATTGTTACTAATCCACAAACAAGTGGCTAGGATAGAGATGAAATGCAAAAGACAAAAAGAAAGAAAAATTGTACAGGGCAGTTGAAGCATCAAATTAAATATGTAAGTGGCATGCACACTTAGGAAGCTGGCTAGGGCTTGAGGGAGGCCCAAGAGGAAGGGGGTATATATACATACATGTGTGCTTATATATATATATATGGCTGATTGGCAGTGTATGGCAGAGCCAACACAACACTGTAAAACAATTTTCCACCAATTAAAAACAAGTAAATGTTTTCCTGTTCCATCCTACTAATTATATATTTTAAATATTAAAATATTTGGGTGGAGAGAAAGAGATGGCATGCGGCTCTTTTTCAGAATCTGCAGATCTTCCTTTATTGGAGGAAAAGGTGATAAGTCACACGGCATTGAAAATAATTCAGTTTTTGATCTTCAAGTAGTTTCATTTATTAATAACCTTCCATCTTAATAATGTGTAAAACTGAGAGCCAGTGGGAAGCTGCTGTCTAGCAGAGGAAGCTCAGCTCAGTGCTCTGTGGTGACTTAGAGGAGGAGGATGTGGGGACTGGGCTCAAAAGGGAGGGGACGCATGTAAACTTACAGCTCATTCACTTGGTTGTAAAGAAGAAACTGACATATCATAAAACAACTATACAATAAAATATCTTAACTTCAGTTCAGTTCAGTCGCTCAGTCATGTCTGAGTCTTTGCGACCCCGTGAATGGCAGCACGCCAGGCCTTCCTGTCCACCACCAACTTTTGGAGTTTACTCAGATTCATGTCCATTGAGTCAGTGATGCCATCCAACCATCTCATCCTCTGTCGCCCCCTTCTCCTCCCACCTTCAATCTTTCCCAGCATCAGGGGCTTTTCCAATGAGTCAGTTCTCCACATCAGGTGGCCAAAGTATTGGAGTTTCAGCTTCAATATCAGTCCTTCCAATGGATATTCAGGACTTATTTCCTTTAGGATGGACTGGTTGGAGCTCCTTGCAGTTCAAGGGACTCAAGAATCTTCTCCAACACCACAGTTCAAAGGCATCAGTTCTTCGGCACTCAGCTTTCTTTATAGTCCAACTCTCACATCCATACATGAATACTGGAAAAACCATAGCCTTGACTAGATGGACCTTTTTTGGCAAAGTAATGTCTCTCTTTTTAATATGCTGTCTAGGTTGGTTATAACTTTTCTTCCAAGGAGTAAGTATCTTTTAATTTCATGGCTTCAGTCACCATCTGCAGTGATTTTGGAGCCCCCTGAAAATAAAGTCTGCCACTGTTTCCCACTGTTTTCACTGCTTTTTTTTTTAACTTAAAAAATTTAAAAATGAATGAGTCAGAGCGGATGCAATGTACAGCATAGGGAATATAGTCAATAACACTGTGATAATTTGGTATGGTGACAGATATAACTAGACTTATCACGGTGATTGTTTTGCAGTGTTTAAAGAGATCGAATCACTATGTTGTATACCTGAAACTAATATAATATTGTAAGTCAACTATACTTCAATTAAAAGAAAAGAATCTTCAGTCTTAGCTTTTATACTTAGTTTTAACAAAATGTAAGATAGGTCCATTTTATCATGAGAAATGCTTGGATGGAAGAAGCACAAGCTGGAATCAAGATTGTTGGGAGAAATATCAATAACCTCAGGTATGCAGATGATACCACCCTTATAGTAGAAAGTGAAGAGGAACTAAAAAGCCTCTTGATGAAAGTGAAAGTGGAGAGTGAAAAAGTTGGCTTAAAGCTCAACATTCAGAAAACTAAGATCATGGCATCTGGTCCCATCACTTTATGGCAGATAGATGGGGAAACAGTGGAAACAGTGTCAGACTTTATTTTTTTGGGCTCCAAAATCACTGCAGATGGTGATTGCAGCCATGAAATTAAAAGACACTTACTCCTTGGAAGGAAAGTTATGACCAACCTAGATAGCATATTCAAAAGCAGAGACATTACTTTGCCAACAAAGGTCTGTCTAGTCAAGGCTATGGTTTTTCCTGTGGTCATGTATGGATGTGAGAGTTGGACTGTGAAGAAGGCTGAGCACCAAAGAATTGATGCTTTTGAACTGTGGTGTTGGAGAAAACTCTTGAGAGTCTCTTGGACTGCAAGGAGATCCAACCAGTCCATTCTAAAGGAGATCAGTCCTGGGTGTTCATTGGAAGGACTGATGCTAAAGCTGAAACTCCAGTACTTTGGCCACCTCATGCGAAGAGTTGACTCATTGGAAAAGATTCTGATGCTGGGAGGGATTGGGGCCAGGAGGAGAAGGAGATGACGGAAGATGAGATGGCTGGATGGCATCACTGACTCGATGGACATGAGTTTGAGTAAACTCCGGGAGTTGGTGATGGACAGGGAGGCCTGGTGTGCTGGGATTCATGGGGTTGCAAAGAGTCAGACACGACTGAGCAACTGAACTGAACTGAACTGAACCACCCCAAATCTTAAAACTTTAAATGATTGAATTCACAATCCATGCTGTCCACACATGGAATAAAGCTCTTTCATATGGTATTGTTTTCTAATACTTGAATATTTAGGTCTTTCTAAATGAAAATAATATGCAACTGGGGCAAACTGTCTTTTTAAAGTTTTTATGAAGTCTCATCACAATAAAATCGAAAACCAGAGCAATGCTAAAATAGAGGACATTGTGACGAAGAAGCACTGAAGTCTCTGGACTTTTTATTATAAATGTGATTTTCTTTCAAGATGAGCTTTGCCTTTTTTTTTTTTTTTTAATCAAAGCAGGTCCAACAAACGAAGACCTTCAGATTCCAGAACAGAATTGCAGAGAACTAGGCCATGTTAATCTGAGAAAGCAATGGCACCCCACTCCAGTACTCTTGCCTGGAAAATCTCATGGGCAGTGGAGCCTGGTAGGCTGCAGTTCATGAGGTCGCTAAGAGTCGGACACAACTGAGCAACTTCACTTTCACTCTTCACTTTCATGCATTGGAGAAGGAAATGGCAACCCACCAGTGTTCTTGCCTGGAGAATCCCAGGGACGGGGGAGCCTGGTGGGCTGCCATCTATGGGGTCGCACAGAGTCAGACACGACTGAAGTGACTTAGCAGCAGGCCATGTTAGTTAAAATAGCGAAGCATTTTAACTGGGTGCATCCAAAATATAGCATTGTTCACATTCCCCATAGTTGATTAAAATAACTCTGTGTGCATGGGCTGGTCATTCTTAGAGCCATGGACCATTCATTATGCCACTTGGACATAGCAGAAATCAGATCTATCAAAGTCAGGTCTCTCTACCCTAAGGTCCAAAAGCTGGGATGGCCCAACCTGCAGAAGCTTCCTGCAGGCTTTAGCTGTGAGGAAGTCTAGTTCCACCTCCATTAACTGAGGAATGGCCTCCAAAACTCCCTGAGCAGTGCTTCATGAACTGTGCTGTGTATCACGTACAGATAGGGATTGCAACATACATATTGCTGAATCCCACCTTCTGGGTTTCACATTCAGTAAGTCTGGGGTAGGTTTTGAGAACACATTTCCAGGTAATACTGATGCTGTTCCTCTCAGAGCCACACTTTGAGAACAGTGCTAGAGAAGTGTCAGGGAAGTAACAACTCCTACACAGCTTTTGAGCATGTACAATACAGAAAAGCAGAGACATTACTCTGCTGACAAAGGTCCATATAGTCAAAGCTATGGTCTTTCCAGTGGTCATGTATGATTGTGAGTGCTGGACCATAACGAAGGCAGCAGGACAAATATCAGATGCTTTCAAACTGTGGTGCTGGAGAAGACTCCTGAAAGTCCCTTGAACAGCAAGGAGATCAAACCAGTCAGTCTTAAGAGAGATCAATCCTGAATATTCACTGGAAGGACTGATGCTGAAGCTTAAGTTCCAGTATTTTGGTTGTCTGATGGGAACAGATGACTCACTGGAAAAATCCCTGATGCTGGGAAAGATTGAGGGCAGCAGAAGAGGGAGTCAGAGGATGAGAGGGCCGGATGGCATCACTGATGCAGTGGACATGAACCTGGGCAAACTCCCAAGGTGGAGATGGTGAGGGACAAGGAGTCCTGGCGTGCTGCAGTCCGTGGAGTCTAAAGAGTCAGATGTGACTGGGTAGAACAAGAACAATATAGGTCAGCATTTCTCAGTTGTGAAGTCACCTGGGGAGTTTTTGAAAATCCTAATGTTTAGGCCTCTAAATCCTAATTGGGGGAAGGGGAGAGGCAGCCCAGACAGCATTCTCTTTGAAAGACCCTCAAGTGACTGCACCTCTCAGTTCAGCTGCTCAGTCATGTCCAACTCTTTGTGACCCCATGGACTGCAGCACGCCAGGCCTCCCTGTCCATCACCAACTCCTGGAGTTTATTCAAACTCATGTCCATAAAGTTGGTGATGCCATCCAACCATCTCGTTCTCTGTCACCCTCTTCTCCTGCCTTCTATCTTTCCCAGCAACAAGGTCTTTTCCAATGAGTCAGTTCTGTGCATCAGGTGGCCAAAGAATTGGAGTTTCAGTTTCAGCATCAGTCCTTCCAGTGATCATTCAGGACCAATTTCCTTTGGGATTGACTGGTTTGATCCCCTTGCACTCCAAGGGACTCTCAAGAGTCTTCTCCAACACTACAGTTCAAAAGCATTAATTCTTCGCCACTTAGCTTTCTTTATAGTCCAACTCTCACATCCATACATGATTCCACCTCTAGCCAAGGTTAAGCTAAGATATGAAGATCCTGTGTCACTGGTTCTCAAACTTTCCTGTGTATTACAGTCACCTGGGAAATTTTTTAGAACACTGATGTCTCCATCCCACATACAGACATTCTGGGATCACAATTTTAAAAGTCCTCAGATGATTTCTAATATACAACAAAGCCTGGGAACAGTTGGGCCTCCCTAACTGAAATTTTCCCACTACAAGAAGACAGAAATTTGGAGTTTCTTGGTGGCCTAGTGGATAGAATTCCAGTTTCCATTGCCATGGCCAGCGTTCAAGCCTTGGCCAGGTAGCTGAGGTCCCACAAGCTGTGGCCAAAATGGATAAATAAATAAAAAGAAATAATAAAGAAAATGACAAATTGATCTAAGTTATAAAGTCATCATAATCAAGTTAGAGTTTTTCCAAAATTTAAGCATTTTAATAATATTTTTATGAAGCCACCACAAATAATTGGAATATATAAATGATTGTGGATGCATTTTTAAGTAAGTTAGAATATGATTTTCTTTAGGGATAATTCATAAAGAGAAAGTCCATCTTTTTAAATGCACGGTTCTAAAGGTTTTGACAAGTGCAGCCACCACCACAATCAAGGTATAGAATAGTTCTGGACCCCTAAAATGTCATCTTGTGCTCCTTTGAAAGCAGTTTTGATTTGCCAGTAAGTCAGGATATTCTGCTTAACTGCCTCCTCTGCGCCATCCTCAGTGTGCTGCCCAGTCCTCTCTCTGTCCTGCAGGAAGAGGCTCCGGAGAGCATGGCAGGAGAGGAGAAGGGGCAGGGGACGTGCAGCACCTGTCTGCATCCTGATGGGCGAGCTCAGCTCCTCTGAGCACATAGACGTGCATATGAGGCCATAATATAGATTACTACATATGCATAGAGTATCACAATAGAATTATCACAAATGTGACTATATTTTCATCCATCAGTTCAGTTCAGTTCAGTTGCTCAGTCATGTCCGACTCTTTGCGACCCTACGAATCACAGCATAACAGGCCTCCCTGTCCATCACCAACTCCCGGAGTTCACTCAGACTCACGTCCATCGAGTCAGTGATGCCATCCAGCCATCTCATCCTCTGTCATCCCCTTCTCCTCCTGCCCCCAAGCCCTCCCAGCATCAGAGTCTTTTCCAATGAGTCAACTCTTCGCATGAGGTGGCCAAAGTACGGGAGTTTCAGCTTTAGCATCATTCCTTCCAAAGAAATCCCAGGGCTGATCTCCTTCAGAATGGACTGGTTGGATCTCCTTGCAGTCCAAGGGACTCTCAAGAGTCTTCTCCAACATCACAG
>NW_011494808.1:11151307-11151582 GCF_000754665.1 Bison bison bison
TCATGGCTGCAGTCACCATCTGCAGTGATTTTGGAGCCCCCAAAAATAAAGTCTGACACTGTTTCCACTGTTTCCCCATCTATTTCCCATGAAGTGATGAGACCTGATGTCATGATCTTCGTTTTCTGAATGTTGAGGTTTAAGCCAACTTTTTCCCTCTCCACTTTCACTTTCTTCAAGAGGCTCTTTAGTTCCTCTTTACTTTCTGCCATAAGGGTGGTGTCATCTGCATACCTGAGGTTATTGATATTTCTCCCAACAATCTTGATTCCAGC
>NW_011494808.1:11151715-11165768 GCF_000754665.1 Bison bison bison
TGTTGTTCCATGTTCAGTTCTAACTGTTGCTTCCTGATCTGCATACAGATTTCTCAAGAGGCAGGTCAGGTGGTCTGGTATTTCCATCTCTTTCAGAATTTTCCATAGTTTCTTGTGATCCACACAGTCAAAGGCTTTGGCATAGTCAATAAAGCAGAAATAGATGTTTTTCTGGAACTCTCTTGCTTTCCATGATCCAGCGGATGTTGGCAATTTGATCTCTGGTTCCTCTGCCTTTTCTAAAACCAGCTTGAACATCAGGAAGTTCACAGTTCACGTATTGCTGAAGCCTGGCTTGGAGAATTTTGAGCATTACTTTACTTTTATCCATAATATTATGTTTTAAAAAGATGTGAGTAAAAGGAATGGTCACCTCAGAGAATGTTAGGGAACCAGCTCACTGTCTTGAAAACTGGTGAGTGCCTTTTGTGAATGGCACCACTGGATACCAAACCCTGGATGGGGGTCTTTCTCCACTGGGGTAGAAGGATCTGTGAGCGCTACAATACCATAACGTTGCAACTCCTAGGGATTGAGGACAATGAGATTCAAAGCCAGCTGATGTACAGAAAGAAAGAGAAGACCATGCATTGTGCGCCTTTAGAAGGAAGAACGGCACCCCCTATGAAACGTTTCTGTAAAAACACAAAGAAATGAAAATCTGACTCTGACCAAGGCTCTAGAGCCAACTACCTATTTATATGAAAACCAGGGGTCACAGAAACATGTTAAACTGCAGCACGTGGATGCAGTCAGTAAAAGTCGGCCTATAGGAAACTCCACGGGAGAAAAGACACAGTTCCTTCAGTAAATGAATTCTGAGGGACAGAGACACAAATAGATCAGGAACCTGTAGTTTAAAAAAGATACAGAATATTTACTCTGATCAAGTACAGTATGTGGGCCTTATTTGAATACAAATTCACATAAACTTTAACATGCATGATATTTATATAAAAATTGTAAATCTGAAAACAGTATATCTCATTTGAATTTACATGTAGGAACTTAAGGAATCAATACTATCCCTTCAGTATACTAATGGCATTTAAGATACATCAATATTTTTTTAAAGGGGTTTGTCTTTTAGCACTATTTACTGACCTATTGCTGGATAGAGTGACCTGACAGAGATTTGCTTCAAAATGATACAGTTGTGGGGAAAGTGACTGGGGTACAGGAGAACCAAGACTGGTCTTAAAGTAATAATTGTTAAACCTAGAGTGTAGGCACTTAAGAATTCATTATGCTGTTCTATCTACTTTTTCTGTGGTTGAAATCTGCCACAATAAAAGTTCACAATGAAAATAAAAGGCAAGAAAAATGTGCTTGCAAATGTCCATAATAGCATTATTGATAAGAGCCTAAAACTGGAAAAAAAAAAATCCATCAATTGGTGAATGAATAAACAAAATGTGGTATATATTCTCTCTATGCCTACAATGACCTCATTAATAGTTTTGACTACCCAGAATAACACCATTTGTGACCTTCTCTGCAAAGACTGAAATGTGAAGATTCTAGGGAGAGCTGCCTGCTCAAAGAACAATTCTCAACTGACTCAACATAGTATCCACCAACATTTCATTCACTGAATGAGGAGCATTTCTGGAACTCTGAAACATGGGTGGTCTTGGGTCCTCCAGCATCCTACATTGAAAGATATTTTGTATGATGTTGCTTTACAACCTCTTATTTTAGACTGAAGTTGATGTTTCAAAACCTGTCTCCTTAAATCCCTGGGTAATCCGGGATTACTCAGATGAACTGAAAACATTTGGGCATTACCTGGATATCTAAACAACTTAATCAGTGACAAAATAAAAGATCCTTCAAGGATAAGTTATTTGGGGGATTTCAGAGTATTGAGGGAAACATATTTTGTTGTAAAGATGGAAGTTCTCAGGACCTCTTAGGAAGCAGAAGATAGCATCAGACACATTGATACACAAGGTTATGAGAAAAAAAAGCATGGTTAATTAATACTTGATTCCATTCAGCATATTCTTTGGAATTACCTTCTCTTTAAACACCATCAATAATGACATCAGAAATATTTTAAAAAATCAATCAGTAGGGCCATAGTAGCTTAGATTCATGTCTAAATGAGGTCATAAATATGGTGGAGGGTAAGTTTGAGGTTTCTGAAATACACAGTACTAAATATATTTAAAAAATCAAATTCCTACATCAGTACCTATTTATAAAATTGTAAGATGTATTTACAGTAAGATATTATATCTATATTTTTAGATATTTTTTATTTATAAATATTTTATTTATTGTAAGATAATGTAAGATATTATATCTCAACAAGCATACTTATTTGTGAATATAAAGGCAAATTCAAGTTGATTTCCAGCATGCAATTGCCCATTTCCCAGACAGGGTAGTTCAAGGACATACCAGTGTTATTTCCACTGAAGAATTTAATCAATCAACATAACACCTGATCCATATAATATAGCAACATTAAATGAAATTATTCAACAAAGCTGCTCACTGATATTAACAGTAGAGTTACATAACTGCTTCTCATTTCCTGGTTAGTTTAATTTCAGGCTGGATAGCATCTTTCAGAAAAAAAAAAAAAAAGAGCAGGTCAGAGACCAAAACAGCCAAGGCTGGGATCTAAATAGTTTCTCAAAGAGCCTGCCTGTTCTGCTTCTTCTCAGAATTCCCAAGTTTAATAGTTGACCAGCTATTCTTTCTTCAATGTCTAAACAACTTTCTCTACCCCTTCCTTCTCTGAAATTAATTATTGGCTCTGCATAGTTCAGCTGGTAAAGAACCCACCTGCAGTGCAGGAGACCCTGGTTCAATTCCTGGGTCAAGAAGATCCACTGGAGAAGGGATAGGCTAAGCCACGACAGTATTCTTGTGCTTCTCCTGTGGCTCAGCTGGTAAAGAATCCGCCTGCAATGTGGGAAATCTGGGTTTGATCTCTGGGTTGGGAAGATCCCCTGGAGAAGGGAGAGGCCACCCACTCCAGGGTAGCCTGGAGAATCCCATGGACTGTATGGTCCACGGGGTCCCAAAGAGTGGGATATGACTGAATGACTTTCACTTTCACTGAATATTTTAATAACATGAATTAAAGTATATTTTTGGCTTAGAGTCTAGATTGAGAATTTTGCCATCTACCTACAGATAATTAGAGGCACTCCAGAGGGCTAGAATTTACTGCTTGAGGAATGTTCTCAGTCAACAATAAACATATGGTTTGGGGGTGCTGTTTCTTAGCAGGAAACTGCTGTCAACAAGCTCATAGGGACCTGTCATCAGTGTGCCACACAGGAGGCGAAACCATGGCTAACACCAGCGAGCTATATTCTCCCAAGATCAAGTTGAGGGAAATTTTTCTGCCCTCTACTTGGAACAACTCTGCATATTAAATAAAATGAAATTTCTGTCCAAAAAGGGACTTTGCCTGTGAGTTAACATGGATACAGCTAAAGTGAAACTGAGCGTTCTGTACACAGCGTAAGCAGGAGCTGGTTAACAGACAAATATCAACCTTTAAGCCAAGTGGAAGCTACTTAGACAAAATCCAGAAATAAATATATAAACCCAAGCATGTTCATTTGTTATTTTACAGAGACATATATTACAAGTTATATGGCAGCAATTATTCCAATAAAAAAGATAAATAAAATAAGATTTTTTAATAAACATAAAAAGATAAATAAAAAAATAAATCGTTGGATTTGAATAGATTTTCTTGGATTTTAGTTTACAAAGGAGGGTGAGTATAGTTGAAAACCTCTACTGCTGCTGCTAAGTCGCTTCAGTCGTGTCTGACTCTGTGCGACCCCATAGACAGAAGCCCACCAGATTCCCCCGTCCCTCCAGGCAAGAACATTGGAGTGGGTTGCCATTTCCTTCTCCAGTGCATAAAAGTGAAAAGTGAAAGGGAAGTCGCCCAGTCTTATAAACATAACATGAATAAATTGCCACTTCTGTAAAGAAGACCACCAGCTCCCATACACTGACAGGTATAAGCACAGTGTGGACATTGCTCTGTGTGGGGACAGAATACAAACTGGAACCATAACTGTGTCAGCCCACAATGGCCTTCACTTAAATAGAAAGAAAGAAGTGAAGTCGCTCAGTCGGTCCAACTCTTTCGACCCAATGCACTATAGCCCACCAGGCTCCTCTGTCCATGGGATTTTCCAGGCAAGAATACTGGAGTAGATTGTGAGTACTGGATTGGATTGCCGTTTCCCTCTCCAGGGTGTCTTCCTGACCCAGGGATGGAACCCGGGTCTCCCACATTTCAGGAAGACGCTTTACTGTCTGAGCCACCAGGGAAGCCCTTCACTTAAACAGGAATTAATCTAAAGGTATACATGAGCACAGTTTTGATACAACAGTGTGTGTGTGTGCTAAGTCACTTCAAATCAACAGTGGCCTTCAGGCTTGAACTGGGCATTTTCACCAGCAGCTCCCAGTATCAGAGTCACCTTAAACTTGGCTGTAATGTGAAGAACTAAGTGTTTGCTAATCTAAGAGTTGTATGGAAACCACAGAAAACCAGAGTTAGGAACGCCCTACAAAGTTGAACAACCGTATTTCCCAAAAACATTGCTACAGCACTTTAAATAATTTACAACAAAGCTATGAAAATCATATTCACCAGGACACATACATTAAAAACATCACTTCATGCTAGTGTCCAGAACTATGTACAGTGAATTCTAGCGTTTTTTTCCCTTTAACCACAAGCATCAGCTACACATACACTGCTTTCCTCAAATATTCTGCAAATGAAGCACACCTTCAACTTGAGGACTTGCCCTTTGCGGCCTCCACACAGATGGATCTGTCCCTTGAAAGTGTGTTAGTCACTCAGTCATGTTCGACACTTTGTCACCCTATGGTCTATAGCCCTCCAAGCTCCTCTGTCCATGGAATTCTGCAGGAAAGAATACTGGAGACCATTTTACTTTGTAGATAAGTGCAGAGCTTCTTAGCTTGTAGTCCTACTTGTTTATTTTTGCTTTTTGGCATCAAATCTACAAAAGCCCTGTCAAGATTATTATCAAGGAGCTTACTGCCTATGTTTTCTTCTAAGAGTTTTATGATCTCAGGTCTTATGTTTAAGACTTTAATCCATTTGGAGCTGACTATTTTGCCTGCAGCTCTCCAATTTTCCCAACACCATTGATTGAAGAGACTATCCGCCCCTCATGTGTACTCTCAGCTCCTTTGTCATAAATTAATTGACTGTGTGCACATGGCTTTATTTCTGGGCTATCCATTCTGTTCCATTGATCTATGTGTCTGTTTTATGCCTCTGCTGTACTGTTTTGATTACTATAGTTTGTAATACAGTTTTAAATCAGGGAGCATGATAGCTCCAGATTTATTCTTTTTCAGGATTGCTTGGGCTATTCGAGGTCTTTATGATTTTATTTCTGTAAAAAATACCATTGGAATTTTGATAAGGATTGCATTGATTCTGTATATTTCTTTGAGTAGTATGGACATTTTAACAATATACTTTATGCTTTCAATCCATAAGCACAAAATATCTTTCCATTTATTTGTGTTTTTCTGTGTTTCATCAAAGTCTTATGGTTTCAGTGCATAGGACTTTCATCTCCTTGGCTAAATTTATTCTGAAATATTTTGTTCTTTTTGATCTAAATGGAATTATTTTCTTAATTCTCTCTCAAATAATTCATTAGTGTATAGAAATGCAACTAATTTTGTATATTGATGTTTTATCTTGAAACTTTAACTGAATTCATTGATTAGTTCTAGCAGTTTTTTTTTAATACAGTCTTTTGGGTATTCTATATATACCCCTGAAGAGGTAATTTCAAGTTGGTGTTTATGATGTCACCTGATAATAAGACAGTTTTACTTCTTCCTTTTCAACTTGGATGCCTTTTATTTCTTTTTCTTGCCTAACAGTTCTGACTAGAACTTCTAGTACTGTATTGAGTAAAAGTAGTGAGAGAGGGAATTCTTGTCTTACCCTTGATCTTAGAGGGAGAGCTTTCAACTTTGCACTGTGGAGGATGCTAGCTGTAAGCTTGTCATATGTGGTTGTTTTTATGTTGAGGTGTGTTCCCCCTATCCCCAGTTTGTTGAGATTTTATCATGAATGGATGCTGAATTTTGTCAAATGATTTTTCTTCATCTATTGAGATGACCATATGATTTCTGCCCTTCTTTTTGTTAATGTGATGTATTACACTGATTGATTTGAGATGTTGAATCATTCTTATATCCCTGATAAAATTTTCACTTGACTATGGCATATTATCCTTTCAACACATGATTTTACTTTTTTAAAAAATGTGTTTAAAACACATAAACTATTATAAATACTATTACCTATGGCTAGAATACAGTTAGAACCCTGTATGGAACAACTGATTGGTTCAGGATTGATAAAGGAGTATGGCAGGACTGTCTTATGTCACTCTGTTTATTTAAACTATATGCTGAGCACATCATGAGACGTGCCGGGCTGGATGGGTTACAAGCCGGAATCAAGGTAGAGAGGAGAAATATCAACAACCTCAGATATGCAGATGATACCACTATAATGGCAGAAAGCAAAAAGGAACTAATGAACCTCTTGATGAGGGTGAGGAAGGAGCATGAAAGAGCTGGCTCAAGACTAAATATTTTTTTTAAAATTAAGATCATGGCATCCAGCCCCATCACTTCGTGGCAAATAGAAGGGGAAGAGGTGGAAGCAGTGACAGAGCTCCTCTTCTTCGGCTCAGAATCACTGCAGACGGTGACTGCAGCCATGAAATCAGAAGACAATTGCTTCTTAGCAGGAAAGTGATGACAGACCTAGACAGTGTGTTGAAAAGCAAACAGATTACTCTTCCAGCAAAAGTCCATGTAGTCAAGACATATAAAGCAGAACGCCAAAGAATTGATGCTTTTGAACTGTGGTGCTGGAGAAGACTCCTGAAAGTCCCTTGGACAGCAAAGAGATCAAACCAGTCAATCTTAAGGGAGATCAACCCTGAAAATCCACTGGAAGGACTGATGTTGAAGTTGAAGCTCCAGTATTTTGATCATCTGATGCAAACAGACAACTGATTAGAAAAGTCTCTGATGCTGGGGAAGATTGAGGGCAGAAGGAGAACAGGGCATCAGAGGATGAGATGGCTGGATGGCATCACCAATGCAATGAACATGAACTTGGGCAAACTTCAAGAGATGGTGAGGGACAGGGAGGCCTGGTGTGCTACAGTTCTTTTGGGTCACAAAGAGTCTGACACAACTGAGCATCTGAACAACAACATGGTTAGAATGGTCCCTCAATAACCATCAGGATAAAGATCCAAGATTTTTAGCAGAAAGTAAATATTCAGCAGGACCAAGTCTTCCCTGGTTATTGGTGCTTTCTCTGCTCCCACATTCTGGTGATCTTCCATAATGCATCTTTAATCTTCCCATTCAGGCATCATCTCCTTTTCAAGACCTCTGTAGCCACCTAGGGATATATAAGCAAAGAGATGTGACATTTCCGTAAGTGAAACAGCATTTAAGAAACCTACATGTCTGGAAAGAGCCAGGCATATTTGCAGTACTCAAGAAGGTTGGTGTGGATGAAGACACAGAGTGAGAGAATTTTGAGAGATGACCAACCCAGCCTATGCCTTCCGCAAGCCAAGGGGAAGCCATCTATATGACTTATTGCTGAATGGATAATGCAGAGAATAGATCATTGGTAGATCATTGGAGATATATAAGGAGAATGTACAGACCATGTTGGGAGTCTGTTGCAATTGTTCAGGTGAAAGATGATGATGAAACCTTGGACAAGGTGTTGGAAGTAAAGATTTCAAAAATATCAAATAAAGAGGATATGATAAAAGACATTTAGAAGGTAAAATAAGCAGCATTTGATGATAGGATAAATAAAGAGTATGAAGAGGTGGAGACATCTAGGAGACCTGAGTTCCCTGCTCTAGAGGGCAGGGCCGCTGACAGAACACATGAAGAGAAGCAAGACTTTGGGATTTCAGCTTCATATCCTCTGAAAATATAACCTGGAATATAAAAGAAATAATAACTCATTTTCTAGAGCAAGAACAGCTCTGGAACATAGCTAATCACACACACAAAAGCTAAATTTTCTGGGTGGGATATTTTACTCCATTGATGGATAATCTGTTAAAATCAAACTACTGCCTCGTGAAATCTAGAGAAGAGAATAGCTAAGTAGGCTAAACCAATAAGAGATAAGTACTCATCCTGATAGCATTATGTGGGCTTTCCAAATGACTTTATTCTTGTTTGTTTATGTGAAAAGAGTCTGTGAAAGAGAAATACATGAATAGCAGCCTTACTCCAAAGGAAAGATGTATTTAGTCCTTCTAAATTGATATTTTATCTGTGATATTATTCATCCCAGTATTGATGTTTTTCCTGAGCTATCCAATTTTGCTATCTACTTTTGTCAAATCACCCAAATAATTACAGAGTTTCTTTATCAGTTTGTTATGTTGATTTACTGACTGAAAGTTTGTTTTCTATCAGATATTTTTTCCATTTTAAATTCAAATTCAGGTATATTCAAGAGGCAGGCCTTCCCAATTTTCAAAACTAAAAGCATCTTGCTGTGTAATTGCCTCAAAAATATAATTTTAAACTGGCATGTATAATGAATATTATTTGAATGATTTTCAGTGTTAGACTGGCAATAACTCAAAATTATTTATAAAAATAGTAGCTAAAAAATTGGAATAGATTAAAACTTTTAAAAATGATATGGACTATTGAGTATGGATTAACATCAAGGACTAAGTTGTTCTCTAGCGTAAGTAACCTCCAAGAGCCATAGAGCATTTTCATGGTATCCTTATACTGACATCTAATACTAGCTATCTGTAGCCTGCTTAAGTGACTTCTGTCTTTGAGACCAAAATGAAAGAAAGAAAAGCATAAATAAGACAAAAAGCAAGCCTCAGAATGGAAGAAAATATTTGCAAATGAAGCAATTGACAAAGGATTAATCTCCAAAATATAAAAGCAGCTCATGCAGCCCATTATCAAAACAAAACCAAACCAACAAACCCAATCAAAAAATGGGCAGTAGGCCTAAATAGGCATTTCTCCAAGGAAGACATATGAATGGTCAAAAAACATGAAAGGATGCTTGACATCAGTAATTATTAGAGAAATATAAATCAAAACTACAATGAGGTATCACCTCACACCAGTAAAAATGGCCATCAGAAAAAAATCTACAAACAATAAATGCTGGAGAGGATGTGGAGAAAAAAGAACCCTCAAAGGTCCATCTAGATGGTTTTTCCTGTAGTAATGTACAGATGTGAGAGTTGGACTGTGAAGAAGGCTGAGCGCCAAAGAATTGATGCTTTTGAACTGTGGTGTTGGAGAAGACTCTTGAGAGTCCCTTGGACTGCAAGGAGATCCAACCAGTCCATTCTGAAGGAGATCAGCCCTGGGATTTCTTTGGAAGGAATGATGCTGAAGCTGAAACTCCAGTGCTTTGGCTACCTCATGCGAAGAGTTGACTCATTGGAAAAGACTCTGATGGTTGGAGGGATTGGGGGCAAGAGGAGAAGGGGACGACAGAGGATGAGATGGCTGGATGGCATCACTGACTCGATGGACATGAGTCTGAGTGAACTCTGGGAGATAGTGATGGACAGGGAGGCCTGGCGTGCTGTGATTCATGGGGTCGCAAAGAGTCGGACACGACTGACTGACTGAACTGAACTGAACATGAGCTGTTGGTGCAAGTGTTAATTGATACAGCCACTGAGGAGACACATATGGAGTCTCCTTAAAAAATAAAACTAACATATGACCTAGAAATCCCACTACTGGGCATATGACCAGTTCAGTTCAGTTCAGTCGCTAATCATGTATGATTTTTTGTGACTCCATGGACTGCAGTACAGCAGACTTCCGTGTCCATCACCAACTCCTGGGGCTTACTCAAACTCATGTCAGTTGAATCAGTGATGCCGTCCAACCATCTCATCCTCTGTCATCCCCTTCTCCTCCCACCTTCAATCATTCCCAGCAACAGGGGCTGTCCAAATGAGTCAGTTCTTCTCATCAAGTGGCCAAAGCAGGAGTTTCAGCTTCAACATCAGTCCTTCCAATGGATATTCAAGACTGATTTCCTTTAGGATGGACTGGTTGGATCTCCTTGAAGTCCAAGGGACTTGGTCACAATGACCCTATATGTGAGACAGCAAAAGAGACACAGATGTAAAGAACAGACTTTTGGACTCTGTGGGAGAAGGCGAGGGTGGGATGATTTGAGAGAATAGCATTGGAACATGTATATTACCATATGTGGAACAGATCACCAGTCCAGGTTCAATGCATGAGACAGGGTGCTCAGGGCTGATGCACTGGGATGACCCTGAGGGATGGGATGGGTAGGGAGATGGGAGGGGGGTTCAGGATGGGGAACACGTGTACACCCATGACTGATCCATGTCAATGTATGGCAAAAAAACATTACAATATTGTAAAGTAATTAGCATCCAATTAAAATGAATAAATGAATTAAAAAAAAAGAGTCTCCTCCAAAACCACAGTTCAAAAGCATCAATTCTTCAGTGCTCAGCTTTCTTTATAGTCCAACTCTCACACCTGTACATGACTACTGGAAAAACCATAGCCTTGACTAGACAGACAATTGTTGACAAAGTGACATCTCTGTTTTTCAGTATGCTGTCTAGGTTGTTCATAACTTTTCTTCCAAGGAGCAAGCGTCTTTTAATTTCATGGCTACAGTCACCATCTGCAGTGATTTGGGAGCCCCCCCAAATAAAGTCTGACACTGTTTCTACTATTTCCCCATCTATTTCCCAAGAAGTGATGGGACCAGATGCCATGATCTTAGTTTTCTAAATGTGGAGTTTTAAGCCAACTTTTTCACTTTCACTTTCATCAATAGGCTCTCTAGTTCTTCTTCACTTTCTGCCATAAGGGTGGTGTCATCTGTATATATGAGGTTATTGATATTTCTCCCAGCAATCTTTATTCCAGCTTGTAGCTTCATGCAGCCCAGCATTTCCCATGATGTACTCTGCATATAAGTTAAATAAGCAGGGTGACAATATACAGCCTTGACATACTCCTTTTCCTATTTGGAAACAGTCTGTTGTTCCATGTCCAGTTCTAACTGTTGCTTCCTGACCTGTACACAGATTTCTCAAAAGGCAGGTCAGGTGGCCTGGTATTCCCATCTCTTTCAGAATTTTCCACAATTTATTGTGACCCACACAGTCAAAGCCTTTGGCATAGTCAATAAAGCAGAAATAGACTTTTTTCTGGAACTCTCTTGCTTTTTCGATGACCCAGAAAATGTTGGCAATTTGATCTCTGGTTCCTCTGACTTTTCTAATTAGAACTTGAACATCTGGAAGTTCACCGTTCATGTACTGTTGAAGCCTGACTTGGAGAATTTTGAGCATTACTTTACTAGCATGTGAGATGAGTGCAATTGTGCAATAGTTTGAGGATTCTTGGCCATTGCCTTTCTTTGAGATTGGAATGAAAACTGACCCTTTCCAGTCATGTGGCCACTGCTGAGTTTTCTCAAGTTGCTGGCATATTGAGTGCAGCACTTTCACAGCATCATCTTTCAGGATTTGAAATAGCTCAACTGGAATTCCATCAACTCCACTAGCTTTGTTCGTAGTGATGCTTCCTAAGGCCCACTTGACTTCGTATTCCAGGATGTCTGGCTCTAGGTGAGTGATCGTACCATAGTGATTATCTGGGTCGTGAAGATCTTTTTTTGTATAGTCCTGTGTCTTCTTGCCACCTCTTCTTAATATCACCTGCTTCTGTTAGGTCCATACCATTTCTGTCCTTTATTGTGCCCATGTTTGCATGAAATGTTCCCTTGATATCTCTAATTTTCTTGAAGAGATCTCTAGTCTTTCTCCTTCTATTGTTTTCCTCTATTTCTTTGCTTTGGTCACCGAGGAAGTCTTTCTTATCTCTCCTTGCTATTCTTTGAAACTCTGCATTCAAATGGGTATATATTTTCTTTTATCCTTTGCCTTTTGCTTCTCTTCTTTTCACGGCTATTTGTAAGGCCTCCTCAGACAATCATGTGGACTTCTTGCGTTCTGTTTTATTGGGTGTGTTCTTGATCCCTGCCTCCTGTACAGTGTCACTAACTTCTGTTCACAGTTCATCAGGCACTCTGTCAGATCTAATCCCTTGAATCTATTTCTCACTTCCATTATGTAATCATAAGGGATTTGATTTAGGTCATACCAGAATGTTCTAGTGGTTTTCCCTACTTTCTTCAATTTAAGTCTGATTTTGGCAATAAGGAGTTCATCATCTGAGCCACAGTCATCTCCTGGTCTTGTTTTTGCTGACTATAGAGCTTCTCCATCTTTGGGTGCAAAGAATATAATCAAATTTCAGTATTGACCATCTGGTGATGTCCATGTGTAATGTCTTCTCTTGTGTTGTTGGGAGACGATGTTTGCTGTGACCAGTGCATTCTCTTGGCAGAACTCTATTAGCCTTTGCCCTGCTTCATTCTGTATTCCAAGGGCAAATTTGCCTTTTACTCCAGGTATTTCTTGACTTCCTACTTTTGCATTCCAGTCCCCTATAATGAAAACAACACTTTTTTTTTTTTGGTGTTAGTTCTAGAAGACCTTGTAGGTCTTCATAGAACTGTTCATCTTCAGCTTCTTTAGCATTATTGATGGGGCATAGACTTGGATTACTGTGATACTGAATGGTTTCCCTTGGAAATGAACAGAGAAGACCATAATTCAAAAAGATACATGCAGGTTTCCCTGGTGGTCCAGTGGTTGGAAGTCTCCCTGCCAATGCAGAGAACACGAGTTCAATCCCTTGCCCAGGAAGATTCCACATGCCACAGAGCAACTAAACACCTATGCTACAACTGCTGAAGCATGTATGCCTACAGCCAGCATGCTGCAATTGGAGGCCCTGCAATGAGAAGCCAAAGGACAGCAGCAGAGGGCAGCCCCTGCTGCCGCAAGTATAGAAAGCCTGTGTCCAATAATGAAGAGCCAGTGTAGCCTAATATAAGCTTCTCTAAAGGAAAATTTTAAAAATTAAGATAATGGAAATTAAATTTTACAAAATTTATGTGCATAGCAGCACTATTTACAATAGTCAGGACAGGGAAGCAACCTAAATGTCCATTAACAGAGGAGTGGATAATGAAAAGTGCCACATATATACAGAGGAATATAACTTTGTCATAAAAAGGAATGAGAATGGATATTTGTTGAGATGTGGATGGACATAATGTCACACAGCATGAAGTAAATCACAAAAAGAAGTACAAATATCATATATTAACACATATATGTGTCATCTAGAAGAATGGTATAGATGATCTTATTTGCAAAGCAGAAATAGAGACACTAAGGTAGAGGACAAACTTATGGATACCATATATCGTATGGGAAAAAAGAGGTGGGGTGGGAGGAACTGGTAGGTTTGTATGCACACATATACATCATTGATACTGTGTATAAAATAGATAACTAGTGAGAACATGCTGTATAGCACAGGGGCCTTTGCTTAATACACTGTGGTTATCAGAACAAGAAGGAAGACCAAGAGGGAGAGGGTATGTGTATATGTATGGCTGATTCATTTTGCTGGACAGCAGAAACTAACACAATGCTGTAACCAATAAAACACAATTTATAAAACATTATCAGAATCATTCCTTTAAAGTACTATTATAGTAATGTACATTAATGTACTAACATTGGTTTTGAAATAAAATATGCTATTAAAATAAGTTTATATAGACTGTTTTCCAGACTACATTTAAGTGAAAGAGAATAGATGGGGAAACAGTGGAAACAGTGTCAGGCTTTATTTTTCTGGGCTCCAAAATCACTGCAGATGGTGACCTCAGCCATGAAATTAAAAGACGCTTACTCCTTGGAAGGAAAGTTATGACCAACCTAGATAGCATATTCAAAAGCAGAGACATTACTTTGCCAACAAAGTTTCATCTAGTCAAGGCTATGGTTTTTCCTGTGGTCATGTATGGATGTGAGAGTCG
>NW_011494808.1:11165868-11171055 GCF_000754665.1 Bison bison bison
ATTTCTTTGGAAGGAATGATGCTAAAGCTGAAACTCCCGTACTTTGGCCACCTCATGCGAAGAGTTGACTCATTGGAAAAGACTCTGATGCTGGGAGGGATTGGGGGCAAGAGGAGAAAGGGACGACAGAGGATGAGATGGCTGGATGGCATCACTGACTCGATGGATGTGAGTCTGAGTGAACTCCGGGAGTTAGTGATGGACAGGGAGGCCTGGCGTGCTGTGATTCATGGGGTCACAAACAGTCAGACACGACTGAGAGACTGATCTGCTCTGATCTGAAGTCGCTCAGTCGTGTCCAACCCTCAGCGACCCCATGGACTGCAGCCTTCCAGGCTCCTCCGTCCATGGGGTTTTCCAGGCAAGAGTACTGGAGTAGGGTGCCATTGCCTTCCCCAAAATTTATATATAAAGAAAAAATAAATGCTATTTTAAAAATATATTAAAAAAGAAAAAGCATACAGCAGATTGATGAGCATTGTTTTACTTATTAAAGAAAAACTTTTACCATTTTAATTAACAATAGTCCAGATACTTTGATCTTTTATCTAAGAATGAGAAATGAACACTTTTAACCTAAGTTCCTCTGTTAGCTGAATGCTTGATAATAGTAATAACAATAACATTTGTTGAGATCTTACTCCATAACCAAGCACTCATTTAATTTGCACAAGATTATGAAGCAGCTATTCTTACCCACATTGTAGAGATGAAGGAATGGAGACAAGGAGTGTTTGAATGAATGACCCAATGTCACCCACACTGGGTAAGAAATAGGGATGGAACATGGGTCTCCTGCTTTCCAGGCAGATTCTTTACCATCTGAGCTTCCATGAAAGTCCTAAGAAATGGGAAGACAGTATTCCAATCCTCTCTTTCTGGGTCCAAAGTTCATGCTCTTACTAATCACTATCATATACTGTTTTAGTTGCCTCTGCATAGCTATTCTTTCTGAGGCTTTTAATCATATATTGCAAGTTAGTCAATATTTTATAGATATGCCAATATTCCTCTGTATTTTCACTTTTCAAGTCACACTCAGCTCTACATTTTATCTGTTAAGGTTAGCACAACATTCTTATATGTCTGCCTTTTGTGTTTCCAGAAAGATAGATGATATCTTGTCATAAAGATACCATTGAAATTGAAAATTTGCTATAAATTGAGTAAGTTTAAATACTACAATCACTCTGTTGCTAGTAGATATTCAACTATGAACTCTAGTTCATATATGAACTATGAATCACATATGAACTATATATGATTATATAGACTACAACTTGCTTTCTTGTGGATCACTTTGTTACTCTGTTTTCTTGTGGCTTACTATGTCACTGTACTTCAAACAAAAAGCCTCTTCAGAGTCCAACTATATAGGCTACGTGTCTTTAGAATAATTCCTTCTAAAAAGAATGGTGAAAAAATAAAAATAAAAAATAAATAAAAAGAATGGTGCCCAATGATGCTTAGCTTACCTTTTTTTAAAATCAATTTTTATTGGAGTATAGTTGATTTACGATGTTGTGTTAGTTTCTGCTGTACAGCAAAGTGAATCAGCTACATATACGTATATCAACTCTAACTTTAGCTTCTTCCCCCACAGAGGTCACTACGGAGGGTTGAGTAGAATTCCCTGGGCTATACAGGAAGTCTTTATTGTGCTATACTTAGTCGCTTGGTTGTGTCTGACTCTTTGCAACCCCATGAATTGCAGCACACCAGGCCTCCCTGTCCATCACCAACTCCCGGAGTTCACTCAAACTCACATCCATCGAGTCAGTGATGCCATCCAGCCATCTCATCGTCTGTCATCCCCTTCTCCTCCTGTCCCCAATCCCTCCCAGCATCAGAGTCTTTTCCAATGAGTCAACTCTTCGCATGAGGTAGCCAAAGTACTGGAGTTTCAGCTTGAGCATCATTCCTTCCAAAGAAATCCCAGGGCTGATCTCCTTCAGAATGGACTGGTTGGATCTCCTTGCAGTCCAAGGGACTCTCAAGCGTCTTCTCCAACACCACAGTTCAAAAGCATCAATTCTTTGGCTCTCAGCCTTCTTCACAGTCCAACTCTCACATCCATACATGACCACAAGAAAAACCATAGCCTTGACTAGACGAACCTTTGTTGGCAAAGTAATGTCTCTGCTTTTGAATATGCTATCTAGGTTGGTCATAACTTTCCTTCCAAGGAGTAAGCGTCTTTTAATTTCATGGCTGCAGTCACCATCTGCAGTGATTTTGGAGCCCAGAAAAATACAGTCTGACACTGTTTCTACTGTTTTCCCATCTATTTCCCATGAAGTGATGGGACCAGATAATATGGTCTTCGTTTTCTGAATTGAGTTTTAAGCCAACTTTTTCACTCTCCGCTTTCACCTTCATCAAGAGGCTTTTGAGTTCCTCTTCACTTTCTGCCATAAGGGTGGTGTCATCTGCATATCTGAGGTTATTAATATTTCTCCTGGCAATCTTGATTCCAGCTTGTGTTTCTTTCAGTCCAGCATTTCTCATGATGTACTCTGTATATAAATTAAATAAGCAGGGTGACAATATACAGCCTTGACATACTCCTTTTCCTATTTGGAACCAGTCTGTTGTTCCATGTCCAGTTCTAACTGTTGCTTCCTGACCTGCATACAAATTTCTCAAGAGGCAGGTCAGGTGGTCTGGTATTCCCATCTCTTTCAGAATTTTCCACAGTCTATTGTGATCCACACAGTCAAAGGCTTTGGCATAGTCAATACAGCAGAAATCTATTATATATATATATAGTTGGAGAAGGCAATGGCACCCCATTCCAATATTCTTGCCTGGAAAATCTCATGGATGGAGGAGCCTGGTGGGCTGCAGTCCATGGGGTCGCGAAGAGTCAGACACGACTGAGTGACTTCACTTTCACTTCTCACTTCTCACTTTCATGCATTGGAGAAGGAAATGGCAACCCACTCCAGTGTTCTTGCCTGGAGAATCCCAGGGACAGGGAAGCCTGGTGGGCTACCATCTATGGGGTCGGACAGAGTCAGACATGACTGAAGCGACTTAGCAGCAGCATTATATATATATATATATGTACACATAGTACTGTATATATGTCAGTCCCAACATCCCAATTTGTCCCTCCTCCACTTATTCCCAATAACTATAAATTTGTTTTCTACATCTGTAATTCTATTTCTGTTTTGTTAGGTAAGTACATTTATACCTTTTTTTTTTAAGATTCCACATATAAGTGATATTATATGATATTTGTCTGACTTACTTCACTTAGCATGATAAACTCTAGGTCAATCCATATTGCTTCAAATGGGATGATTTCATTCTTTTTATAGTTGAGTAATATTCCATTGCATATATGCACTACAGCTTCCTTATCCATCCCTCTGTTGATGGACATTTTGATTGCTTCCATGTCCTGGCTATTGCAAATAGTGCTGCAATGAACACTGGGGTGCATGTGTCTTTTTGATTTATGATTTATCTCACCTTCTTAGAAAATACCCACTATCCCTGTATACTCAGCTCTCCCATAGTTGAAGTGGTTTCATTTTATTTTTTTAAATATAAACGTATTTATTTTAATTGGAGGCTAGTTACTTTACAATATTGTATTGGTTTTGTTATACATCAACATGAATCCACCACGGGTGTACACATGTTCCCCATCTTGAACCCCCTTCCCACCTCCCTCCCCATACCATCCCTCTGGGTCATCCCGGTACACCAGCCCCAAGCATCCTGTATCATGCATCTAACCTGGACTGGAGATTCATTTCACATATGATATTGTACATGTTTCAATGCCATTCTCTCAAATCATCCCACCCTCGCTCTCTCCACAGTGTCCAAAAGATTGTTCTATACATCTGTGTCTCTTTTGCTGTCTCGCATACAGGGTTATTGTTACCATCTTTCTAAATTCCATATACATGTGTTAGTATACTGTATTGGTGTTTTTCTTTCTGGCTTACTTCACTCTGTATAATAGGCTCCAGTTTCATCCTCCTCATTAGAACTGATTCAAATGTATTCTTTTTATGGCTGAGTAATACTAATGCAAACTAGTACAGCCACTATGGAGAACAGTGTGGAGATTCCTTAAAAAACTGGAAATAGAACTGCCTTATGATCCAGCAGTCCCACTGCTGGGCATACACACTGAGGAAACCAGAAGGGAAAGAGACACGTGTACCCCAATGTTCATCGCAGCACTGTTTATAATAGCCAGGACATGGAAGCAACCTAGATGTCCATCAGCAGATGAATGGATAAGAAAGCTGTGGTACATATACACAATGGAGTATTACTCAGCCATTAAAAAGAATACATTTGAATCAGTTCTAATGAGGTGGATGAAACTGAAGCCTATTATACAGAGTGAAGTAAGCCAGAAGGAAAAACATAAATACAGTATACTAACGCATATATATGGAATTTAGAAAGATGGTAACAATAACCCGGTGTACGAGACAGCAAAAGAGACACTGATGTATAGAACAGTCTTATGGACTCTGTGGGAGAGGGAGAGGGTGGGAAGATTTGGGAGAATGGCATTGAAACATGTAAAATATCATGTAAGAAACGACTTGCCAGTCCAGGTTCAATGCACGATACTGGATGCTTGGGGCTAGTGCACTGGGACGACCCAGAGGGATGGTATGGGGAGGGAGGAGGGAGGAGGGTTCAGGATGGGGAACACATGTATACCTATGGCGGATTCATTTTGATATTTGGCAAAACTAATACAATTATGTAAAGTTAAAAAAAAAATACTCCATTGTACATGTGTACCACGGCTTTCTTATCCACTCATCTGTTGATGGACATCTAGGTTGCTTCCATGTCCTGGCTATTATAAATAATGCTGCAATGAATATTGGGGTACACATGTCTCTTTCAATTCTGGTTTCCTTGGTGTGTATGCCCAGCAGTGGGATTCTTGGGTCATAAGGCAGTTCTATTTCCAGTTTTTTAAGGAATCTCCACCCTGTTCTCTGTAGTGGCTGTACTAGTTTGCATTCCCACCAACAGTGTAAGAGGGTTCCCTTTTCTCCACACCCTCTCCAACATTTATTGCTTGTAGACTTTTGGATTGAAGCCATTCTGACTGGCATGAAATGGTATCTCATTGTGGCTTTGATTTGCATTTCTCTGATAATGAGTGATATTGAGCATCTTTTCATGTGTTTGTTA
>NW_011494808.1:11171155-11194400 GCF_000754665.1 Bison bison bison
CTGTTCAGTTCTTTGGCCCATTTTTTGATTGGGTCATTTGTTTTTCTGGAATTGAGCTGTAGGAGTTGCTTGTGTATTTTTGAGATTAGTTCTTTGTCAGTTGCTTCATTTGCTATTATTTCCTCCTATTCTGAAGGCTGTCTTTTCACCTTGCTTATAGTTTCCTTTGTTGTGCAGAAGCTTTTAATTATAATTAGGTCCCATTTGTTTATTTTTTCTTTTGTTTCCAATATTCTGGGAGGTGGGTCATAGAGGATCCTGCTGTGATTTATGTCGGAGAGTGTTTTGCCTATGTTCTCCTCTAGGAGTTTTATAGCTTTTGGTCTTACGTTTAGATCTTTAATCCATTTTGAGTTTATTTTTGTGTATGGTGTTAGAAAGTGTTCTAGTTTCATTCTTTTACAAGTGATTGACCAGTTTTCCCAGCACCACTTGTTAAAGAGATTGTCTTTTCTCCATTGTATATTCTTGCCTCCTTTGTCAAATATAAGGTGTCCATAGGTGCATGGTTTCATCACTGGACTTTCTATTTTTTTCCACTGATCTCTATATATTTCTGTCTTTGTGCTAGTACCATCGGAGAAGGCAATGGCACCCCACTCCAGTACTCTTGCCTGGAAAATCCCATGGATGGAGGAGCCTGGTAGGCTGCAGTCCATGGGGTCGCTAGAGTCAGACACAACTGAGCAACTTCACTTTCACTTTTCACTTTCATGCATTGGAGAAGGAAATGGCAACCCACTCGAGTGTTCTTGCCTGGAGAATCCCAGGGACAGGGAAGCCTGGTGGGCTGCCATCTATGGGGTTGCACAGAGTCGGACACGACTGAAGCGACTTAGCAGCAGCTAGTACCATACTGTTTTGATGACTGTGGCTTTGTAGTAGAGCCTGAAGTCAGGCAGGTTGATTCCTCCAGTTTCATTCTTCTTTCTCAAGATTGCTCTGGCTATTCGAGGTTTTTTTGTAATTCCATACAAATTGTGAAATTATTGTTCTAGCTCTGTGAAAAATACCATTGGTAGCTTGATAGGGATTGCATTGAATCTATAGATTGCTTTGGGTAGTATACTCATTTTCACTATATTGATTTTTCCAATCCATGAACATGGTATATTTCTCCATCTGTTAGTGTCCTCTTTGATTTCTTTCACCAGTGTTTTATAGTTTTCTATATATAGGTCTTTAGTTTCCTTAGGTAGATATATTTCTAAGTATTTTATTATTTTTGTTGCAATGGTGAATGGAATTGTTTCCTTAATTTCTCTATTTTCTAATTATTAATGTATAGGAATGTAAGGGATTTCTGTGTGTTGATTTTATATCCTGCAACTTTACTCTATTCATTGATTAGCTCTAGTCATTTTCTGGTGGAGTCTTTAGGGTTTTCTATGTACAGGATCATGTCATCTGCAAACAGTGAGAGTTTTACTTCTTCTTTTCCAATTTGGATTACTTTTATTTCTTTTTCTGCTCTGAATGCTGTGGCCAAAACTTCCAAAACTATTTTGAATAGTAGTGATCAAAGTGGGCATCCTTGTCTTGTTCCTGACTTTAGGGGAAATGCTTCAATTTTTCACCATTGATGATAATGTTCGCTGTGGGTTTGTCATATATAGCTTTTATTATGTTGAGGTATGTTCCTTCTATTCCTGCTTTCTGGAGAGTTTTTATCATGCATGGATGTTGACGTTTGTCAAAGGCTTTCTCTGCATCTGTTGAGATAATCATATGGCTTTTATGTTTCAATTTGTTAATGTGGTGTATTACATTGATTGATTTGCAGATATTGAAGAATCCTTGCATCCCTGGGATAAAGCCCATTTGGTCATGGTGTATGATCTTTTTAATGTGTTGTTGTATTCTGTTTGCTAGAATTTTGTTAAGGATTTTTGCATCTATGTTCATCAGTGATATTGGCCTGTAGTTTTCTTTATTTGTGGCATCTTTGTCAGGTTTTGGTATTAAGGTGATGGTGGCCTCATAGAATAAGTTTGGAAGTTTACCTTCCTCTGCAATTTTCTGGAAGAGTTTGAGTAGGATAGGTGTTAGCTCTTCTCTAAAGTTTTAGTAGAATTCAGCTGTGAAGCTGTCTGGACCTGGGCTTTTGTTTGCTGGAAGATTTCTGATTACAGTTTCAATTTCCGTGCTTGTGATGGGTCTGTTAAGATTTTCTATTTCTTCCTGGCTCAGTTTTGGAAAGTTGTACTTTTCTAAGAATTTGTCCATTTCTTCCAAGTGGTCCATTTTATTGGCATATAATTGCTGATGGTAGTCTCTTATGATCATTTGTATTTCTGTGTTGTCTGTTGTGATCTCTCCATTTTCATTTCTAATTTTATTGATTTGATTCTTCTCCCTTTGTTTCTTGATGAGCCTGGCTAATGGTTTGTCAATTTTATTTTTCGTTTCAAAGAACCAGCTTTTGGCTTTGTTGATTTTTGCTATGGTCTCTTTTGTTTCTTTTGCATTTATTTCTGCCCTAATTTTTAAGATTTATTTCCTTCTACTAACCCTGGGGTTCTTCATTTCTTCCTTTTCTAGTTCCTTTAGGTGTAGAGTTAGATTATTTATTTGACTTTTTTCTTGTTTCTTGAGGTATGCCTGTATTGCTATGAACCTTCCCCTTAGCACTGCTTTTACAGTGTTCCACAGGTTTTGGGTTGTTGTGTTTTCATTTTCATTCGTTTCTATGCATATTTTGATTTCTTTTTTGTTTTCTTCTGTGATTTGTTGATTATTCAGCAGCATGTTGTTCAGCCTCCATATGTTGGAATTTTTAATAGTTTTTCTCCTGTAATGGAGATCTAATCTTACTGCATTGTGGTCAGAAAAGATGCCTGGAATGATTTCATTATTTTGAATTTACCAAGGCTAGATTTATGGCCCAGGATGTGATATATCCTGGAGAAGGTTCCCTTTGAGCTTGGGAAAAAGGTGAAATTCATTGTTTTGGGGTGAAATGTCATATAGATATCAATTAGGTCTAACTGGTTTATTGTATCATTTAAAGTTTGTGTTTCCTTGTTAATTTTCTGTTTATTTGATCTATCCATAGGTGTAAGTGGGGTATTAAAGTCTCTCACTATTATTGTGTATTGTTAATATCCCCTTTCATACTTGTTAGCATTTGTCTTACATATTCGGAAAAGGCAATGGCACCTCACTCCAGTACTTATGCCTAGAAAATCCCATGGACGGAGGAGCCTGGTAGGCTGCAGTCCATGGGGTCACTAGAGTCGGACATGACTAAGCGACTTCACTTTCACTTTTCAATTTCATGCATTGGAGAAGGAAACGGCAACCCACTCCAGTGTTCTTGCCTGGAGAATCCCAGGGACGGGGGAGCTTGGTGGGCTGCTGTCTATGGGGTCGCACAGAGTCGGACACGACTGAAGTGACTTAGCAGCAGTTTAGAAGCAGCAGTCTTACATATTGCAGTGCTCCTATGTTGGGTGCATATATATTTATAATTGTTATATCTTCTTCTTGGATTGATCCTTTGATCATTATATAGTGTCCCTCTTTGTCTCTTTTCACAGCCTTTGTATTAACGTCTATTTTATCTGATATGAGTATTGCTACTTCTGCTTTCTTTTGGTCTCTATTTGCACGGACTATCTTTTTCTAGCCCTTCACTTTCAGTCTGTATGTGTCCCTTGTTTTGAGGTTGGTCTCTTGTAGACAACATATATAGGCGTCTTGTTTTTGTATCCATTCAGCCAGCCTTTGTCTTTTGGTTGGGGCATTCAACCCATTGACATTTAAGGTAATTATTGATAAGTATGATCCCATTGCCATTTACTTTATTGTTTTGGGTTCGAGTTTATACACCCTTTTTGTGTTTCCTGTCTAGAGAAGATCCTTTAGCATTTGTTGGAGAACTGGTTTGGAGGTGCTGAATTCTCTCAGCTTTTGCTTGTCTGTAAAGCTTTTGATTTCTCCTTCATATTTGAATGAGATCCTTGCTGGGTACAGTAATCTGGGTTGTAGGTTATTTTCTTTCACTACTTTAAGTATGTCCTGCCATTCCCTCCTGGCCCGAAGAGTTTCTATTGAAAGATCAGCTGTTATCCTTATGGGAATCCCCCTTGTGTGTTATTTGTTGTTTTTCTGTTGCTGCTTTTAGTATTTGTTCTTTGTGTTTGATCTTTGTTAATTTGATTAATATGTGTCTTAGGGTGTTTTGCCTTGGGTTTATCCTGTTTGGGACTCTCTGGGTTTCTTGGACTTGAGTGATTATTTCCTTCCCCATTTTAGGGAAGTTTTCAGTGATTATCTCCTCAAGTATTTTCTCATGGTCTTTCTTTTTGTCTTCTTCTTCTGGGACTCCTATGATTCGAATGTTGGGGCATTTAACATTTTCCCAGAGGTCTCTGAGATTGTCCTCTTTTAATTCTTTTTTCTTTTTTCCTCTCTGATTCATTTATTTCTACCATTCTATCTTCTACCTCGCTAAACCTATCTTCTGCCTCCGTTATTCTACTGTTGGTTCCCTCCAGAGTGTTTTTGATATCATTTATTGCATTATTCATTATATATTGACTCTTTTTTATTTCTTCTAGGTGCTTGTTAAACCTTTCTTACATCTTCTCAATCTTTGTCTCCAGGTTGTTTATCTGTGATTTCATTTTGTCTTCAATATTTTGGATCATTTTCACTATCATTACTCAGAATTCTTTATCAGGTAGATTCCCTATCTCTTCTTCTTTTGTTTGGTTTGGTGGGCATTTATCCTGTTCCTTTACCTGCTGGGTATTCCTCTGTCTCTTCATCTTGTTTATATCACTGTTTTTAGGGTGGGCTTTCTGTATTCTGGCAGTTTGTGGAGTTCTCTTTATTGTGGAGTTTCTTTGCTGTGGGTGGGGTTCTATGGGTGGCTTGTCAAGGTTTCCTGGTTAAGGAAGCTTGTGTCAGTGTTCTGGTGGGTGGAGCTGGATTTCTTATCTCTGGAGTGCAATGAAGTGTCCAGTAATTAGTTATGAGATGTCAGTGGGTTTGGAGTGACTTTGGGCAGCCTGTGTATTGAAGCTCAGGGCTATGTTCCTGTGTTGCTGGAGAATTTGTGTGGTATGTCTTGCTCTGGAATTTGTTGGCCCTTTGGTGGTGCTTGGTTTCAGTGTAGGTATGGAGGCGTTTGATGAGCTTCTGTTGATTAATGTTTCCTGGAGTCAGGAGTTCTCTGGTGTTCTGAGGATTTGGACTTAAGCCTCCTGTTTCTGGTTTTCAGTCTTATTTTTACAGTAGCCTCAAGACTTCTCCATCTCCTTTCAAAGACAATGGGTGCTTTTCTGGGTGCCTGATGTCCTCTGTTGGCATTCAAAAGTTGTTTTGTGGCATTTACTCAGTGTTCAAATGTTCTTTTGATGAATTTGTTGGCGGAGAAAGTGGTGTCCCCGTCCTATTCCTCCACCATCTTAGGACTGCATTGAAGTGGTTTTAAAATGTCATTTACCATTACCAAATAGGCTCCCCTGTTGGCTCAGACGGTAAAGCATTTGCCTACAATGTGGGAGACCTGTTTAATCCCTGGGTCAGGAAGATCCTATGGAGAAGGAAATGGCAACGCACTCCAGTATTCTTACCTGGAAAATCCCATGGACGGAGGAGCATGGTAGGCTACAGTCCATGGGGTCGCAAAGAGTCGGACATGATTGAGTGATTTCACTTTCACTTTCATTACCAAATACTAAAATCTAAATTATATTTAAAATTTTCTGCTTTCTGACATTTTAAGATGTCAGAAATGTCCCTTTCTCTGCCCTCAGAAAACTTGAACACGTGATTCCTGATCCCTGACACTCTCAGGACTCTTCTGATGCTTACTCTGTGCTTGTCATCCTCTGTCCTCTCTTTCTGACTTACTTTTCAGTTCTCTTCACACCACTTTTTCAGCCTTTATATAGAATAAACAGGGTGATTTTAAAAAAATGTTCAAATATGACATGATTCCAGATACTTGATATTTCAGGTTTTCTGCTCACTGTATAACAAAGTATTCCTATAAAAACTTTTCATTTTCACTTTTATTCATAATTTATCCTCTCTCTACTCCAAAACAGAATTTGCTTGGGTTTATCTGTCACAGTATACATATGGGCTAGGTTAAAGGCACTATGATAATTAATGTACTTTGACTTCTGTGATTCAGTTACAAAGTCAAGTAAAAGGATGGGGTCCAAGGAAACAAAATATTTTTGTTGAAACATTTAAATTGGAAAAATTATATTAAATAATAGTATATGAGTTTCCTTCTGGTATAATCAAAAGAACATACATGTATTTTTATTTGTAAGCCTATCTAAATATTCTAACTTACTACTAAATATTAAGAAGTATTTCATTTTTCAGAATCTACCTTCAATACATTTGAATCTAAGATACGCTAGGAATTTAACTTACAATGGCTTACATAATTAGAACAGATACATGCACCCCAATGTTCATTGCAGCACTATTTATAATATCCAAGATATGGAAGCAGTGAAAATGTCCATCAACAGAGGAATGGATAAAGAAGATGTGGTGCATATATACAATGGAATATTACTCAGCCATAAAAAGGAATGAAAGAATGTTGTTTGCAGCAACATGGAATGACCTAGAGATGATCACACTAGGTGAACTAAGTCAGATAAAGACAAACATCATATGATATCACTCATACATGGAATCTAGTTTTCATAAAATGAAACAAATGAACTTACTTACAAAATGGAAACAGGTTTACAGATATTAAAAATAAATGTATGGTTATCAAATGGGAAACACGATGTAGAGTGATAAATCAGGAGTTTCAGACTGACATACATATGCTATGCTATGCTATGCTAAGTCACTTCAGTCGTGTCCGACTCTGTGTGACCCCATAGACGGCAGCCACCAGGCTCCCCCATCCTTGAGATTCTCCAGGCAAGAACACTGAAGTGGGTTGCCATTTCCTTCTCCAATGCATTAAAGTGAAAAGTGAAAGTGAAGTCGCTCAGTTGTGTCCAACTCTTAGCGATCCCATGGACTGCAGCCTACCAGGCTCCTCCATCCATGGGATTTTCCAACCAACAAGGACCTACTGTATAGCACACATAATTATACTCAATATTCTTTAATAAACTATAAGGGAAAAATCTGAAAAAGAATGTGTATCAGATCAGATCAGATCAGTCGCTCAGTCGTGTCTGAGTCTTTGCGAACTGAATCACTTTGCTGTATACCTGAAGCTAACACAACATTGTAAATCAACTGTACTTCTATAAAATTATTTTTTAAAAATTACAGTGGTTTAGTTGGACACAGCCACCCTACCTAAATCCACTGTGAGTTTGTGAAAAGAGCTGACAGCAACTTTTTTATTTCCTTTTATCTTCTCTTCATTTTGTCTTGATTTAAAGTATTCAACATTATTATTTTAACAGAATGGATGTTATGGTAAATCTCATCCCCAGCCCTAACTTTCCACCCCTCCCCGTGTCCACGCTCTCAGCCATGTGATTTTGCAATTCATCTCATTCAAATAGTGAAGTATATTGCCCCACCCTTTGAGTTTGGCCATAGGATTTTGACCAGTGTGCCAGTTTTGAGTTTAGACTTCAAGAGACCTCACACATGTTCACTTTTTATCTTTTGTTACTACCATTGCTATTAAGACACATGTGCCTAGAAAATGCTTCTGATTCCAGGATGGTGACGAAAAGTTCATGGAGCTGATTCACCCAGCCAGCTACCCCAGCCACGAACCTCCAAGCACAGCCGCCCCCAGGCACAGGAGCCAAATAAATGCATTTGTGGTCATTGGCCCTGTGCTGCTTTTGTAAAAGCAGCTAACTAATATTTATGTATTTATTTGAGTGAAATGTTCTCATATCAGCACTTATCAGACATAACGGATGTAAGTGTATTTACCATAAACCAATCACATACCTGTCAAAATTGAGATTTTTCCATTACTTCTTAAATGTACCATCAAGCAAAATTAGGGTTCAAAACATAGATACAACAGGTATAGATACAATTAAGCCAGTAATTAAATTCACACAATCATTACAAATAAAAATTGTCCTTATTATATATAAGATTTTATTTCCTTTATCAAAAGAAGCCTTAAAATCATATGAAAATGTGACTAAAACATACTGTGGCTGCATTTTTTAAAAAGTTGACCTGAATTTTATCTTTGAAGGGAATAACAACTTATTTCAAGTGACTCATGACTTGACTAGCGTTATCATTTATCAGTTAATTTTGGATGATTTCTTTGATTTGTCTTTTGTCACTACAAGTTTTTCTGTTTTAACTCACTTGGGTCAATCCCAAAATTTAACCAACATAATAGGAAGTTTAATTTTATTTTTGCATTCGACAGACCTTGATAATAGCAAACTAATTTCTGTAGCTGCATTTGATGAAAATATGCTGATGAAACTCATATTTCACATCATTGACCATAATGAGCTATTTTATCAAACTGTCCTTATGACAGCATTATAGAGAAAATGATAAATTTACTAATTTATTCACTTGAGATTCCATTTGAAAACTTTAAAAGAAAGGAAAAGATCAATGAAGTCAGGTAAATTAGGCTCTCAACAAATAAAATATCTGGGTCTACATGAAACAATAGCACTAACCACCCCTGCTCTTAATGAAATGTTAACACTAAATAAGGATTAATTAATTATTACTTTTAACAAAATACTACAAAACAAAAAAGTAGCTGTGAAATGCCCTGTTGTGAACACATAAGCACAATGTTACTCATAATCAGTATAATTACTGCCATGTTTTTATATAGAATTGGTGGGGTTTCTGTCACTTTGTTGAATTTTTTCAAAATTTTTACTAGGCTTTTAATTAATAAATTATCAATAAGTAGCTATATCAACTGATGAGAGTTATAATTATTTTGTAAGACATTTCAAAAATTTTGAAGTAACTAGAAATTGTAGCATAGTATCCCTTTCTGAGATGCTGAAGTGCACTTGGCATAGATGGGGCTGACTCTGGTACAAAAACAATCACATGTAACAGATGGCCAAGAAGTCCATGTGAAGATGCTCAACATGACTGATTATTAGAGAAATGCAAACCAAAACTACAATGAGATATCATTCAATATCATGTATTGAATGGCCATCATCACAAAATCTACAAATAATAATCCTGGAGAGGGTGTTTTGTAAAGGGAATCCTTCAATACTGGTGGGAATGTAAATTTGTTGCAGCTGCTATGGAATATATCAGGGAGGCTCCTTAAGAAACTGAAAATATAGCTACCAGATGACACAGCAATCCCACTCCTGGGCACTACCTCAGGAAAAAATCATAATTCAAAAAGATATCTGCATTCTAATGTTCACTGCAGCGCTATTTACAATAGCGAGGACATAGAATAAGCTAAAGGTCCATTAACAAAGGAATGGATAAAGAAGAAGTGATACATATATACAATGGAATATATTCAGCCATAAAAGAAATGAAATTGGGTCATTTGTAGAGACATGGATAGACCTAGACAGTCATACAGAGTGAGGTAAGTCAGAAAGAGAAAAGCAAATGTAATATGAGATTGCTTATCTTTGGAATCTAGAAAAAAATACAGATGAAATGATTTGCAAAGCAGAAATAGAGATGGCAGCAGTAGACAACAAACATGGATACCAAGAGGGTAAGAGAGGGTGAAATGGATTGGAAATTGGTATTGATATCCGCTCAGTAGTCTGTGGTGACCTAAATGGAAAGGAAATCCAAAAAAGAGAGGATATATTAATATGTTTAATTGATTCACTTTTCTGTACAGCAGAAACTAATACAACATTGTAAAGCAACTATACTTCGGTAAAATTTTATAAAGACTCTTCTAATGATAATGGATGGAGGTTCATGACATTGTACAGGAGACAGGGATCAAGACCATCCCCATGGAAAAGAAATGCAAAAAAGCAAAATGGCTGTCTGGCGAGGCCTTACAAATAGCTGTGAAAAGAAGAGAAGCAAAAAGCAAAGGAGAAAAGGAAAGATATAAGCATCTGAATGCAGAGTTCCAAAGAATAGCAAGGGGAGATAAGAAAGCCTTCCTCAGTGATCAATGCAAAGAAATAGAGGAAAACAACAGAATGGGAGAGACTAGAGAGATCTTCAAGAAAATTAGACATACCAAAGGAACATTTCATGCAAAGATGGGCTTAATAAAGGACAGAAATTGTATGGACCTAACAGAAGCAGAAGATATTAAGAAGAGATGGCAAGAATACACAGAAGAACTGTACAAAAAAGATCTTCATGACCAAGATAATCATGATGGTGTGATCTCTCACCTAGAGCCAGACATCCTGGAATGTGAAGTCAAGTGGGCCTTAGAAAGCATCACTACAAACAAATCTAGTGGAGGTGATAGAATCCCAATTGAGCTATTTCAAATCCTGAAAGATGATGCTGTGAAAGTACTGCACTCAACATGCCAGCAACTTTGGAAAACTCATCAGTGGCTACAGGACTGGAAGAGGTCAGTTTTCATTCTAATCCCAAAGAAAGGCAATGGCAAAGAATGCTCAAACTACCACACAATTGCACTCGTCTCACACGCTAGTAAAGTAATGCTCAAAATTCTCCAAGCCAGGCTTCAGCAATACGTGAACTGTGAACTTCCAGATGTTCAAGCTGGTTTTAGAAAAGGCAGAGGAACCAGAGATCAAATTGCTGGATCATGGAAAAAGCAAGAGAATTCCAGAAAAACATCTATTTCTGCTTTATTGACAATACCAAAGCCTTTGACTGTGTGGATCACAATAAACTGTGAAAAATTCTGAAAGAGATGGGAATACAAGACCACCTGACCTGCCTCTTGAGAAACCTACATGTAGGCCAGGAAGCAACAGTTATAACTGGACATGAAACAACAGACTGGTTCCAAATAAGAAAAGGAGTATGTCAAGGCTGTATACTGTCACCCTGCTTATTTAACTTATATGCAGAGTACATCATGAGAAACGCTGGGCTGGAAGAAGCACAAGCTGGAATCAAGATTGCTGGGAGAAATATCAATAACCTCAGATATGTAGATGACACCACCCTTATGGCAGAAAGTGAAGAGGAACTAAAAAGCCTCTTGATGAAAGCAAAGAGGAGAGTGAAAAGGTTGGCTTAAAGCTCAACATTCAGAAAACGAAGATCATGGCATCTGGTCCCATCACTTCATGGTAAATAGATGGGGAAACAGTGGAAACAGTGTCAGACTTTATTTTTTGGGGCTCCAAAATCACTGCAGATTGTGATTGCAGCCATGAAATTAAAAAAGGCTTACTCCTTGGAAGGAAAATTATGACCAACCTAGATAGCATATTCAAAAGCAGAGACATTACTTTGCCAACAAAGGTCCATCTAGTCAAGGCTATGGTTTTTCCAGTGGTCATGTATGGATGTGAGAGTTGGACTGTGAGGAAAGCTGAGTGTCAAAGAATTGATGCTTTTGAACTGTGGTGTTGGAGAAGACTCTTGAGAGTCCCTTGGACTGCAAGGAGATCCAACCAGTCCATTCAAAAGGAGATCAGTCATGGGTGTTCATTGGAAGGACTGATGCTAAAGCTGAAATTCCAATACTTTGGCCACTTCATGCGAAGTGTTGACGCATTTGAAAAGACTCTGATGCTGGGAGGGCTTGGGGGCAGGAGGAGAAAGGGACGACAGAAGATGAGATGGCTGGATGGCATCACTGACTCAATGGACATGAGCGAATTCCAGGAGTGAATTCCAGGAGTTGGTAATGGACAGGGAGGCCTGGCGTGCTGCAATTCATGGGGTTGCAAAGAGTCTGACAGGACTGAGTGACTGAACTGAATGATAATAAATATGATTTTGTAAATTTTGTAAACAGACTTTAAAAAACAATTGCATGTATGATACACCAGAATGTCTTTTGTCAGTCATTGTGCTCTATAGAATTTATACTCTGAACTCCAGAATCAAGGCTAACCTAGAGCAGGTCAGGGTCTGTGAAGAACTGACTCATTAGGAAAGACCCTGATGCTGGGAAAGATTGAAGGCAGGAGGTGAAGGGGATGACAGAGGATGAAATGGTTGGATGGCATCACTGATTCAGTGGACATGAGTTTGAGCAAGCTCCAGGAGATGGTAAAGGACAGAGAAAACTGGAGTGCTGCAGTCCATGGAGTCGCAAAGAGTGGGACACATCTGAGAGACCGAACAACAAAGTTGGTTCACAATGTTGTGTTGGTTTCGGGTGTACAGCAGATCAATCAGTTACACATTTCATATATCCACTCTTTTTTGATTACTTCCCCCATTGTCCATTACAGAATATTGAGCAGAGTTCCCTGTGCTGTACAGTAGGTTCTTGTTAGTTATCTGTTTTATATACAGCAGGGTGTATATGCTCATTCTAGTCTCCCAATTTATCCCCCAACTTCTTATTCTCTGATAACAATAAGTTTATTTTCTACATCAGTGGCTTTACTTCTATTTTATAAATAAGTTAATACCCTTTATTTCTGGATTCTATGTATCACAGCAAAGTTATTTTAAATGATAATCATGTTCTTGATAAACGTTCACAGAAAAATGCTCTGATGCCATAACAGACACTGTTTCCTCCCTCTTTCATTGTTCCCTCTATTTCTAATGTTTCCAACTTGCTACCTTAAAACTGCCCACCTGTTCTTCAATTCAATTAGTAAATCATAAAATAATGTTGAATTCCAAACACAACTGTAAAGATTAGGAGAACACAATATTCTTACTCAAAGTCGACAAAGGAACAGCAGAACTATAACTTCTGAAAAACTCCAAACGTTTATAAAATAAATACTGAAATCACAGTTGAACTTCAGAATGTTAGTGCTGAATGCCAATATCTTCTGGGTCTGTCCTCTGAAAATAAGTTGTTTGAATATAGGTTTATCTCTGTTATTCTACATAATAAACTTTTCTTTAATAGTAGAAAGAGGAGAGCTGACCTTATCTTTCCTCACTTGGCTGCATCTGACCGGTCTTGTATTTATACATCTCTTATACATGTCTTCTGTTTACAGTACTTGAAAACAGTGCTGCAGAAGTCAGTGAGTTTGTACTTCATTATTAAAATACCTGATTATCATTGTCATAATACTGAAAAATTATTGAGTTATCCTGATGTGCAGGTTCCAATAACTTGCTTGTTCATCTTATGTATTTCTCAGCACAACTTTATAAGTTGTGTACTAATATTTCCCATTATAGAGATAATGAAACTGAGGTTCTGAGAGATTCAGGAATTCCCTAATATCACACAACTATTAAAAGCAGATGGTGTGGGATTTTCCTGGTGGTCCAGTGGTTAAGAATCTGCCTGTCAATACAGGGAACCCAGGTTCAATCCCTGGTCCGGGAAGATCCCACTTACCACGGAGCAACTAAGCCCACACAACTCATGAGCCCATGCATAGAAACAGTGCTCCAGAATGCCAAGGCCCACTCGCAGAGAACCTGTGCCACAAGAAGAGAGGCCACTGCAATGAGAAGCTCTCATATCGCAATGAGAGAGTAGCCCCTGCGCTCTGCAACTAGAGAGAAGTCTGTGCACAGGCAAAAATAAAAATAAACAAATCTTTTAAAAAAAGCAGCTGGTGTAGCTGAGGTCAGATCCATCAAAATTGAACATCTCCTAATGTTAAAATTGTATTCTAACTTCAAAACTTTTCATTTGAGCTTCTATGCTATAATACATAAAGAATGATAAATGAGGAATTATTTATTTTTGTGGCATAGAGAAATATAGCATATAATTAAACTTTCAAAATGTCATAAATAAACTACTGAACTAGCAATCAAGTCCAATGTCTGAAAAAATTAAGGTTGGTGAATCTTGTATTTAGAAAGCTGACAAGTTTCATAAAGTGACCATTTTTAAAATACCCTTGTCTATGAGAAAGTGGTCTAACTCCTACATCCTAGAAAAATGAAAACTGTATCAATATAGTGACTGAGTCAGCAGTTTTATTTCAGGATTACTTTATAGATGAAACACAGATAATGTAAAAACTGCATATGAAGAAATAGACTACCTTAACTATCAAAAATGTAAATGATGCTTTAAAAGACATATACAACATCCCCTTAAATAGATGAATAAGTGGATAAATAAAAGATGAAGGGATATATGGATGGCTGATAATATTTAGGTGGATAATAATATTTGTTTTTGATTTAGGTTACTTTATTTTCAAACTGACCCCTGCATAGGGAAGATGGTACATGGTCATACGAAATTTTCCAGCAACTTCTGTGTATCTTTCTGACATTCAGACTCTGGCTCATTCGTCAAGCAACTTCACCAGACCTCCCTTCTGGTAACTGATGAAACTGCCTGGCTGCTGGACCACTGCTTCGGGCAAAACCTACTCAGCATCTTCTCCTGTCACCTGCTCAAAGTTTATTAGAAAAGCTACAAAAAGAGACACAGAGACCTCATGAGATCCAACTGAAACATATTTGCCATAATCCAGCAGCAGTGTGTCAGCCTCCAAGGAAACGACATATTCTTTTCTCTTTCCACACAGTGAGCATTATGTAGTAAACCATGTTTCTCTTTCATTTTGACCTCTAGGAAGGTCAGAAGCAGATTTACCACTTAATTACATGAGGCTGAATAGGGAGAGGTTTTTTCTTTCCTCTCTGGTATAATTTACTCTATTTTGGCTTTTCCTGCTGTTAATTTTATTTATATTTAACTAATTAAGCATCTCTCCAACTGGGTTTCCTAGAACACTAGTTCTTATATATGTTAATAGATGCTTTATTAGGAAAAACAGATTACTTTTAAAATGTGTTTGGGAAATGTTGCACCATAATTATAGCGCCATGCCATCCACAAGGGTCACTTTGTACTGAATTTTCAGAAAATTCACTAAAGTTCATTTAAGCAAAATTTTGAACAAATTTGAACATAAAGCAGTTTTGTCATGATATCTATCAATGTATCAAAATATAGCTTGAGAAACACTATGCATCTTCATTACATATATTTCCTGACATCCACTTTATGCCTTTGAGGAAATAAGAATTATGAATCAATGGATGGATGAATGATAAACAGACAAACTGAACATTTATTCCAAACTTGTACAGTACATTATTATAATTTCCCAGTTGTATTCTAAAATGCAATTGGATGTGTAAAATTTCTTATACCCATTACAACAAACCTATTTACAGAAAGAATTTGAAACAGCTTAAAGAAATACCTTTTAGAGAATTTCTGAATAAGAGTAAAAGATAGGAATTTCTGAAGAAAACTAGAAAGTGAGACAGAGAAAGAAGGTTAAATCTAGAAAAATAAAATCAATGAAAGAGAAAATACTGGTCTCCAGTTTAAGAAGGTGGAGTAGGATGAAGTGTGTGCATCTCCTACCAGAGTACCAAAACCACAACTGGCTGTTGAACAACCGTCAGCAGGAGGACCCTGGAACCCACCAGACGAAAACACCCCACGTTCAAACACAAAGAAAAAGCTACAACGAGACAGCAGGAGGGTCACAATCATGATAAAACCAAATCCTATACCCACTACAATCTGTAGAACAATAATAACAGAGAAGTTCCCCCACTGTTGGGAAGGTTTGGAACACCATGTCAGGCTTCCCAGCCTGGGGATCTGACAAAGGCACCGGGAATCCCCAGGGAATCTCACCTTGAAGGCCAGGGAGATTTGATTACAAGATTTCCACAGGACTGGGAAGCCAGGGGCAAACAGAGACTTGTCTTGGAGGGTCAAACAAAACCTTGCAGGCACCAAGACTCAGAGGAAAAGAGCAGTAGCCCCACAGGAGGTTGACCCAAGAGACCTGCTGGTTTTGGAGGGTCTCCTGTGGATGGGTGGGTCAGCAGGGCCTCGCTGCGGGGACGGCACTGGCAGCAGCATTCTGGGAAGGTCCCCCTTGGCATAAACCCTCCTGGAGGTCACCACTAACCTGACCAGACAGCCCCCAGACCAGCAGGCTACATCACTTCAGGCCAGAAAATCACCAGAGGGGAGTGCAACTCTGCCCATCAGCAGGTACTGGACTAAAACTTTACTGAGCAAAGCCCTGCCCACCAGAGCAAGACCCAGTTTTTCCCACCACCAATCCCTTCCATCAGGAAGCTTACACAAGCCTCTTAGGTTCCTCCATCAGAGGGCAGACAGAAAGAAGCAAGAAGAACCACAGTCCCATAGCAACTAAAACAAAAACAACATTACAGAAAGTTGAAGAAAGTGAAAGTGAGTCACTCAGCCATGTCCAGCTCTTTGTGACCCTATGTACTGTATAGTCCATGGAATTCTCCAGGCCAGAATACTGGAGTGGGTAGCCATTCCCTTCTCCAGGGGATCTTCCCAACCCAGGGATCAAACCCAGGTCTCCCACATTGCAGGCAGATTCTTTACCAGCTGAACCACAAGGGGAGCTTAATCAGCATTAAAAAGCAGAAAGTTATGTCCCATATAAAGGCAAGACAAGGCTCCAGAAAAACAATTAAATGAAGTGGAGATAGGCAACCTTCCAGAAAAAGAATTCCAAGTAATGATAGTGAAAATGATCCAGCATCTTGGAAAAAGAATGGAGCAAAGATTGAGAAGATGCAAAAAGTGTTTACCAAAGACCTAGAAGAACTAAAGAACAAACAAATAGAGATGAATAATACACCAGAAAGAATCCATAGCAGAATAACTGAGGCAGAAGAATGGAAAACTGACCTGGAGGACAGAATGATGGAGATCACTGCCACAGAACAGAATACAGAAAAAAGAATGAAAAGAAATGAAGACAGCCTAAGAGACCACTGGGGCAACATTAAATGCACCAACATTCACATTATAGGGGTCCCAGCAGGAGAAAAGAGAGAAAGGACCTGAGAAATGATCTGAAGAGATAATAGCTGAAAACTCTCCTAATACGGGAAAGGAAATAGTCAATCAAGTCTAGGAAGCACAGAAAGTCCCAGGCAGGATAAACCCAAGGAGGAACACATCAAACCATATAGTAATCAAACTGACAAAAATTAAAGACAGAGACAAAATATTAATAGTAACAAGGGGGAAATGACAAATAACATACAAGGGAACTCCTACCAGGTTATCAGCTGATTTTTCAACAGAAACTCTATAAGTCAGAAGGGAATGGCATGATACATTTAAAGTGATGGAAGGGAAGAACCTACAATCAAGAACACTCTACCCAGCAAGACTCTCCTTCAGATTTGATAGAGAAATATAAAAATTTCCAGATAAGAAAAAGTTAAATTAATTCAGCACCACCAAACCAGCTTTACAATAAATGCTAAAGTAACTTCTCTAGGCAGAAAACAGAAGAAAAAGACCTACCTAAAGAAAATAAATCTAGAACAATGAAGAAAATGGTAATAGGATCATACATACCAACAATTACCTTAAATGTAAATGGAGTAAATGCACCAACCAAAAGACATAGACTGGCAGAGCACATGCATGTATGCATTTCCACTTACCACATCACTCTGCTTGTCCCCCAAAATGCATGTAATTGCTTTACATTGTTAGATTAATCATGTTCCCATTATGGCTTGCAACTGCAATTATCTTTAGACATCTTTTACTGTGATTATGTAACTATTACTGAATTCATACAATTATATCATGATTCAGTTCAGTTCAGTTCAGTTGCTCATTCGTGTCCAAATCTTTGCGCCCCCATGAATCACAGTATGCCAGGCCTCCCTGTCCATCACCAACTCCTGGAGTTCACTCAAATTCATGACCATTGAGTCGGTGATGCCATCCAGCCATCTCATCCTCTGTCGTCCTCTTCTCCTCCTGCCCCCAATCCCTCCCAGCATCAGGGTCTTTTCCAGTGAGTCAACTCTTCGCATGAGGTAGCCAAAGTATTGGAGTTTCAACTTTAGCATCATTCCTTCCAGTGAACACCCAGGACTGATCTCCTTTAGAATGGACTAGTTGGATCTCCTTGCAGTCCAAGGGACTTTCAAGAGTCTTCTCCAACACCACAGTTCAAAAGCATCAATTCTTCGGCACTCAGCTTTCTTCACAGTCCAACTCTCATATCCATTCATGACCACTGGAAAAACCATAGCCTTGACTAGATTTGACCCTTGTTGGCAAAGTAATGTCTCTGCTTTTGAATATGCTATCTAGGTTGGTCATAACTTTTCTTCCAAGGAGTAAGCATCTTTTAATTTCATGGCTATAGTCACCATCTGCAGTGATTTTGGGGCCCCCCAAAATAAAGTCTGACACTGTTTCCACTGTTTCCCCATCCATTTCCTGTGAAGTGATGGGACCAGATGCCATGATCTTAGTTTTCTGAAGGTTGAGCTTTAAGCCAACTTTTTCACTCTCCTCTTTCACTTTCATCAATAGGCTTTTTAGTTCCTCTTTACTTTCTGCCATAAGGGTGGTGTCATCTGCATATCATGATTAGTCAACAGAAAAATAATAGAATTCTATATCACCAAAACTACCATTTAATAGAGAAACCTGAAATTACTTTTTAAAATTCAGAGGCATATCAGAGTTATCTTGGAATTTTTTGAAAGCTACAAATGAGCAGATATTGCTTTTTTTTTTCACCAGACCTCCAGATGTGTTTCTAATGAGAAACCATCTTTGAAAACAACTGGACTACATGAAGATCTCTTACATTTTTCTTGTTTGTTTCACCTTTTCTTTTTCATATTCAGTGCTCCCATTTCATTTAGTTTATGTTTTCCAATTTATCCATCTCTTCATGCTTTTTTTGATGTTCTTTTTCAAACTTCTATCAAGCATGGTAGAAATGCTTTTATATACATTTATATAAATAATATGCATAATATATATATTTTAGAAAACTTGTGAGTTTTTACCTAACTAAAAAATTTATGACATTCTTGATTCCACTAGTTTGACTTAGTATGAATAGAATGCTAGATTTCTAATTTAAAAAAATAGATATGCAAGAAGCAACAAAGGTTTACTGTAGAGCACAGGGAACTATAGTCAGTATCTTATAATAACCTGTAATGGAAAATAATTTCAAAATAAATATATGTGTATATGTTCAACTGAATCACAAATAAAATAGAATTCTACTTTTTGAAATTTAGTAATGTTTATCTTTTTGGCAGTTTTTTTCTAAATTTCCTATGGATATCTAATTACAACATATGAGATACAAAAATTTAAATGTATTTGTGTAGGATATGATTAATATAAATTAATATAAATCTATATATTTAAATTCAATGACATCATTCAAGATGTTCCCATTATTTTTTTGCACTTGATAAATATTCTCAGAGAAATGTTAATATGTCTCACTATGATTATATTTTTTTCTTTTCCCTTACATTTCTTCTGATTTTTGCCCTATGTACCTTTGTTTCTTTGTCGTTAAGTGTCTAATTGTTTATGATATCTATCTTCTTTGTAAATTGTACCTTTTATTATTAAAAATATTCATCTTTGTTTCATTTAAAAAAATAAATTAAAAAACAAACAAACAAACAAAAAGGGAATATACTGCAGTGGATCACAAAGCTTAGCTCTGAAATTGTTACATCCAAGATAAGAAAAAGAGAAAGAAAACTGTCAAGTGGTTTTAAAATCAGTGCTCTATAATGAAAGAAAGCTTTCATTTCATGAATGAAATTAAAAGATGCTTGCTCTTTGGAAAAGTTATGACCAACCCAGACAGCATATTAAAAAGCAGACATTACTTTGCCAACAAAGGTCCATCTAGTCAAAGATATGTTTTTTCCAGTAGTCACGCTTGGATGTGAGAGTTGGATTATAAAGAAAGCTGAGCACCAAAGAATTGATGCTTTTGAACTGCGGTGTTGGAGAAGACTCTTCTCTTGGACAGCAAGGAGATCCAACCAGTCCATCCTAAAGGAAATCAGTCCTGAATATTCATTGAAAAGACTGATGCTGAAGCTGAAGCTCCAATACTTTGGTCACCTGATGTGAAGAACTGACTCATCTGAAAAGTCCCTGATGCTGGGAAAGATTGAAGGCAGGTGGAGAAGGGCACAACAGAGAATGAAATGGTTGAGTGGCATCACCAACTCAAAGGACATGAGTTTGAGCAAGCTCCAGGAGGCAGCTGGTGATGGAGAGGGAAGCTTGATGTGCTGCGGTCAATGGGGTTGCAGAGTTGGACGCGATTGAGTGACTGAACTGAACTGAATTGAATGAAAGAAAGCAGACCAGTATAAAAGGTTATAAGAAAACTTAGTCATTCTGAGTTACGAAGGTTTATCAAGTAGAAACATATTTAAGAGTCATTAGCAGTTTTGTTACAAATACCACATGATATCACTTACATGTGGAATCTAAAGTATGACACTGATGAACCTGTCTATGAAACAGAAACAGAATCATACGTAGAGAACAGGCCAGGGGTTGCCAGGATGGAAGGGGGAAGGACAGAGTGGGAGATCGGGGTGATTATATATAGAATGGATAAAGAACACAGTCTTACTCTATAGCACAGAGAACTATATTCAATATTCCATGATGAACTACAATTGGAAAGAATATTAAAAAGAATGTATGCATATATACATATATATAACAATTACTTTGCTGTGTAACAGAAATTAATGAAACACTCTAAATCAACTCTACTTCAATTAAAAATGCAAATAGATAATAATAGCCTTATAGACATCACTAAGCAATGTCATTTTAAATGCATTTAGATATGTTAGATATAGTTGGGGAGGTCTTTTTGGACATATAACACTATTACTTTCAGGTGTACAGCATAGTGGTTCAATATTTGTATATATTATGAAATGATCAACACAGTAAGTCTAGTTAACTTGTATCACTACACATAGTTACAAAAGGGAAGTTTTTAATAAATATCTTATCAAGTGTAGGTGTCATGCATTCAGTAAATAAAGCTATAATAAGACTCAGTCAGTTTTGTAGGATACTAAAATGAATGAGCCAAACTTACCCTCATCATACACTTTATAAGAGAACCAAGAAAGCCTGTTAGACAACTCATAGATCCCCAAGGATGATCAAGGCTGTAAACAGAGGCCAGGTAGTAGATTTTGCAGAGATTGGTGAAGAGACCTGTGTCATGAGGGCCAACATGGGATGATTTGGGTCTTTCAGTGGGGCTCCCTGGAGAACACTCAGCATAAAGGCAGCACAGGCCTCCAGTCTGGCCTCCTTGCCTGTGAGCCCAGGGAGGGCAGGAACCACAGATGAGTGCTGACCACTGGGCATTCTGTTCCCTAGGCAGTGTACTGCATTACTTGTTACCTTACTCTTAGCTTACCTCTTGCATCCAAGTATAGGATACTACCCCCCCAAAGTCATCACTATGCTTTATAATTGTCTAAAGTCCTTCACTCAACATTCTGTGATAATCTATATGGGAAAAGAATCCAACAGTGGAATGTTTACATTTAACCGAATCACTTTACTGACACCTGACACTAACACAACATTGTAAATACTACATCCCAATAGAATTAAGGAAACACACACACAAGTCCTTCACTCCAGTATCCTTCCATAAGATCTCATTCCATACAAAGGAGTTCCTGTTTCAAATTTCTTCTCTGCTTTTCCTCCCTATTGTCCAAATCTCCCTTCAAACCTCTCATTTAATCAAAAAAATAATTTTAACTATTATAATTAAGAAAAATGTGTTTAAATTTCCATATTTCCTCATTCTGAGGTATGCTGCTGCTGCTGCTACTAAGTTGCTTCTGTCGTGTTTGACTCTGTGTGACACCATACATAGCAGCCCACCAGGCTCCTCTGTCCCTGGGATTCTCCAGGCAAGAATACTCGAGTGGGTTGCCATTTCCTTCTCCCCATTATGAGGTATAGTTTGCATTTGAAATATGGACTAATCTTAAAATAGAGACAAATGTTTAATACAAAACCTTTTATTCTCCCCTTAATTATTATTAAATAAATTATATGTATTGCAATCACTGGTGTCTTAGAATGGAAGAAACGTAGTAATTAATGTTGATAAATAAATGGTTGGTTAAACTGAAAGTCGCTCAGTCGTGTCTGACTCTTTGTGACCCCATGGACTGTAGCCCAACAGACTCCTCTGTCCATGGAATTCTCCAGGCCAGAATGCTGGAGTGGGTAGCTGTTCTCTTCTCCAAGGGATCTTCCCAACCCAGGGATCAAAACCAGGTATCTGGCATTACAGGCAGATTCTTTATCATTTGAGCCACCCAGGAAACCCAATTGGCTGGTATTCTGTGCTATTTTCTTTTTTAATAATAGCTCTTTGAGGAGCAAATGCCAGAAAACAATTCAATCTAGCTAATGCAGAAAAGGGAATTTATTAGGTCACATAACTGAAAATCCAGGAGTTCAGACATGGTTTGATCCATGGATTGACTAATGTCTCTAAGACTCTGCCTTTCTCATTATATATTCTCTAGTTTAGCCATGTGTGTGTGTGTGTGTGTGACTGCATTTTTTTCCTAGTAGGTTATCTCTAAGTGGCAGGTGAACAGACCATTTAAAGACTACTTGGTCTTAAGTGTTTTTGCCTGAAGGGCAAGAGCATATCTTTCCTGCTACATCTGGCAAAAGTCCTAGATGGTGATGGAATGGGGGCCAGGGAAGTACCTGAAAGAGGATTAGGATTCCCACTGCACCATCTTAGGTGACCCTGTGACCCAAGAAGTTGTGGATTTCCCCCCACTGTTTAGATTTCACACTCTTATTAAGGGAGAGCTGGGCCTCAGTAAAATGGCCTGTGCTTTGCAGAAGATTAAGGATATCTGTACATCTCACAGTAAAAATGGTTGTTCCTAATTTATTTTGAGTGACAAAAAAGTTACCATCTTTAAATGTCTCCAATCAACTCGTCCAAAGACATTTTAATAACATTCCTCTTAGTTTTGTTTTCTCGTGACTATTTTACTGCCCTGGGTGTTAAAATTTTATCCTCCATGATTTTGCTTACTCTACATTTCTTCTGAAAGAACAAGAGATCATTAGGTCTGGAAGGAAATATCATTGTCACTTACCACTACTCTTTGCCTCATAGTGTGAACCATATTTAGAGGGACTGAGATTTAACCAAGGTCACAAAGAACAGATGTAACATCCAGAGTTCTCTCCACCATACATGTGTGTACACATAAAAGTGTAGGTCTGACTATAAAATTATTTAAAATACATATCATAAATTTCCCATAGTTTCAAGGACACATAACTTATCTCTCAGAGATGACAACAGTGCTCAAGAAAACG
>NW_011494808.1:11194500-11198400 GCF_000754665.1 Bison bison bison
TGTATATATATATATATATATATTCTTTTTCAGATTCTTTTCCCATATAGATTATTATAAGATATTGAGAATAGTTACCTGTGCTATATATGGGACCTTGTTGGTTATCTATTTTATATATAACAGTGACAGTGGAAACAGTGACAGACTTTATTTTGGGGGGCTCTAAAATTATTGCAGATGGTGACTGCAGCCATGAAATTCAAAGAGGCTTGCTCCTTGGAAGAAAAGTTATGACCCACCTAGACAGGATATTAAAAATCAGAGACATTACTTTGCCAACAAAGGTCCATCTAGTCAAAGCTATGGTTTTTCCAGTAGTCATGTACAGGTGTAGAGTTGGACTCTAAAGAAAGCTGAGCACCAAAGAATTGATGCTTTTGAACTGTGGTGTTGGAGAAGACTCTTGAGAGTCCCTTGGACTGCAAGGAGATCCAACTAGTCCATCCTAAAGGAAATCAGACCTGAGTGTTCATTGGAAGGACTGATGCTGAGGCTGAAACTCCACTACTATGGCCACCTGTTGTGAAGAACTGACTTATATGAAAAGACCCTGATGCTGGGAAAGATTGAAGGTGGAAGAATAAGGGGATGACAGATGATGAGAAGGTTGGATGGCATCACCGACTTGACGGACGTGAGTTTGAGTAAGCTCCGAGAGTTGGTGATGGACAGGGAGGCCTGGTGTGCTGCAGTCCATGGGATCACAAAGAGTTGGACACAACTGAGTGACTGAATTGAACTGAACTGAGTGTGTATTTGTTAATCCCAAACTAATTTATTGTTCCCCCTTTGCCCTTTTCCAATGTCTTCTTCTTTTTTTTTTTAAATTTTATTTTATTTTTAAACTTTACATAATTGTATTAGTTTTGCCAAATATCAAAATGAATCCATCACAGGTATACATGTGCTCCCCATCCTGAACCCTCCTCCCTCCTCCCTCCCCATACCATCCCTCTGGGTCGTCCCAGTGCACAAGCCCCAAGCATCCAGTATCGTGCATTGAACCTGGACTGGCATCTCGTTTCATACATGATATTTTACATGTTTCAATGCCATTCTCCCAAATCTTCCCACCCTCTCCCTCTCCCACAGAGTCCATAAGACTGTTCCATACATCAGCATCACTTTTGCTGTCTCGTACACAGGGTTATTGTTTTCATCTTTCTAAATTCCGTATATATGCGTTAGTATACTGTATTGGTGTTTTTCCTTCTGGCTTACTTCATTCTGTGTAATAGGCTCCAGTTTCATCCACCTCATTAGAACTGATTCAAATGTATTCTTTTAAATGGCTGAGTAATACTCCATTGTGTATATGTACCACAGCTTTCTTATCCATTCATCTGCTGATGGACATCTAGGTTGCTTCCATGCCCTGGCTATTATAAACAGTGCAGGGATAAACATTGGGGTACATGTGTCTCTTTCCCTTCTGGTTTCCTCAGTGTGTATGCCCAGCAGTGGGATTGTTGGGTCATAAGGCAGTTCTGTTTCCAGTTTTTTAAGGAATCTCCACCCTGTTCTCCATAGTGGCTGTACTAGTTTGCATTCCCACCAACAGTGTAAGAGGGTTCCCTTTTCTCCACACCCTCTCCAGCATTTATTGCTTGTAGACTTTTGGATAGCAGCCATTCTGACTGGAGTGAAATGGTACCTCATTGTGGTTTTGATTTGCATTTCTCTGATAAATTAAAGTTGCAGGGTATAAAATCAACACACAGAAATCCCTTGCATTACTATACACTAATAATTAGAAAATATAAAGAGAAATTAAGGAAACAATTCCATTCACCATTGCAATGAAAAGAATGAAATACTTAGGAATATATCTACCTAAGGAAACTAAAGACCTATATATAGAAAACTATAAAACACTGGTGAAAGAAATCAAAGATGACACTAATAGATGGAGATATATACTATGTTCATGGATTGGAAGAATCAATATAGTGAAAATGAGTATACTACCCAAAGCAATCTATAGATTCAGTGCAATCCCTATCAAGCTACCAACGGTATTTTTCACAGAGCTAGAACAAATAATTTCACAATTTGTATGGAAATACAAAAAACCTCAAATAGCCAAAGCAATCTTGAGAAAGAAGAATGGAACTGGAGGAATCAACCTGCCTGACTTCAGGCTTTACTACAAAGCCACAGTCATCAAAACAGTATGGTACTGGCACAAAGACAGAAATATAGATCAATGGAACAAAATAGAAAGCCAAGAGATAAAAGCACACACCTATGGACACCTTATCTTTGACAAAGGAGGCAAGAATATACAATGGAGAAAAGACAATCTCTTTAATAAGTGGTGCTGGGAAAACTGGTCAACCACTTGTAAAAGAATGAAACTAGAACACTTTTTAACTCCATGTCTTGGCTATTGCAAACAGTGCTTCAGTGAATATTGTGGTGCCTGTATTTTTGCAATTAGAGTTGTCTCCAGATACGTACCAAGGAGTAGGATTTCTGGATCATCTGTTTTTAGCAACTAAGTTTTAACTCATAAAATCTTCCAGGATGACCCATTGATGTATCTCACTTTAAATTGAATTGTTTAAAATTGAGAAGCTTCTTCCATTTCATTTTTATTTTTTTAAAGAATAACAAATTTTAAAGAGTGACTCTTGCAAAACATAAAAATAAGTCCTCCAACACTTTCTGAAAGTTTTCAAGCTTAAAAGGCACTTGCTTTATGCCCTGTAGACTTGACCTTAACATTCTAAGAGTGTTACTGCCTTCAGTTGACTCCAATGTATGACAAGCGATTCCTCACATTTTATCAGCTTTTGACAATAGGCACTTATGGGGCTGAGTGATCTAAAAAAGATTAACAAGGTCCTAAATTATTTTAATGAATAATAGAGAACTTTAAATTTTATTTTGTTTTTTAATTCACTTAACTGAAATCCATTTAGCAGCCAAAACACTCCCTCCTGAACATATTAGAAGGAATAGTATGTTGAGGTTTTATTAATTTATTATGTTTCAGTTCACTTATCATTTATTCTTTTATTAATTTATTCACTGAATTGAGTTTCACCTTATAAACATTGTAGAAATCAATAACTTTGTGGGGCTTTATGTGCAACAAAATAAATTTTTAGCAGGTTATCCAGGGAATTTGGAATCTATGAGCAAGAACACCATTGGTATAATGTAAAAGTACAGTTAGCATTTCAAAGGACATAAGATGTCAGGGATGCTCTCAAGAATTTTTATTCCATCTCCCTTGGAAGGTAGTGTTTTTAAAACAATCAAAACTGGTTTGGTGGTATTTTATATTCTTCCCCTTTTGCTATATTAGTTATTCATTAATAAAACTCCCTCTCTCTCTCATCAACATTCAGTCTTTTAAAGCACCTACCCTCTCCTTACTGATCAAAATTATAAAGTTTTTAATTATCTGATTCATACCTGAGTCCCATATGTTCCCAGCTTGACTAACAAGGAGTCATGTGGGGTTCTGACCATCATAAAGAAATTTGTAAATAACATTTGGCAGACAAGGTTGAGGAAGATCTTTCTTTTCCCATGGAATGGCAAGGTGTTGGCAATCATCTATGTGGAAGTCTGCTCTGGCCTCTTAGAGGGACTTAAGTCTTTTCTAAAAACAATTTCCTTCTGAGACCCTCCTACACCATTTGTGGGTATGTAAATTGGTGTGTACTCTATGGAAAATGGTATGGAAGTTCCTCAAAACACTAAAAATAGAACTACCATCAGTTCAGTTCAGTCACTCAGTTGTGTCCAACTCTTTGCGACCCCATGAATCACAGCACGCCAGGCCTCCCTGTCCATCACCAACTCCAGGAGTTCACTCAGACTCACGTCCATCGAGTCAGTGATGCCATCCAGCCATCTCATCCTCTGTCGTCCCCTTCTCCTCTT
>NW_011494808.1:11198500-11198805 GCF_000754665.1 Bison bison bison
CCTGTGGTGGATTCATTTTGATATATGGCAAAATCAATACAATATTGTAAAGTTAAAAAATAAAATAAAATAAAAATATATTAAAAAATAAATTTATTTCAAAATAAAATGTGTAAATAAGTAGAGTAGCAAATTTTCCAAACAGATATCAAAATATATAGTAAAGCTATAGTCATTTAAATAGTAGGGATGAAACAACAGTAGATGAAACAATTAAACATAATAAAATAGATGAATTCAGTATCACAATCAATGAAGAAGAATTATTCACCAAATAGTGTCAATCAGTAAGTTAATTATGAGGG
>NW_011494808.1:11198905-11208798 GCF_000754665.1 Bison bison bison
TCAGTGATGCCATCCAGCCATCTCATCCTCTGTCGTCCCCTTCTCCTCTTGCCCCCAATCCCTCCCAGCATCAGAGTCTTTTCCAATCAGTCAGCTCTTCGTATGAGGTGGCCAAAGTACTGGAGTTTCAGCTTTAGCATCATTCCTTCCAAAGAAATCCCAGGGCTGATCTTTAGAATGGACTGGTTGGATCTCCTTGCAGTCCAAGGGACTCTCAAGAGTCTTCTCCAACACCACAGTTCAAAAGCATCAATTCTTCAGTGCTCAGCTTTCTTCACAGTCCAACTCTCACATCCATACATGACCACAGGAAAAACCATAGCCTTGACTAGATGGACCTTTGTTGGCAAAGTAATGTCTCTGCTTTTGAATATGCTATCTAGGTTGGTCATAACTTTCCTTCCAAGGGAGTAAGCGTCTTTTAATTTCATGGCTGTAGTCACCATCTGCAGTGATTTTGGAGCCCAAAAAAATAAAGTCTGACACTGTTTCCACTGTTTCCTCAGAACTACCATATGACCCAGCAATTGCATTCCTGGACATATATAAAAAAAATCCAAAAACACTAATTTGAAAATACATGCACCCCAATGTTCATAGCAGCTTTATTTATAGTTTTCAAGGTGTGGAAACAACCTAGGTGCTGTCAACAGAGGAATGGATGAAGAAGATGTGGTGCATGTGTACAATGGGACACTGCTCAGCCATAAAACAAGGGTGAAATGTTGCCATTTGCAGCAACATGGATGGACTTGGAGGGCATAACGCTAAACAAAATAATTCAGAAAAAGACAAATACAGTATCATATCACTAATATATGGAATTAAAAATAAAACAGCAAACTAGTGAATAAAACAAAGTAGACTCATAGAGAACCAACTAGTGGTTACTAGAGGGGTAAGAGAACTGGGAGGGATAACGTAGGGTAGGAGATTTTGAAAAAGGGTTATTATGTGACTGTATGAAGTCATGTGTGTGAAATGTCTGAAAACTGTAAAATATCATACAATTAAAAAGTCTTTCATTAATAAAAAATAAGGAAATGATAACAATAATTTCCTTCTTAGCAGGTTAAAATGTTGTTTAATCTGAGATTTAACCATTACGTGCTTTGTTGTTTGGGTCCACAGAGCCAAGGCTCTTGAAGAAAGCTGTTTCCTTTGTCCACCTTAAACCACCATCCTCTAAGGCAATTGAAAAGAAATGACTCTCTACTGCCTTGCTTAGCACTATATCTCAGCAACTAAGCTGACAAACATAAATCCTACCTGTAGGATGACCCACATCAGACAGTAGATAAATCTAGAACATTTTTGCTGCTGAACCACTTCTATAAGCTTTACACTCCAGTCCTTCCATCTCTGGGTTGTAGTCTTACTGTCTCCCTTGCCTTTCACAGTGCCTCACAGGTTTTTCAAAAATGTTTGTCACACAAATGAATGAATAAAAGAATCCAAATTCCTAGGTGCCCCAAACTTATTAGTGTGCTTGATTTATGCTCCAATCCCTCCAAAACTGGACTATTGTCCATATCTCAGTTCCTGATATCTGAAGTGCCATCTGGACCACACCTATTACTTGAGGCTCAGAAGACTTCTATCCTGCCCTGAACTGATAGCACTCATCCTGGAATTGTATTAATACTTAGATTTTACAGAATCCTTTTCATGTTTTTCAAGCTCCCTCTTCCAAAATTCAACCTTACAATTGGGAATGTAACTTTGGGTCCATTTTACATGAGCCCACTCCCTAGAATTAGTGACCTGACCATAATGTCAAGTTGAAACCTTTAGATTCTGCTAACGGTCTCTTCACTTAATCCTTGCCTGCCCCCTCCCCATGTCCACTGTCATTGTCCAAAATCTGATTCAGAAAGGAAGTTTTTTATTCTTTTTTGGGGGGTGGGTGTGTGGGTATAGTTACTTTACAATGCTGTGTTAGTTTCTGCTGTACAAGAAAGTGGATCAGTTACACATATACACACATCCCCTCCCTCTTGGACCTCCATTCCACCCCCCGGGTCAGCACAGAGCACCGAGCTAAGCTGCCTGTGCCATACAGCAGCTTCCCACTGGCCATCTACTGGACACGTGGTGGTGTGGGTGCGTCAGACCTTGCCTCCCGATGCTCCCTCCTACTCGCCCAGTGTCCACACGCCCCTCTCTATGTCTAGGTCTCTCCTCTTGTCAGTCCCTCAGTCGTGTCCAACTCTTTGCAACCTCATGGACTGCAGCCCTCCAGCCTCCTCTATCCATGGAATTCTCTAGGCAAGAATACCGGAGCGGTTTGCCACTTCCCTCTACTCCTACCCTTGAAATAGGTTGATCTGTACTATTTTTCTAGATTCCACATATGTGTGTTAACATACAATATCTTTTTTCCTGGCTTACAGCACTCTGTATGACAGACTCTAGGTCCATCCACATCTCTACAAATGACCCAGTTTTGTTTTTTTATGGCTGAGTAATATTCCATTGTGTGTATGTACTAGAGGGATCAAACAGAGATTCCAAATATATTGGTTTCTATACCCACATTTAGAAATATTAATACATTCTAGTGCACCTAATAATATAAAACACTAGATTTAACAAGGGAAAAATAAAATCTAGGTCATGCCAATATTCTTCTGTCTCATCTCCTATAACAGGATATTGAGTATCTTCAGAGAAAATAACAAAATATTTTCGTGAACCTACTGTCTGCCAGATTCTCTGCAGATTTGTAAAATAAAACGGTGAATAAGACAGTGAGGTTCCAGCCCTCACAGTATGTTTAGCTGGCTCATTTTTCATAGATTTGTGTCACTACAAATTCAGTTCCCAGGATAACTGCATTTTCAGCTCTATCCAACAATCCTATGTGTTCCTAGTCAGTTTTTTCCCCTGTTCCCCAGTATGATGCTTTCAAAACACTCCATTCACTTCAAGCTCCTATGTTCCACCTCCCTCCTTAATCAAGACTAACTATAACTCTAACCCAAGGGTCATGGGTTCATTGACATCACTCAAATGTTATTTCCTTCCTCAATTCAAAATATCCAGCCAACTTGGCTTTTTCCCTCCTATCAAGCAGGAGAGGTATCTTTCCTTGTCTCTGAGATAAATCTGATACTGCTCCTGGTCCTCAAATATCTCCATTCATCAATTGTTTTCACCCCTCTTTATAACTTCCTCACCTGTTTCCAGTCTATAGATTCTTTCCTCTTTAAACAGGCTGAGGAAGCTCAGCCAACACACACACACACACACACACACAAACCCTATGTTGACCTTCTCTGGTGTTTTTTTCCTTTTCTTATCCTTTCAAATCCAAGCCTTTTGGAAAAGGTTTCTCCACCCATGGCTTCCACGTGTGCCTCTCCCACCCAGTCCCCCTCTGCCAGTCATCTCACCTAGTTTCTCTGCCCAGTGCTCCCTTTCTCAACGTAGACTCACAAAATAGAACCATTGTATTGATGAACCCTGTACTTTTCTGTTCTTACATTGCTGGATCTCACTGACGCACTTGACACTCCTTATTTCCCCCTTACAATGGAAACATTCACTTTTCCCAAAATTCATGATCCTCCATCCTCTGGTTGTTTATTCTCTCAGTACTTTGAATAAAATGTGCCCGTCCTTTCTCACTTGTAGAACTTCTACTGAAAAACTGACTAATGATTTTATTCCCTTAGATGTAACAAATTGTTTTTATCTTGTTGCTTTTAATATTCTCTCCCTGTCTTTAACTTTTGACATTTTAATTATTACATGTTTTAGTGTGGGTATCTTTGAGTTCCAAAGATTCTTTCCCACTATATAAAAGGTTATCAGTTTTTAATATTTTTATGAAAAACTTTTACTACTTTTAGAATCAGAGGAAAGGTTATATTAACAAAAAAAATCTATCCTCAAAAAAATAAATATTTGACTGAATCTTCACTGAGTCATCTCAAAAGACAGTTACAAACATGCATGCATTCATGCATTTCTAAAATTAATTTGATGGCTTCCCTGGTGGGTCAGTGGTAAAGAATCTGCCTGCCAATGCAGAAGACATGGGTTTGATCCCTGGGTCAGGAAGATTCCCGGGGGAAGGAAATGACAACTCACTCCAGTATTCTTGTCTGGAGAATTCCATGGACAGAGGAGCCTAGAAGGCTACAGTCCATGGAGTCAGAAGAGTTGGACATGACTTAGCAACTAAACTACCAACCCCACTGGTGATTCAGTGGTAAAGAATTCACCTGCCAACGCAGGGAACCTAGGTTCAATCCCCGATTGGGGAAGACATAACATGGCAAGAAGCAACCAAGCCCATGTGCCACAACTATTGAGCCTGTGCTCTAGAACCCTGGGACTGAAACTACTGAGCCCAGGAATTGCAAGCACAGAAGCCTGCACACCTAAAGCCCATGCTCAACAATCAGAGAAGTCACTGCAATGAGAAGCCCCCACACCTCAATATAGAGTTTCCCCCAGTCACTGCAACTAGCAAAAAGCCCATGCAGCAGCAAAGACCCAGCACATCCAAGAATAAACAAATTATTTTTAAAAATAAAAATAATTTGAGCAACACCGACACAAACATGAAATCTTCCAAGATGATTTATCCTTATAATAAAATTTTGATGTAAAACTCTAGAATTTCTTTGGGATGTATAATGATGATTGATTTAATAAATATTGGGGAGATTATTTACATAAAATCAGCATAGATTTTGGAAAGTTTCCACTAAAATCAGAGCCATTTAAATCATGACATTTGAACAGTCATAAAGCATTATACAGATTTAGGAATAAGCCAGCTTGAGGAAGGCCCAAATTCCCAAGTTTTGCCCTGGTGAATTTTTAACATAGAAAAAGAATGAGGGAATTAAATTTCCACTCATTTTAGACACTATTATAACAATATCTAGTTTACAAGGCATTCTTGTAACATTTATGCCTCATTCTAATGATTTCATAAATTGAAGAGAAGGGAATAAACAGAAAATAAAGATATGCTAGGAAATGTATTTGACTTGGCAATATTTGGCAGTGTGATTGCCCAAGAACTTCACTGCATTTTTGAATTCTTCCCATAACTTCTCTGCTCACATGTTTCTCTGGAACTGCATGACAATAATTTATTTATTGTCATGTTTCTAGAATTTTATTTGTTGCTACTGCAGTGTCATATACTTGATTTATATTTTTCTTCTTCTGTTGAAGATAGTTGAATAAGACTTCAAATAAAGCATATTATAAAACCCTTCAGAGAGGGTTTTTTTTTTTTTAGTAACATTTGGCCTTTACCTAAAATTGCAATCACATTGAGAAAAATGCATCTATATTTTAATTGTAACTTTTCATTCAGTTCAGTCACTCAGTCATGTCCAACTCTGTGACCCATGGACTGTAGCACACCAGGCTTCCCTGTCCATCACCAACTCCTGGAGTTTACTCAAACTCATGTCTATCGAGTCAGTGATGCCATCCAACAATCACATCCTCTGTCATCCCTTTCTCCTCCTGCCTTCAATCTTTCTCAGCATCAGGAACTTTTCAGATGAGTCACTTCTTCACATCAGATGGAGAAATTATTGGAGCTTCAGCTTCAGCATCAGTCCTTCCAGTGAATATTCAGGACTGATTTCCTTTAGGATGGACTGGTTGGATCTTCTTGCAGTCCAAGGGACTCTCAAGAGTCTTCTCCAACACCACAGTTCAAAAGCATCAGTTCTTTGGCGCTCAGCTTTCTTTGTAGTCCAACTCTCACATCCAAGCATGACTACTGGAAAAACCATAGCTTTGACTAGACAGACCTTTGTTGTCAAAGTACTGCCTCTGCATTTTAATGCTTGTCTAGGTTGGTCATAGCTTTTCTTTAAGGAGTCTTTTAATTTCACCATCTGCAGTGATTTTGGAGCCCCCCAAAATAAAGTCTCTCACTGTTTCCATTGTTTCCCCATCTATTTGCCAAGAAGTGATGGGACATTCTCCAAGCCAGGCTTCAACAATACTTGAACCATGAAATTCCAGGTGTTCAAGCTGGATTTATAAAAAGCAGAGGAACCAGAGATCAAATTGCCAACGTCTCTTTGTGACCCCATGGGCTGTAGCCCACCAGGCTCCTCTGTCCATGGAATTCCCTGGGCAAGAATACTGGAGTGGGTAGCCATGACCTTTTCCAGGGGATCCTCCCAACCCAGAGATGGAATGCACATCTCTTGCACTGCAGGTGGTTTCTTTACTGTCTGATCCACTTCTTGTGTTCCCCATTAAGATGTATTTTCTGCCCTGTTGCCCCTGAATGATCCCTCATCTACCAGCACATGGTCAATCTCTTCTTATATAAGACAAGGAGATACAGATCCAAACACAAATGCATGTGGCATGTTTACCTCTGTTTCTTATTCTCTACAGTCTGATTTTTCTTTTCTCACTAACTTTCTACATTTCTTTCTGTTTCTGACTCTCTGCATTCAAAATGTCACCTTTATCTTGGATGACTGACATTTCTACACCATTTGTTATGATGTCTGAAAACTGTTTAAAAAATTATCCTGAAACATTTTTAAAAAGTTTATAATTCAAGAATGAACTTTCAGATTTGCTTCTTTGTGAGTTATTAATTCTACAGATTTGGGTATTAAAACTGGGGACTACCTTGCCTGAGCCTGGTTTATGGATCCATAAACCTCAAGTCTTCATCAAGTGGAAAACTGGACAGAGGTCCTTTAATCTGTGACTGGCATTTCTCTAAGCAGTGGCCTGAGAACCCTTTTTGCCCTCATATTTCAACATAAATTCCAAATAAAACATAAATCAAAATTGATCATTTGATCTACTGAGAATCCATCAGTCCTTTTCATTTTCAGCCCTCACATCTCCCCTAATGTACCTTAAATTTCATTGTCAATCTCTGTAGTCACTCTTTTGTCCATCTGTTTTATTTAACTGCCTGGCATATCCCCAGTCTTGATTCAATGCACTGATGCTACAAAGGTCTTGTGCAAATGAAAGCTGATGGAAAAATCACTCAAGCAGACTGACCTAGCCTAGCTTCAATCCCTTCCTGTTAACAACAGGGGCCCTTCGTGGAGCCCACTAACAATGTCTCCTGTCCACAGTTCATCCATGCTCTTACTTTCCTAGCAAAGACTTCACATCTTCTCTTCTCTCTTCAATCTAGGAAACCTCCTGCCCCATCCTCTTTCTTAGCTGAATAAAAAAAAAAAAAAAGAGCCAGAAAAGAACCTCCATGAACTGCTTTCCCCCAACTTACCCGCCTGGCAGCATCTGTGTTCAGAAACCCTGCCTTTCCTAGATGAATTGTCCAAATTCTGTCAGCGGTCAGTCACTACACTTGTATGCCACATTCACTCCCCCCAAAATAATACTTTGCTAGCAAGCTTCCCCCTCCTCCCTGCATCTGCTCTTCTCTCTGCTTGATTACTTCTATCAGCATGCAAACTTGACATGTTAGCTCCTGTTTTCATACTTTTCTCCCGCAACAACCCTCTCTTCATACTTTCATACTTTTCTCTCTCAATACAACCCTACTTCTTTTTTCCTTTCAAGTAAAATTCCTGAAAATGCTTGTCTGTGCTTGGTGGCTTCCCCAGTTCTTTCTATTTTCTCTTAGAGCTTTCCAATCAGGTCATCATTTCAATCATGCCACCAAAATTTATTTCTCACCTCCCCACTGACAAATCCAAAGATTCATTTTCTCTTATCTTTTTATTTGAACTATAAGCTGCATTGCAAACTGTTTACCCCTCCTTTCTTCTAGAAACTCTTCCTTCATTTGAGTAAAAAATCACATTCTCTAGTTCTCCTCTTATATTTCAGGAGTGCAAGAGTAGTTCAATTAGGGTGTTATAAGTTCACCGTTTTCTATTATTATTTCTGCTAATTTCAATTATCTTGAAAATTCTAGGCAAGTCAATAAAACATAATAAACAAATAAGAGGCAAAACACCTAAATGGAGTAAACAAAATTATTATAACAAATAGAGGATTACCTACCTAAAATTTTAATTACCCATAAACAACTTTAACACCAAACATGTAGCTCCTAAAGGAAGAGAACTGCAGCTGCGAGTGAGAGATGTGAAAGATGATGACAAATCAGAAGACAACAGCAGAAATTTAATCTAGGAAGTAAGTAGCTTATAGAAAGGTTGCAAATGTTTTCTGAAGCCATTAGTTACAGAACTAGATACTGTGGTCCTGGATTAGAAATTTAAGTATCATAGAGATGTTAGTCTTAACAAATTTATCTACATGTTTTTAAAAATTCCATATCCAAAATCTCAATAAGACATTTTCTACAAAAAGTTAGCATAGTTCTCAAGTTTACCAAAAAGCTGTGATAAGCAAGAGAGGATCAGGGAAAGAACTGGGAAAATCCAAAGAAAATCAGATGTTTACTTAACAATATTCAAGTGTTGATTTCTTAGTTCTAATAATTGTCCTGAGCACTCTGGTTGCTCAGTGGTAAAGAATCTGCCTGCCAATGCAGGAGACACAAGTTTGATCTCTGGGTCAGAAATATCCCCTGGAGAAGGAAATGGCATCCCACTCCAATATTCTTGACTGAAAAATCCTATGGACAGAAGAGCCTGGTGGGCTACAGTTCATGGGTTCTCAAAAAGAGTCAGACATGATTTAGCAACTAAACAACAACAATATTGTCCTATGGTTTTGAAAAATGTCAATATTGAGGGATGCTGAGTGAGGAACATCAGGGAACTTTGTGTTTTCTTTGTAAATCTTCTTTAAATCTAAATTTATTTTAAAATAAAAAGTGTAAATAAGTAGAATAGGAAATTTTCCAAACAGACATCAAAATATATAGTAAAGCTATAGTCATCTAAACAGTAGGGATGAAACAGTAGTAGATGAAACAATTAAACATAATAAAATAGATGAATTCAGTATCACAATCAATGAAGAAGAATTATTCACCAAATAGTGTCAATCAGTAAGTTAATTATGAGGGCGTTGTTAGGTCCAATTTAGATTCTTACCTAAAGCAACAACGCAAAATTAATTCTAACTGGAGTACACAATTCAATATTTAAAATAAACTAATTCCCAAAATAGCTTCCCTCATGGCTCAGACAGTAAAGAATCTGCCTGCAATACAGGAGACCTGGGTTCAATCCCTGGGTCAGGAAGATCCCCTGGAGAAGGAAGTGGCAACCCATTCCAGTATTCTCACCTGGGAAATCCCATGGACAGAGGACCCTGGTGGGCTATAGTCCAATTCTGTAAAAAAAATAAATTAAAAAAAAATAAACCAATTCAAAAAATAATTTTTTAAAATAAAATAAGCCATTTTTCAAAAACCAGTCAAGAATATAAGTAAAAACTTCTCTGATCACAGGATAGAAGAGGAATCTCTAAACATAAAAACCATGGAACAAACTATGAAGAGAAATTTAAAAAATAAGTTTGGAGAAAATTTTGGAACTTCTGTATAAAATCTCCAAAATAACTAAAAGAATAAAAGAAGTATCTGGAAAATTATTTGCCACAAGTTTAAGTGGTAAGAGATTAAGGCCTTAATTTATTGATTTAATCAAGATACAAAAAATAAAAAGAAATTATTAATACTCTCACAAGAACCAGGGGAAAGGACATGAACAAACAATCCCAAGAGGAATCAGTTCAGTTCAGTTCAGTCGCTCAGTTGTGTCCAACTCTTTGCAACCCCATGAATTGCAGCACTCCAGGCCTCCCTGTCCATCACCAACTTCCGGAGTTCACTCAGACTCGAGTCAGTGATGCCATCCAGCCATCTCATCCTCTGTCGTCCCCTTCTCCTCCTGCCCCCAAGCCCTCCCAGCATCAGAGTCTTTTCCAATGAGTCAACTCTTCGTATGAGGTGGCCAAAGTACTGGAGTTTCAGCTTCAGCATC
>NW_011494808.1:11208898-11209145 GCF_000754665.1 Bison bison bison
CAGCATCATTCCTTCCAAAGAAATCCCAGGGCTGATCTCCTTCAGAATGGACTGGTTGGATCTCCTTGCAGTCCAAGGGACTCTCAAGAATCTTATCCAACACCACAGTTCAAAAGCATCAGTTCTTCGGTGCTCAGCCTTCTTCCGAGTCCAACTCTCACATCCGTACATGACCACAGGAAAAACCATAGCCTTGACTAGACGAACCTTTGTTGGCAATGTCTCTGCTTTTCAATATGCTATCTAG
>NW_011494808.1:11209245-11211085 GCF_000754665.1 Bison bison bison
TATGCTATCTAGGTTGGTCATAATTTTCCTTCCAAGGAGTAAGCGTCTTTTAATTTCATGGCTGCAGTCACCATCTGCAGTGATTTTGGAGCCCCCAAAAATAAAGTCTGACACTGTTTCCACTCTTTTCCCATCTATTTCCCATGAAGTGGTGGGACCAGATGCCATGATCTTCATTTTCTGAATGTTGAGCTTTAAGCCAACTTTTTCACTCTCCACTTTCACTTTCATCAAGAGGCTTTTTAATTCCTCTTCACTTTCTGCCATAAGGGTGGTGTCATTTGCATGTCTGAGGTTATTGATATTTCTCCCGGCAGTCTTGATTCCAGACTGGCTAACAAATACACTACTGAATTCTACATCTCTCAAGGCCAAAAAGTTAAAAATTAATGACATTTCCTGCCATCAAATTAGCAAATATTCAAACAGTTAATACTGACAAGAATCTACTGGAATACAATACACTGTTGGTATTATTGATGACCATGTAAATTATGCAAGCTTCCTGGAAAGATATTTGGCAATGTAATAAACAAGACTTTAGAATGGTCATTTCCTTCTTCAAATGTACTGGTGAATATTTACATATATGGCTACCTGTCAAATTGTTGGCAATAGTAAAAAAAAGAAATCATCTATATATATGTGCACACAAACATGAACTAGAAGGAAATACACAAAACAGCATTTATTGCTTAAGGGTGACATTATGGGTAAATTTTACTTTTTTTCCTTTTCGTTCTCTAAATTTCCTAATCTCTCTGGTAGTGTTTGCTATGTAATTTTGCGTGTGTTTTTCTCTATTCTCTAAAGTTTCTCTAATTTTTCTTATAGTTAGGAGAGACATGCAAGTTTTCACACAGAGGAAACTACCCAATACATGGAGGAATATGAAAAAAAAAGTTTAAATACACCAAGATTTTTAAACATTCAAAATATATAAGAAATTTTGATGTCAACTGATATTTTGATATTCCACAAAAGACAATAAAATAGAGTGCCATATTAAATCTGAGAGCACATTACATGAGACCCTGCTTGACACATGCTCATTTCAGGCAGAAAGCAACCAACTGTACAGAGTGGCTGGGTCTTTAGTTTCCTGTTTCCCAGTTATAGACCCAAACTTCTGGTTGATAAATTCTGATCTTCCCTCCAGTTCTTCCATTATTTTCTGAGGCTGTGGGGATACACAGTCTAGAGACTATTTCAGGTCTCCTGTGGCTGTGGCAGTTCCAGGATTACTGGAGATGCCAACTTGCTCCAGAGAATATCTGGTTCAGTGTGATTTGATCCTCAAACACACAGTAAAGGCCTGCACCATCACCCCCTGAATGTCCCCTATTGTTACTGGGCTTTCAGAAATAGGTGACATTTTCAGACTTTTTTTTTTTTCTGGTGGGGTAGGAAGAGGCAAAAGTTTCATAAAACAGTACTTAGCTTTACTGGTGTATACTCTGATCGTTGCTATTCTATTCTTTAAACTGTTGCAGGTCGAGAAGCAATAGTTAGAACTGGACATGGGACAACAGACTGGTTCCAAATTAGGAAAGGAGTACATCAAGGCTGTATATTATCACCCTGCTTATATAACTTATATGCAGAGTACATCATGTGAAATGCCAGGCAGGATGAAGCACAAGGTGGAATCAGATTGCCGGGAGAAATATCAATAACCTCAGATATGCAAATGACACCACCCTTATGGCAGAAGGCGAAGAACTAAAAAGCCTCTGGATGAAAGTGAAAGAGGAGAGTGAAAAAGTCGGCTTAAAGCTCAACATTCAGAAAACTAAGATTATGGCATCCAGTCCCATCACCTCATAGCAAATAGATGGGG
>NW_011494808.1:11211505-11211777 GCF_000754665.1 Bison bison bison
AATTAAAAGACACCTGCTTCTTGGAAGAAAAGCTATCACCACCCTAGACAAGCATATTAAAAAGCAGAGAAAGTACTTTGCCAACAAAGGTCCGTCTAGTCAAAGCTATGGTTTTTTCTAGTGGTCATGTATGGATGTGAGAGTTGGACTATAAAGAAAGCTGATCACTGAAGAATTGATGCTTTTGAACTGTGGTGTTAGAAAAGACTCTTGAAAGTCCCTTGGACTGCAAGGAGATCCAACCAGTCCATCCTAAAGGAAATCAGTCCTGA
>NW_011494808.1:11211877-11218593 GCF_000754665.1 Bison bison bison
GAAAAAAAAAAAAAAAAGGCAAGCAAGTGACAAAAATGTTCACAGTGATGTGTTCAGAAATGGAGCAAAGAATAAACCTATGCAGAATGGGATATTATTCAGTATTGACTCTTTTATGCAGAGCTCCAAGGAGTAGGGTTTTTTTTTAGCAAAGATGATTTTTAGGTGCAATGTAGACCATATACTAAATAACCGTGAATATTAGAGCGAGGCAGAAATTCTCCTTTTGGTTTTCCAGTCCTCCTTTGCTATTGTGGGAGGCTTGGTTCCAGGAGCCCCACTATGGATACAAAAATCCACAGATGCTCAAATGCCTTATATAAAATAGCAGCAGAGTGCAATCAATACAGCTCTATGATGAATGCAGCCAGCTCTCAGTTTCTGAGGGTTTGGCATCCTGCACAGGACTAAATGTATTTCATTCCTTCTAATTATCACATGCAGAATGTCACAGGTGTCAAGTCTTACTCAGCAAAGCTCTTTTTAAAAAGAGCATGTTTTAGGGGAAAGGAGAGGGAGCATAAATTTGGAATTAGGGATTTAACAAATACAGACCACACTATATAAAATAGATAACCAATAAGGGCCTACTGTATAGCCCAAGGAACTGTACTCAATATCTTATAACAACATTTAATGACAAAAAGTATGAAAAAGAATATATATATGTGTATATATATATATATGTATAATGGAATCACATTGCTGTGCACCTGAAACATTGTAAATCAACTATGCTTTAATAAAAAGATTTAAAAATTTTAAGTATTTGTTTTTTAGTCAATCAAATAAGTACAGGGAACAATGATGAAAATAATTGCAAGTGTTGTATAGCTTTGCTATATGCTGGGCACTGTTCTAAACACTTTTCACATGTTTTGTCTCACCTGCATCATAATTCTGTAAGGTGAATACAATTCATATCTCCATTCTACAGCTTAAAATATAAGACAGAACTTGCTCCAGGTCATGCAGCTGGTAAGCGGCACAGCAAGGATTTGAACCCAGACAAGCCTGTGCTCTGAACTGCTCTTTTATGACCAAGAGAGTGCCCAAAGGACACACAGTGCAAACAAGGCTCCCTCTGCCCCGCCCCAGCCGCGTCCCCACCCTCGGCCCCCGAAAGGTGCGATCACTAATTTGGTGCTAGTGGTAAAGAACCTGTCTGTCAATGCAGGTAGATGTGAAGGACATGGGTTTGATCCCTGGGTCAGGAAGATCCCCTGGAGTAGGAAATGGCAACTCACTTCAGTATTCTTGCCTGGAAAATTCCACGGTCAGAGGAGCCTGGCAGGCTAAGAAATTTCCATACATGTCATAAATATATAAAAATCAATGTGCATGGCCATAAATTACCAATGAACATTTTTATACATCAAATCTACCTAAAAATCTTCTGCAGAGTTTTAGTAGCTGCATTATATTCTATGGTATGGATGCATTATAGCTTTTCAGTAATCATTATCAATGAGAATTTATTTTATTCTAATCTTTTGCTATGTCAAACAATACTTCAATAAGTAACCTAGAACATAGGTCTTTGGTTCAGTATAAACAAATCTCCAGTATATATTCACAGAAGTATGTACATTTGCCAGATAAAAGGATATAGCATTTTTTATGCTTATGTTAGGGACCTTCCTTCCCAGGGGGCTCAAATGGTAAAGAATCCGCCTGCCAAGGCAGGAACCACAAGAGATACAGATTTGATCTCCGAGCAGGCAAGATCCCCTGAAGGAGGAAATGGCAACCCACTCCAGTAATCTTGAGCCTGGCGCCCCCCCATCCAAGGAGTCACAGACAGTTGGACATGCACTTATATTAACAGAGCATTTGCCTCAGAATGAGAGCTTTCAACAAGCCACAGAAGTTAGCTAGAATTTAATGACATTTCTTTTTATTTCCATTGCCTTTTATTCTTTTAATATTTATTTATCTATTTGGCTGCCCCGGGTCCTAGTTGTGGCATGTGGGATCTGGGTCTCCAACCAAGGCTCGAGCCCAGGCCCCCAGGATTGGGAGTTCGGAGTCTGAGCCACTGGACAGCCGGGAAAGTCGCAGTTGATTTTACTTTTAAGTAAAGTTACCAAATATTTATGACTAGCGACACTAGCTTTCCATTCATGAAAGTTGCATGAGCTTTCTTTAGTGGAAAAGTGAGTCAATTTTGAAAATATTGATTATATAAATATTCAGGGTACATGAAGACAGTCCTTGGACAATGTATAACAGGGTCAGTAAAGAGGCAATAGCTTGTGCTCAGTTATAAGCACATATTCACTCCAACAGTTTCAGTATTTTTCAACATTTCCATTATAGAAAGAACAGTTCCTCCTGTCTAAAACAGCATTAGCTGGCTCACAGGAAGTCAACTGGCTTGGCAACTCTGGTCTCACTAGAACAGACAGTACCCCCCAGACGACCGGGCCAGTGACCTCGCCCCTACCCACAGGTGGAACTGGCTTCTTCTCCCGCCACAGGCCGACTCCTCTGTCCACCTTCCCCTCAATCCCTAGTAAAGGGCACTCACTAAGTGTTGACTAACCCACATTGTTTTTTCAGGTTTTCTGCAACTGGTTGCACAGTTGAATTCTACCCATTTCACTTCTTAGATGTTTACACGTGTGGCCGGGTCTATCACTTGTCTGCCACTTCCAGTCTGCCAAAATGCTCTTGAGTTCAGCTGTTCTGCCATATCTAATATATCTTTTGTGTGTTTAAGATGTCCTTAGGATCCAATATCCCTCCTTTTTCCCATAGCTATTCGGAATAATAAAACACATCACTGGGTAAAGCATGCCAACCACTCTTGATGTGGTCTTGCCCTCTGGATCCATGGAAGTTCCTGATAAGACATTTACTCCCAGGAAAATAAAGAGACATGTCAGTACAGTCGTTTCCCTTGATTCCGTCATAAAGTATGCTCTTCGGCGATTTCACAAATGTTCAGCTGTGAATCTCAAATTGCTTTGCACCTGGAATTTGTTTCCAAGTTATATTTCAGACTCTGTAGTCTGTCACTACATATTTCTATCATAAATTGTTAGCCAGATTCACTTATGGGAACTTCTGATCTTTGTCCCAGAGACTACATTTTCAACCCTCAGGTTGAAAGCATTTAGTTATTCGAGCCATACACTGTGAATTTATAACCTCACTACCACCAAGTGGTCTGTTTCTTTTTTATGTTCCCATGAAGACTAATGCTTAAAAGTTTGTAGTAGGCCATGATTGTTCATATTATTTTAAGTGAAAAGTGTTACTGCTAATTGCTCATTTTAATCTGCAAGCTATTTTTAACAGCATCTCTTTCTTTGAAAGAGTTAGTTGCTCAGTCATGTCTGATTCTTTGCTACCCCAAGGACTGCAGCCTGCAAGGCTCCTCTACCCATGGGATTCTCCAGGCAAGAGTACTGGAGTGGGTAGCCATTCCCTTCTCTGGGGGATCGTCCCAACCCAGGGATCAAACCCGGGTTCCTGCATTGCAGGTGGATTCTTTACCATCTGAGGCATGAGGGAAGCCCAATAACATGTCTATTCTTATTCACATTTTATATTGAAGATAAAACATTTTTGCCATGAGACAAAAATAAAATACTGGTAGAATGATTAACCTCATGCTAACAGTTCCAACCCTCAGGGTCTACAACCTACCTAAGAGATATAAATTACAAACTCTCCAGAGAAAGATTCTCAAAATCATTGTATAATTTTATTTCAGTGTGTCACACCAGGTTCCAGTTTTGCTCCAGGTATCTCCTCATGCAATATAAGTGCATTTCAAATTGTTCTTTTCAATCACTGCAAATAGAAATAGAAGCATCCTTTTAGTGATTATTTGAATCCTCTTTAATATTATTTAAAATACTAGGACACACATCCAGCTTTCTTTTCCTTGCAAAGTAATACATATACCACCGATGTTCTGTGCTGTAAGTCACTTCAATCGTGTCTGACTCGTGTGTTCCAACACTGTGTCAATTCTGTACCTTGCTTCTGTTATTGCTTATTGAGCACTTATTGAGGGAATCAATTAAGATCAGATTCCTCTCACTGTACTTAGACCAGACCTGGACTGGCAGGCACACTCCCTTCGTATTAGTAATTGCAGTCACCACTTAGCCTTTGTTGTGAGCCTGGTGCTGTTGTATACATGGCAACATAGACTCTTTTCTATAAACATGGCAAGGATCCCATGATATAAATAACATTGTTGCCTCCACTTGTTAAGGAAACGGAGGGCTGGAAAAGTGAAATATTTTCCCAACTTACCTAGAGTGAAGCAGAGCTGGATTCATGCCTAGAGCAGACAGGCAAGCCTTTCAAGGCCATGCTTACCCACTGCCAAGCTAGCCAAGGCCATGCTTACTCACTGCCAAGCTAACCAAGGCCACATTTACCCACTGCCAAGCTAACCAAGTTGCATCTTGTGCTTAATTTATATTTGATCTCACAGGAGGTGGGAGAAAATCTATTCCAAGGTCACATGTTGCAAAATTAATATTGCTCAATCAGTAAGTTACAGGTAGACATTATTGATTTAAAAAGTGATCATTACTTTTGTTAAACAATTTACCTCTTAACACTGGAAATTACTAAAAAGTATCTTGCTAACATTTGGCCAATATCTTCCACTTTCATCCTAAGTGAATCTGTTCCTCATTTAATTCTACTTCTTGCTGACTTGTTCTCAATTGTGTGCTTCACTCTGACCTCTATATTCTTTTCTTTGCACTCTTAAATCTGCATCAGGCATTCACAGGGTAGTGATACAGAATTTCATCAATGGAGATAGGTTTTCACATGTCTTATAAGAATTGATGCTTTTGAACTGTAGTGCTGGAGAAGACTCTTGAGAGTCCCTTAGACAGCAAAGAGATCCAACCAGTCAATCCTAAAGGAAATCAGTCCTGAATATTCATTAGAAGGACTGATGTTGAAGATGAAACTCCAATACCTTGATGGGAAGAACTGACTCATTGGAAAAGACCCTGATTCTGGGAAAGATTGAAGGCAGGAGGAGAAGAGGACTATTGAGGATGAGATGGTTGGATGGCATCACCGGCTCTCATGGACATGAGTTTGAGTAAGCTCTGGGAGTTGGTGATGGGCAGGGAGGCCTGGTGTGCTGCAGTCCACAGTGTCACAAAGAGCTGGACATAATTGAGCAACTGAACTGAACTGAACTGACGACTGTTTCTGCCTTTCCCTGTAATGATCCATATTAACTATACACAAAATTATTTTTATGAAGCAAAAGTTGTTTCATCCAGAATTAAATCCTCTACAATTTAAACTTTTAAGCACCATTTTATGTTTGCAAGTTGTCTTTATTGTTTTGAGTGGCTTTTCAAAACCAGATCCTATAACACAGGTTGACTGTTTTTGCCAAGGGGCACCTGGAGTTAGAGGCAGCATTGGCACTGAAATTCTGTGCTGTGAAATCACAACTCCCCCATCTGTTCCTTAATCCCCCCAGCAGCACAGATGCCCAAAGGTTTAAATAAACAGGAGAGGCAGATCATCATTAATGGGGTAAATTTCTCACTTATCTTTCCTCTTTGAATACGGCACATTGTCACTGCTGTGCTATACTATACTGTTGTATAAAAACATATGCAGCTAAACTACAATTGCATTAATTTTAGAAAATAGCTGGAAGTTAAATGCATAGCAGAATATGAGGCTGGAACAATATGCTAATTTGGCTAGTTGTTTTGCAGTGGAGAGACTGACAGATTTTTTTATTTTCAAATTCCTTATATAGATGTCATAGAAGGCTAGCAGGCATTGGTATCTTTGGTTTTTTATATTTTTATTTGAATTAGTTGCTTACATTTAATTGTCTGAGTTTACACTAAAAAACATTAAAAAACTGAGTTTACATTAAAAAAACATTAAAAACAGATTTGGAAAAAATCTAAAAAGAATATATGTATACCTGAAATTGGGGGCTTCCTCAGTGGCTCAACAGGTAAAGAATCTGCCTGTAATGCAGGAGACTCAGGAAATGCAGGTTCGATCTCTGAGTCAGGAAGATCCCCTGGAAGGGGGGAGGGCAACTCACTCAGTACTCTTGCCTGGAGAATCCCATGGACAGCCTGGTGTGGCAGCCCACGGGGTCACAAAGAGTCGGACACGACTGGAGCACCTGAGCACAGCACAGCATGCCTGAAACTAATACATTATACATCAATGATATTTCAGTAATTTTTAAAAAAAATCAGTTACAGTAAAAAATCTAAGAAACAGATTTTTCAATCATCAGGTCTGCTTTCAGGGGGTACCACACCTTATCAGTGGGTACCACATGGCTATCAGTTGTTCCCACTGAACATAGGACGAGCCTCTAGTTCACCACTGTGCCCCTCACCCGCTTCACTGATTTATATTACCTGACTGATTTGTGTCAACGATGAAATGTATGGCTTTGGAAGAACTTAATGGACTCTGGAAGGTATCAAGGAAATTTGAATCAACACAATGAAATACAGTGAGTCTGATGACAGATGGACTCATCACAAAATCTCAATAAAATCCATTATGCAAAATGTTTAGCCTAAACTCAGATGACTAGATGGATATAAAAACATCATAATCCTGAAAGTCCTATGAGGTCTAGATTTGCCCAACTAAGATGCCTCTTCTCTAAAACTATTAAAAACAAAATAAATTAAGAAATCATAGAGAACTTAGTCATTTAACATGTGAGTAAA
>NW_011494808.1:11218693-11219862 GCF_000754665.1 Bison bison bison
TTTTTTTTTTTTTTTTTTTTGGCCACACCATGTAGGGCATGTGGGATTTTAGTTCCACGACCTATGATCAAGTTCAGGTCCCCACCTTGGGAGCATGCAGTGTTAACCACTGAATCGCCAGTGAAGTCCCATAATGCATCTATTAACAGAGTCTCTTGGATCAATGGTGATGGGGTAAATAGAAATTCCAATGCTGTGACCAAGAAATAAAAGAAAATCCCTACATCAAACCACAAACCAGGTTATGTCCAGAGAGTTTCTCCAAGTAAATGATAGGAACAATACAGTAGAAAGAAATTTCCAAAAAAGAAAAATATTCTCATTTGTTTATTTTTATACCATTTGTGAAATAAGAAATATTCCTAAGAGAGGAACTTCTGGAGTCTTCTGTAGAAACAATCCTGTCTTAAACCTCAACACGATGCAAAATGGTCAGGATGGAATCGAATTTGACCTAATTATAAGAGTGGCTTTTCATCATGTTGGCACTTATTAAGGGCTTAGTTTACATTTAGGGAGTGCCCGCCTTTAAATGGCATGCACATTAACCCATCCTACGTTACTGACAGGAAAGCACAGTGTAATGCATTGTCAGGTATTTTTATCTCATGCAAGAGCTCGCTCTGTGAGCAGTTATAACGTAATTAAAGCCATTAATGTTTACTCCTCTGGGAAATACAGTTATTCATAGATATCAGAATCTTTCATGTTCTTCTATCTACTATACAAATTATATTTTGTTTCTTGCTTATGACTCTTCAGGAGTTATTTTCCTGTCACCTTAAAATAGAAATGTATCCTCTGGCAATGTTTTCAATATAGCTATTTGCAGTTAAATTGAATAAAAATGAATAATGTGTTTATTAAGAGTATCAGGATCAGAGATGCAACTTTTCTCATTATGTTATATTACTGTTTCTGCTGAGATACAAGGTATTAATAATTTTATAACATAAATAGTAGATTAAGCTTTGAAAAGTCATAACATCCACGGAAACATACCTGGACCAGAAATTCTTTCACATAGTGGCAATATTTTTTTAAATCAACGTGAAGCATAAATCAGGTACAAACTTTTAGAATTTTATTTTCCTGGGAACTGTTTTCTATGTAGAGGATCATGTCATCTGCAAATAGTGAGAGTTTTACTTCTTCTTTTCCAATTTGGA
>NW_011494808.1:11219962-11220743 GCF_000754665.1 Bison bison bison
AGGTCTGCTTTCAGTGGGTACCACACCTTATCAGTGGGTACCACACGGCTATTAGTTGTTCCCACTGAACAGAGGATGAACCTCTAGTTTACCACTGTGCCCCTCACCTGCTTCACTGATTTATATTACCTGACTGATTTGTGTCAATGATGAAATGTATGGCTTTGGATGAACTTAATGGACTCTGAAAGGTATCACAGGAAATTTGAATCAACACAATGAAATACAGTGAGTCTGATGACAGATGGACTCATTACAAAATCTCAATAAAATCCATTATGCAAAATGTTTAGCCTAAGCTCAGATGACTAGATGGATATAAAAACATCATAATCCTGAAAGTCCTATGAGGTCTAGATTTGCCCAACTAAGATGCCTCTTCTCTAAAACTATTAAAAACAAAATAAATTAAGAAATCATAGAGAACTTAGTCATTTAACATGTGAGTAAATTTTTTTCCAATGAGATCTGAAAATCCTTGACAAAACTTTTTAGACTACTACTGAGTCATTTTAATTATTTTAATTATTCTGAGTCATTTTAATTATTACCTAAGAAAACTGTGGCTCAGAAGAATCTGCCTGCAATGCAGGAGACCTGGGTTCCATCTCTGCATCAGGAAGATTCCCTGGAAAAGGGAAAGGCAACCCGCTCCAGTGTCTCTGCCTGGAGAATCCCTGGAGGACCACAGTCCCTGGGGTCACAAAGAATCAAACACGACTGGGCAACTAACACACACAGAAGGAAACTGCAAAATGCATCTTTTTTTTTTTTTTTTTTT
>NW_011494808.1:11221784-11233317 GCF_000754665.1 Bison bison bison
TCCTGGGAACTGTTTTCTATGTAGAGGATCATGTCATCTGCAAATAGTGAGAGTTTTACTTCTTCTTTTCCAATTTGGATTCCTTTTATTTCTTTTTCTGCTCTGATTGCTGTGGCCAAAACTTCCAAAACTATGTTGAATAGTAATGGTGAAAGTGGGCACCCTTGTCTTGTTCCTGACTTTAGAGGAAATGCTTTCAATTTTTCACCATTGAGGATAATGTTTGCTGTGGGTTTGTCATATATAGCTTTTATTATGTTGAGGTATGTTCCTTCTATTCCTGCTTTCTGGAGAGTTCTTATCATAAATGGATGTTGAATTTTGTCAAAGGCTTTCTCTGCATCTATTGAGATAATCATATGGTTTTTATTTTTCAATTTGTTAATGTGGCGTATTACACTGATTGATACTAAAATAGATTTTTACATTGATATTATAATATTGCTATAAATATTATACAAATGCACTCTCCAATATACCTACAGGGTCCTTAGCCAAATAATACACATAATACAAAAGTAGGAAAGATAGAGAAATCATTTTATATTATTTCCTTAGCATCACTCAAAATAATAGTCTATTTTGAAGGACAAATTATCTTAAATATTAATGGACAGTGGTGAGTTACAACTTTTTTAGGGTTACTATACCAGGCACTGGTTTAAAATCTTTGTATCACTGCATTAAATCTTCACACCTTATTCATATTAACTTCTTCTTCTTTTTTTTTTAGGACTTCGTAAGTGCTTACTATATTTATTTTTATTTGAAATCAAAGACAGATATAGATAATTCTTAATATAACCTTTTCAAGACAGGGCTTGACAGAATGGGAAAGTGGAGCCCAGAAAGCTTAAGTAACTTGCCAGGAGTAAACCTGCTAGTAAGTGTTGGGGCCAAGATATTGAAAGGTTGTTGTTGAATCACGTGAAGACACCAGGATTCTTGGCCCCCGGAGAAGAATTCAATCCAGGGCCAGAGACAAGGCTTGATCGCTCAGAGCTTTTGCATAATAAAGTTTTATTAAAGTATAAAGGAGATAGAGAAAGCTTCTGACATATGCATCAGAAGGGGGCAGAGAGAGTACCCGCTTGCTAGTGTTAGCAATGAAGTTATATACTCTCCAATGAATCCAAAGAAAATTGTCTGGAGGTTATAAAGACCTCACCAGACCTACTCCCATAATTTACATTTTAAGATAACAGAATTAGCCGGAAGGTTTAATCCAGAGACTGTCCTCAGGCAGGACACATTATTGTTATATAATCCTAAGGAATGTAGAGAAGGAAAAAAAAAGTTTGTCCTTTCTTCCTCCTTGAGAATTCCAGATCCCTCTCTCCTTGGGGACCCCTAGACTCCTAATCAACCTGCTTAGGAACTGACTCTCTCAATATTAATACAAAGGTGCATGGTTTGACTCTAGTGCTGGACTTCTACTGACTTTTCCTCATTATTCTCTCTCTTAAATTTAGAGCTTCTCTGTTTTCAAAGTTGTCGTCATTCAAGGGCTATCTACAAGTTTTTTGAACTCCCCTGCTACATCTTCCTTGCTTCTGAAACAATATTGCAAGGTAGGTTTTTTTTTTTTTTTAAGTCTACATTTTCAGGGCTTCCCTGGTGGCTCAGTAGTAAAGAATCCACCTGCCAACGCAGGAGACATGGCTCCATCCCTGATTCCGGATGATCCCATGTGCCTCAGAGCAGCTAAGCCGTGTGCCACAACTGCTGAGCCTGTGCTCTGGAGCCCCAGAGTCGCAACTACTGAGTCACATGCTGCAAATACTGAAGCCCAAACGCCCTCGAGCCTGTGCAACAAAAGACGCTGCCACAATGAGAAGCCTGCAAACAAGCAGAGAGTATCCCCCGCTGGATGCATCTAGAGATAGAGCTCACATAGCGCCAAAGACCCAGCAGAGCCAGAAATAGAACAAATAAAGAAATAAAAGTATTTTAAAAAATAAAGTCTGTGTTCAGACACCAGGCTTGCCACTTACACTGCACACATCTAGACTTGTCTTCTAAACTCTCTAAACTTCAGTCTCCTCATCTGTAAATAGTAGCTACTTCAGAGATCTGTCTGGACGATTAAACATGGAACACGTGTAAAGCAGTTAGCTAAGTGCCTGGCTCATCACCAGCAGTTGATAAGCATTGACTATTAAGATTACTATGGATTTATTTCAACAAAAGTTGGGCCTGTATAGTCATCTGCTAAGGAGGAAAGAGATGCTTTTCTTATAGCATCAAGCCAAATGAAATTTTGTATTTGATACAAAGCTGTGCTGGTTTTGGTCTGAGTTATTTTTATTGGATCATTAAAAGGGAGAGTCTTTCAACAATGTGGATGGATAAGCTTTGTAAAACAACTGATGATCTCTCTATTGGAGTTGCAGATCTTTCTGATAGGTTAGGAATAAAAATTAAATAATAGGAAAGTATCTGTGCCTTTCAAACAAAATTTTAAATGATACTTTCTAATAGTATATTGAACAAATGACAATGAATCCGAAAAATAAGTAAGAACCAAAGCTCTGGAATGGATAAAAAAGATATACAGATATGCAATGGAACATTACTCTGCTATAAAAAAGAATGAAATCGTGCCATTTGCAGAGGCATGGAAGGACCAGGAGTCTGTTATAGCGTGAATTTTTTCAGAAAGGGTAAAACAAATACAGTCTATTAATACATACATGTAGAATCTAGAAAAAATGGTATAGATGAACTCATTTGCAAAGCAGAAACAGAGATACAGAAGTAGAGAACAAACATATAGACGACAAGGAGGGAAGAGGGGGACAGGGATAGATCAGGAGATTGGGATTGATGTGTACATATTGCTATGCACAGAATAGATGACTCATGAGAACCTACTGAGTGGTACAAGGAACTCTACTCAATGCTCTGTGGTGACCTAAGTGTGAAGGAAATACAAGGAAGAGCAGATATACGTATAAATGTTGCTGATTCACTTTGCTATACAGCAAAAAACTGACACAGCAGCGTCAAGCAACTATACTCCAATGAAAAAAGGAAAAGGAAAGTCCTAGTGCCGTTATTGCCTTCAGGAGCCTTGATTAAAGCCAACAAGCAATTCTTAAAAAGTAGCATATTGACGTCAACATCTCTATGTGCATGTTCTCATTTACACAAGGATTTTTAAAAATATTTTTACCCCAACTTCCTGTCCCTTGATTGTATCATTATCATTAGTGGTTTCTGGATTTTTAATCACCCTAAAGACAGTGACAGTTTTAACCACTTGAGGTACATTATGATGGGATAACTTACTAAAGCTAGAATTACTGTGGAGCTAATAAAGGTTACATTACAGGCTTCTCATTTGCCTCAGACCCTGCCAGAAAGCCTGGGGTGTTGAGCTGGAGATACATTTGAGTTTAGTGGAAGATGCATTTAGTTTGAGTTTAGTGGGAGTTATTTATGTGGCTTTTAGTCACTCCTCTGCGCAGTTATTATTGGATTGTATTATCCTGATATACAAATGGATTCCAGATGGTCTGTCTGCCCACTGTAGTGAGTTATCCAGCATGATTTTGCTAAGATGAGAGATAGAAGTCATACAGGGATATGAACTTGGGTATGGCTTCCAGGACTGAAGAGTAGAAAAGGAACAAACTTGCAAATATTTAGAGTCAGAAGATAGTCTGCAGAAAATTATTACACAAGTGTCTTGGCAGTTAATTAGCAAAAATATTATTTCTCTAGATCTTGTGATGTTTTAGGGTTTTTTCCTCAGCTTTTCTGCACTTTCAATTTTAAATAAATGTGGACTTTCATACCTAATTCAGCATTTGTAATGGTGTATCCTTTTATATAAAAAGAGTACTAAACTGTATAGGGCTTCAAGGTCAAGTCCCACAAAACCTGGACCTCTCCTAACAATAATAGAAGGTTAATTATCCTATTTCCATGCTTCTCCCAAAAAGGGTCACCTACAGAGTCAAATGAAATCTTCTCACTGCAAAAAACAAACAAAAAAAATAACAAGTCTTCTATGAAAAAAAGAAAAAAATACAGATATGAGAGTATTATAACCAAGGAAAATTAAAAAATCATTAAAACAACCCTTGATTATTCTTTTTCACATGTCATAATCATCCACATGTGCATAAATTTCATCATCCCATTCAAAGAGTCAAAATATGCGATGGTTTTCTCTTACCTAAGACATTGCAAGTATGAAAGATATTGGTCTTATTTTAGAATCAATTCTTTTAGAATGTATCCACTGCCTGAGAGGAAAGGTTGGCAAAACATAACTTTGATAAAAGCATAAAACTGACCTATGCATACATATATATAAATATAAAAATCTGTCTTTGATTTTTCAATTCAGGGAAGATCGAAGTAAGAAAGGTTGTGATACAGAGTTTTCCAAAAGAGGTCAGTTTACTCCTGGGAAGGATTTCCCATATCTGCAGTGCCTTTATTGGTGGCCACCTGAAAATGCTACCTTCAAAGTGTTGGTCAATAAAATACCTATCTGCCCAGGGAGTCCCCAAGGCTGGTACCTGCCAACAAACTCTTGTGTACCACCCATTCAGCATTTTGTTTTCAGCATCATAAGCCACTTAAAAGCCCGTTTTGATCCTAGAGTAACTGACACAGCAATAATAAATAATCATGGACCTTTAGGTGCCATAAAAAATGAGCTAAGACATCATCCAATCAGTAGATAATATACCCATTTATCAGAACCCTGGAGTAGAAGGAGTTACAGTGTTGAATTCAGCTTGATAAAAAGACTATACTGGGACTTCCCTGGTGGTCCAGTGGTTAAGACTCATGCTTCCAATGCAGGGCACACAGGTTCAATCCCTGGTTGGGGAACTAAGATCTCATATGATGGACAAAAGAAAAAAAAAAGATAATGATGAATATAATTCCGTGTTCTATATATTAAGTCCCTGTTGTTTATTTATCTGAAAAAGAATTTACATGTATGTATGTAAAACTGAATCACTTTGCTGTATAACTGAAGTTAACCATACTTTAATTTTTTAATGTTTATTGGGGAAAAAAAGACTATAATGTAATAACTGCAACAGGCAAAAGACATTTGTGCCCAATAAATTTGACATTTACTTAAACTCTGGCACAATAATAAAGAACCATAAAAACAGGCTTTCCCAGAGGCTACATATTCCAATAGTTGGCAACTGGGGGCATTAGTCTCAAATTTTGCCATTAAACCATATTTTCCCAAGAATTCAGCTGAAACAGTATATTGGAATTTCATAGTATTCTAGCTCCACCAAGTGGCAGCTTCATCATGTTGCTGCTCATCTTCTAACCTCTGAAGAGGATACTAACAAAATAATACTTTCTAAAGAAAGCATTCTCCTTTAGCTGTTCAAATTTTAGGGGATTTCCCTAGATGCATGGTTCAAAAAAACTCTTGCATTTGAATTTCCGAAATTCTGTCCTTCACTCTGTCTTTCTGAAATATAACAGCTTGAAATAGGATTTCTAAAATTCATTATTTCACATTCCTTTCTGAGTTTATCATTACTTTTGTTGCTGAAAAAATGAATGCAAGGTTCTTATTCTCCCCAGATATTTGTGTTTTAGAAATTTAAGTTTATATAACAGAGTAGTCACCTTATTCTTTTAAAAAAATTGCCCCCATAAAAGAAAGCATCATGGACACGTTTTAAAATACAATATTTTTACAAACAAGAGTTTCTCTAGCTCAAAATTCCTTTTTCTCCAGCTACAAAAAGCTATAGAATAAGGGAGGAGTTCTTATTTTTGTCAAATAAAAAGCTATATTGTATTCCCATTAATGAAAGCAGCATGTTCATTATTCAAAAGAAATTAACTTCTGACATGGAAATATATTTTTAAAAGAGAAAAATATATTAGAAACTGTTCATAATTCCTTTACCTCAAAGTAACCAATATTACATTCTTGGTGGATAATATCAGGCTATTTGCTTTACATACATTCACATGTGTATCTAGGATGTACAAGAATAGTATCAGTATATGCAAGTTATTTTCTACTTTTCATTTTTCTTTATGAAATTTATAATATATAATGCTATTTTATTTAATTGCATAGTGTTTCAAATATGAAATATATTATCTTTGTATATCAATATTTTATTGTTAAACATTTTTGTTACTGCCAATTTTTCTCTATAACTGACAACTGCAAATATTCAATTTTGCATAGTATAGCTATATTGATAACAAAAATTATCTTTAAAGCATTAGAAAAAAAGAATTACCATTTCATGACTAATAGCGTCTTTTCACCAAAATGATATAGAGATTTTAAATTTGTACACATCTAAAGCACAGCTTTAAAATAAAAGCAAAAACTGACAGAACTAAAATATGCTGATGTTATATATAGAATTTTTATATTAAGAATTTTGCATTATATAAAATATATGTTATATATGAAACTTTTACACTTTCAGCTATTGCTATCTTAGGTTCTTAAATACTTACCAAAAAATAGTAAAAATATAGAACATTTGAACAATATAATTAAGAAGCTCCATGATCCCGTTTAGATAGGGTCTATGAGTCCCATGTCATCGTTGAAGAAGTAACAAAAGATTGACCACCTGATCCCTCTTCACCCCAGGGAAGATTTCTTGGGATTCATGTCTCTTAAGGAAAATTTGAAGTAGGAGAAAACATCGGCCCCTGGACAACAACTGATGATTTTCAAACAGAGCAAAACTGAGGTTTTGTTCTCAGCCAGACAGGAACAAGAATGACAAGTATTTCCCTTTCTCCATTGATATGGAAGAAATAAAATGATCGGGGAATTTGTTGGAGTGAAAAGGAAAAAAAAAAAGAGTGAGTTTTTTTCGTTTCTTTCGTGAAAACAAAGAAGATAAAGACCAGAGTGAGCAGGCCTGAGCATTCCTACTTTGGTGTTTTTTTTTTTTTGGCTGCTCCTAACTCTGCATGTCTGTAACTTAGTTTGCTTTCAGTTCAGTTGAGTTCAGTTCAGTTGCTCAGTCGTGTCCGACTCTTTGCGACCCCGTGAATCGCAGCATGCCAGGCCTCCCTGTCCATCACCAACTCGTGGCTTTCACTCAAACTCACGTCCATCGAGTCGGTGATGACATCCAGCCATCTCATCCTCTGTCGTCCTCTTCTTCTCCTGCCCCCAATCCCTCCCAGCATTACAGTCTTTTCCAATAAGTCAGCTGTTTGCATGAGGTGGCCAAAGTACTGTAGTTTCAGCTTTAGCATCATTCCTTCCAAAGAAGTCCCAGGGCTGATCTCCTTCAAAATGGACTGGTTGGATCTCCTTGCAGTCCAAGGGACTCTCAAGAGTCTTCTCCAACACCACAGTTCAAAAGCATCAATTCTTCAGTGCTCAGCTTTCTTCACAGTCCAACTTTCACATCCATACATGACCACTGGAAAAACCATAGCCTCAACTAGATGGACCTTTGTTGGCAAGGTAATGTCTCTGCTTTTCAATATGCTAACATGTACCCCATAGTCTGTATCAATTCAGCTGTGCTTCTACAATTGGTTTGATTCCCAGTCTTGGCTATTGTACCTTACAGGGTCAAAATCACAAGGTTACCTATCTTTTTAAAAATATTTTGGTTGTATTCTTGACCCCACCCCAGTCCAAACTTGAGACACAAGTCTGCTCAGGTTCCAGGGATGGGATAGCAGCCCAAATTAAGGAGGTCACAGGGAATAAATTAGGCATTGATTTTTTTCTTTTGGTTCTCTTTACTCTCATGAGGAAGCTATGTCGGAGTGCAGCCTGTTTGCAGTTTTGTGCTTGCTGTTAGTGTACCACTGCCTGATTCCGTTATGACATATATACACAGTTTATCTGCTCCTTTTGCATTCTTTCACCATACAGATTATTGCAGAAGCTCAAGCAAAGTTCCCCTTGATGAACACCAGGTCCTTCTTGAGCGTCTATCACACCTACAGATTTCTGTATACATGTGGTAGGGAGGAAAGAGAGAAGCCTTTAGCATTGCCTATCGCACCTACAGATTTCTGTGTACATGTGAGTCCCTACTTCTGAATTTATCCCCGCCCCCCCTTTTTTTTTTCACTGGAACCCTCTATGTTTGAATTCTCAGAGTCTCTTTTTGGATTATAACTTAGTTTCTTTGTATCGCATTAAAAATTTTTCCGACAAGGGACATCAAAGGCTATTGTCTTCCTCAGTCTGGCTGATTTCACTTAGTGTATGATCCTTCAAGGTCCATCCTCCTAGCAACCAGTGACATAATTTCATAATTTCAGTGGCTCTTTTCCACATCTGAGTGATGGTCCATTGTCTATATGTAAGATATCTTCTTTAACCTTTAATCTGTCAGTGGACATCTTGCAGATTATGTTTTGGCTGTTGCAAGTAGAACTGCAGTGAAGGTTGAGGTGCACATGTTTTTTGAACGATTACTTTCTCAGGATATCGACCCAGATGTGGGGATGTCTGATCCTAGGACTGGCTCCCTTGAGAGGTTTATTTTTGTTTTTGTTTTGTTTTGTTTTTGACATGCAGAGGCTGTGCTTTCTAGTGGCTGTTGTCAAGTCCATTTCCACTGAACATGCAGTGGGGTCACCTCACTTGCTGGCTCTCTCCTGCATCTATTGTTTGTAGACTTGTGAGAATGCCCAGTCTGACTAGTGGGATTTGAATTCTCATTGTTGTTTTGATTGGTATTCCTTCAGCAATTAGGGAGGCTATGTATTACTCCTGTGGTGGAGGTTTGCACTTGTTTTGTTTTTGTTTTATTTTTTCTTGTTTCCTTTAAATTAAAGGGTGTGGGGAAAATTTACAGTGGTAATCGGCTTCTTGAAACTTTGTTGTGTTTGCAATTTATTTCTGCAACCCCTACCCTGGGAGATTTCCTGAGGGCAGCTGTCATTAACAGAAACCCCAGGCCTTGTAAATTAGAGGTGCTGGTCAGCCTCTTTGGTCAAGTTGTAGTTACAGGAAATGTTTACAGGCAACTGCCTCGTAGGCTGCAGTCCATGGGATCGCTAAGAGTCGGAGACGACTGAGCGACTTCACTTTCACTTTTCATTTTCATGCATTGGAGAAGGAAATGGCAACCCACTCCATTGTTCTTGCCTGGAGAATCCCAGGGACCGGGGAGCCTGGTGGGCTGCCGTCTATGGGGTCGCACAGAGTCGGACACGACTGAACCGACTTTGCAGCAGCAGCAGCACTTTTTAAAGCACGTCTCTGGTTCCTGGGAAAGTCAGCATCCTGGGCTGTGGATTAGAGTGAATTGTACCTGAGCAAACACCTAAGGGCTTGTGTTTCACTACTTTTCCCCCATAAAGCATCACACACACACACATATGTACCAGACTAATTACTACTGGGTCCACAGCACCTTGCTGTGTGTGCTTAGGTGTCTAGGAGGCTGCACTCCAGAAAGGAGGCTTGAGCTGGAATGCCCAACACGAGGGCATGTGCAGGGCTCGTAATATTGTCTCCCAAGTCCCTGGAGGCCCGTATCCTGCTGGGGAGTCTGGTCCAAGCCAGAACATAACAGACAGTAGGTGTTTAAAAAGAGTTCAGTGAAGGGTACCTGCCAGGCTGTGTCAGACTCACCCCAGTGCAGCAGGGGACCTAAGGCTGCTTAGGCTCCAGAGATGGGTTAGCAGCCCCAGTCAGGGAGGTCGGGGGGAATAAAACAGGCACTGCTTCTCTTTCCTTCTTTTTAATACCATGTGATGTTATGTTGCAGTATAGTCAATCTGCAATGTTCTGATCCTTGTCGTATATAGCTACCTGATTCAAGTACTCATAATGTATCCGAGAGATATGTCTATTCTTTTTTGGATTTTCTGTCATAGGAGGTCAGAGTGGTGAGCATCAAGTCCTGGTGGATTATATATCTCAGATACAGTTTTCTGTGTATACAAAAAAGGAAGGTAAGGGATAATCTCTGTGGATTCTCTCCTAGGGATACAGATTGCCATGTATATGGGAAAGGAAGGAAGGGAGAAAGGAAGAGTTTAAAATTGAAAGGAAGGGAGAAAGGAAGAGAAAGGCACAGAGCTGCCGGCCTGAAATGATCGGAACTTTCCCCTATTTCAGTCTGGGAACCTGGGCCGCAGAGTTGCCCGACTGAAACAGGAACTTTTCACTTTTGTCTACAACCTCCATGCTGGATTTACCACTAACCCATTGAGCATGGACAAAATGCCGCCTCCACTCACAGTAAACTCTCTTTATAAAACGGATACAGAGAGGGAGTCCCCTGGGGCCCCAGTGAATGGGACTCCCCGCTTTCTCTGCTGGGGCCTGGGTTTAGGGACTGAGATCTCAGGCTGTGCGGCACCCCAAAAAGGTACCAAGGGAATATTTCACAACATAATCAAGGCACATTTGATAAACTAAAAGGTAGTATCAGGTCCCTCAGTGTATGATACTAGCTTTGGGGACCCACAGGGAAGCCGGACTCTGCAGCATGATGTGTGGGTGGACAGAACGGGTGTGGCCCCGGGTTCCGATGGAGGGCTGGGCACACCTGCAGGACTGGGCCTCTGCCCTGGGCCTTTAGAAGCGCTTCATACCCAGGAAAGTGCTTTAATGGAAGAGAAAGGATGAAAACACGAGTCAGAGTCCATTGTCAGCTGACAGGCAGCAAAGGAGACTGTGAGACATAATTTTAGAGTAAATAGAAAAGGGGCTCAGAGAGAAGATGGAGAAGGAGAGGAGAAGCGAACCAGTATGAGCCGTGTGTGTGGGCATGATTCAGTGCTGAGCAGAGGGAGAAGAGGACCTGTCTTTACAGGGTATAAAGCAAAAGTGTAGAGTTAACATTTGAAAGGTCAGTGGGAATTCTCATGAGAGTGCAGAAAGGTGGGCACTTACAGTGAAGCCTGGGAGAGCATAGGACAAAGGGGAAAGGGAAGCATAAGTGTTGTAGCCATGTGTTCCAGGAAACAAACTCACTCAGAAGGACAATGCAGATAGTGGAGTGCAGTTTATTACACCAGTGGGCCCAAGGCAGAGTCTCCTCTTAGCCAAGGACCCTGACCAGTTTTTGTAAAAACCTCAAACCCTCCTCCCCAAATTCCCTGAAACTAGTCTGAACAAAGGTAAAAGAAAGATACAATCAAAGTTAACCACGGGTTAGCATATGTAGGTAACATTGGACAATTATCAATAGGCTTGTGGTCATACCGGATAAGCAGAATGTATGATTCTATTCGGTTACACAGATAATTAGGGTATTCTTTTAGGCGATGGAGAGCCCTGGGGCTCTTCCTTCCAGGGGCCTGGTTTCCCAGTTGGTATGTCCTTTCAGTAGATACTGGGCATATACCTCAAAGTCCACAGTCCAGCCCAAGATGGAGTCCTGCATTCAAGATAGAGCCCGTTCTGTTTCCTCCTTCATCAGTAGATTTCTGTGGCTCAGTTACCTTCTGTGCTCTGTGATCACCCTAACGTGGAAGTGAAAGAGCATCTCAGTCTCTGGCTATCAGAGCAGAAACTAGCCTGCTGGTTATATCCCTTGGGGACAAGCAGGCCCAGGTAGGATGGCAG
>NW_011494808.1:11233858-11233964 GCF_000754665.1 Bison bison bison
CCTGGAGAAATGCTGGTCCCGCTGGGGAATTGCTGGTTCCGCGGGGGAAGTGCAGGTCCCACTGGGGAAGTACTGGTTCCGCGGGGGAAGTACAGGTCCCACTGGG
>NW_011494808.1:11234064-11238481 GCF_000754665.1 Bison bison bison
GGCCCTCCGCCGCCCCACCTCGGCCCCAGCTGAGTTCACAAGCGGACCTACCCGCGCCCTTCCCTGAGACTGTTCGCTAATCCCGCCGGGAGACGCTAACCCCTGGTCCACGGCGCACGTGCGGAGCTGGTGGCGCTGGGACCCCGCTGCGAGCGCGCCCTGCGGGAGGCGGGTTGACTGCTGGCGCTCTGGGTGGCGCTGGCCCACGTCCCCGGCTTGGCCTACCGCCCCTTGTGGCGCTATGGCTCCGCGGAGGTGGTGATCCTCCAGAGGGAGCTGCGCCGAGGCAAGGGCGTCTGCAAGCCGGGCCGGCTCTCCTACAGTCTGAGCTTCGCGGGCCGGAGGCACGTGATTCTCCTGCGGCGCAAGAAACTCTTCTGGCCTGGAGGCCTGCGGCTGAAGACCCAGGACGACCAAGGAGCGCTCCAGACGGACTACCTCTTCATCCCCTCAGACTGCTACTACCTCGGCTACTTGGAGGAGATTCCTCTGTCCATGGTCACCTTGGAGACTTGCTATGGGGGGGGGTCTCAAAGGTACCATGAAGTTGGATGACCTTACCTATGAAATCAAACCCCTCAAGGATTCTGAAAGGTTTGAACACGTGGTTTCTCAGATCGTGGCAGACGCCAATGCGACAGGACCTGCATTTACACCGGAACACGGAACACGAGGACAGGCAGCCACTGCTCTCTGATGTGGTTGTCGGCGTAGCCCCTAGGATTAGTCCTAGGTTTTTTGCAACACATAAGGGATTTTAAGAGGATTTGCTCAGTTTTCTAATTCAATGTATCATGTATATAATAATTTAACTAAGTGTGTAGAATTCCTGATGTATATGACTGCTATAGTGGACACCTTCTCTCAAGCTCTTTTTACAAGGTACTATCTCACTGCAGTCTTGCTGTACACTGCAAGAGATCCAGTTGCCATGAATGATTATCGTGTCCCAGGTAGTGCGTATTTTCGTTATCATGGACACAACTTGATACCAGTTATATATCCCTCTACATCTTTCATGGTGAATCTTGATGGACCGTGACAAGGTCAATTTCAGCCACAACTGTATAGTGTATGTCAAGGTAGTAATAGTCTACTGTTTTTTGGTTATTTACAATGGCATTATTACATGTTAGCTGTTGTAACAACACAATTCACTTGGAGAAGTGCGGGTCTGTGGTATGATAATGCCACCTGCTTTTGCATCAAACAGTCTGCCTGCCTCATGGCAGTATACCCAGTCTTGTCAGATTCCTTCAGTAACTGTTCCATTTCACAGTTGAGGAACATAATAGGAATGAGGGGCCATTGTATGTTAAACCTAACAGTGCATTATTTTAATGAAAGTCTGACAAAACCACGTTGTGGAAACACTATACTGGACACTGGGGAGCAATGTGACTGTGGCTCTTTGTAAGGCCTTCTAAGACACCCATTATGCCTTTTTGCATTTCTTTTTCTTGGGGAGGGTCTTGATCACTGCCTCCTGTACAATGTCACGAACCTCCGTCCATATTCTTCAGACACTCTGTCTATCATATCTAATCCCTAGAATCTATTTGACTCTTCCACTGTATAATCTACAAGGGATTTGATTAGGTCATACATGAATGGCCTAGTGGTTTTCCCTACTTTCTTCAATTTAAGTATGAATTTTGCAATAAGGAGTTCAGGATCAGAGTCAAGCTCCTGGTCTTGTCTTTGCTGACTGCATAGAGCTTCTCCATCTTTGGCTGCAAAGAATATAATCAATCTGATTTCAGTGATGACCATCTAGAGATGTTCATGTGTAGAGTCTTCTCTTGTGTTGTTGGGAGAGAGTGTTTGCTGTGACCAGTGCATTCTCTTGGCAAAACTCTCTTAGCCTTTGTCCTGCTTCATTTTGTGGCCCAAGGCCAAATTTGCCTGTTACTCCAGGTGTTTCTTGACTTCCTACTTTTGCATTTCAGTCCCCTATAATGAAAAGGACATCTTTTTCAGGTGTTAGTTCTAGAACATCTTGTAGGTCTTCATAGAACCTTTCAATTTCAGCTTCTTCAGCATTACTGGTCAGGACATAGACTTGGATTACTGTTATATTGAATGGTTTGCCTTGGAAATGAATAGATATCATTTTGTCATTTTTGAGATTGTACCCAAGTACTGAATTTCAAGCTCTTTTGTTGACTATGATGGCTACTCCATTCTTCTAAGGGGTACTTGCCCACAGTAGTAGATATAATGGTCATCTGAATTAAATTAGCCCATTCTAATCAATTTGTGTTTACTGATTCCTAAAATGTCAGTGTTCACTCTTGCCATCTCCTGTTTGACCACTTCTAATTTACCTTGATTCATAGACCTAATATGCCAGCTTCCTATGCAATATTGCTCTTTACAGCAGCAGACTTTACTTCCATCACTAGTCACATCCACAACTGGGCATTGTTTTTGCTTTGGCTCTGTCTCTTCATTCTTTCTGGAGTCATTTCTCCAGTTGCATATTGGGCACCTACCAACCTAGGGAGTTTATATTTCAGTGTCATACATTTTTGCCTTTTCATATTGTTCATGGGGTTCTCAAGGCAATAATACTGAAGTGGTTTGCCATTCCTTTCTGCAGTGGACAATGTTTTGTCAGAACTCTCCGCCATGACTCGTCCATCTTGGGTGGTCCTACACAACATGGCTAGGTTTCATTGAGTTAGACAAGGCTGTGGTCCATGTGATCAGTTTGATTAATTTTCTGTGTTTGTGGACTCTACCTGAACTATCTGTCTGGATTCTACCTGAACAAACACGAAAGGGCTTGAGTCTCACTACTATTTCCCCATGAAGCATCACACAAACACCCAATCCAGACTAATCTTTTTTGTGTCCACAGTACACTGCTGAGGGTGCTTATATGCTAGGAGGCAGCATTGTCAGGAAGGAGGCTTGAGCTAACATCCCCAGGACCAGCAGAGGTGAAGATTGGCTTAATTTTGCCTTGGCGGCCTTGGCGGCCTTGATTCCACAATGCAATCTTGTCCCAGCCCAACATAGCACACACTAAACCTTTAAAAATTTTCAGTGAAGGGCACCCTGCCAGACTGTTTCCACCCCACCCCAGTTCAGCAATGGGACTCAAGCCTGCTCAGCCTCCAGGGATACAATAGCATCCCAAGCCAGGGAGGTCGGACATCATACAGTAGCACTGCTTTCCTTCCTTTTTCTTTAACATATTGCCAATACTACTTGCAGCATAGTCCAGTTGACGTACTGTGACTATTGTCACTGCACTGATTCGATATGAAGTCATCTATGGATTTTCCCTATGATGTTTGGGGGACTATTTGCCTTAGGAGTTCGAGCAGAGTGATGAGCACCAGGTCTTCATGTCTTTTCTACCTCAGATACCTCCCCCTTGCCCCCCCCCTTTTTTTTGCCAATGGAAAGCAGGAAGATAACAGATAACTGGTATGGATCATCTCTTAGAGCTACAGAGTTGTACGTCTGTGTGGATGGAAGGGAGGAGGAAAGGGTACAGTCCATGTGGGTGATTCATTACAGGTACAGATCTGCTTTTGCTTTAGATACTTACCCTTTAATTTTTTCCAGGCTCTGCTCTTTCTTTCTTTCCAAAACACTTTCTGTGACTTTGAACTTTCAGTATCTCTTTCTGGGATGTCAATTCGTTGCCTTCTATGTCTGTCCTCACTTGGCCTAGACTAGACCTCATATACCTGGATCTTCCTCTGCCTGACTGACTACTCTTGGCCTCCGATCCTTCATGGGCCATCCAGCTGTGTGTCTCTCAGTGTTAGAGTTCCCTGCTTTCCGTATCTTTTTTTTTGCTGTGAGTGAGAAGCCGTCTACCAGATCTATGCACAACATTTTCTTTAAGCTTCAGTCTCTCATTGGGGATTTTGAGGGATGTGCACTAGGCTCCTAAAGGAAGCAGTGCTTGAGGTTTGTTGGGGTGCATGTGCCTTTTGATTGATGGAGCTCTCAGTGCGGGAATGAGTGACATAAGGCCTGACTTGAGAGTGCTTCTTTCACGCATTCTAGTGGCTGCTGTCAATGGGTGTTCCCACCCACAGCCTAGGGAGATTCTTCTTCCTCTGGACTCTCTTCCATGTTGATTGCCTGTAGCCCTGCCGTGTCAGCATTTGTGAGTGTCCTTCCCATTGTCCTTTCGATTGGCATTCCTGCAGTAATCAGGGATGCTGAGCGCCTTGTTTGGTGGGGGAGGTTGTGTGCGTCTGTGCTTTTCTGGTTTTTTCTTTCTTCTCCTTTAAGGGTGCAAGTACGATTTATCTCTAGCAGTTGGCTTCCTGAATATCTACTGCCATTCCCTGGGGGCAGCTGGCTGGAAGGGAAGCCCAGGCCTTGCGGATTGAACCGAGGTGCCTGTGGTCATGATGTAGTTACAGAAAATGTCCACAAGGCGGCAGCA
>NW_011494808.1:11238581-11239323 GCF_000754665.1 Bison bison bison
GACCCCGCTTTGGATCCTTGGGGCAAGCTGAGCCTTAGGGCCAGCTGGCTTCCTGGGCTGTGCAAGAAACGAGTGGGATATGCCTGAGCAGAGAGGACAGGGCCTGAGTCTCACTCTTTTCCCCCAACAGCATCTCACAAACAGCCCATCCAGACGAGTCCCTTCAGAGTCCACAGTGCACTACTGGGAGTTCTTAGGCGTGAGAAGGCTGCATTCTCAGGCAGGAGGCTGGAACCGGGACCCCCAGCACCAGGAGAGGGAGAGGTTGCCTGAATAACCTCAGGTATGCAGATGACATCACACTTATGCCAGAAAGTGAAGAACTACATAGCATCTTGATGAAAGTGAAAGAGGAGAGTGAAAAAGTTGGCTTAAAACTCAACATTCAAAAAACAAAGGTCATGGCATCCGGTCCCATCACTTCATGGCAAATAGATGAGAAAGCAATGGAAACAGTGCTTTATTTATTTTTTATTTTCTTGGGTTCCAAAATCCCTCCAGATAGTGATTGCAGCCATGAAATTAAAAGATGCTTGCTCCTTGGAAGAAAAGCTATGACCAACCTGAACAGCATATTGAAAAGCAGAGACATTACCTGGCTGACAAAGTCGATCTAGTCATGGCTATGGTTTTACCAGTAGTCATGTATGGATGTGAGAGTTGGACCATAAAGAAGGCTGAGTGCTGAAGAATTGATGCTTTTGAACTGTGGTATTGGAGAAGACTCTTAAGAGTCTCTTGG
>NW_011494808.1:11239423-11246007 GCF_000754665.1 Bison bison bison
GGCTATGGTTTTACCAGTAATCATGTATGGATGTGAGAGTTGGACCATAAAGAAGGCTGAGTGCTGAAGAATTGATGCTTTTGAACTGTGGTATTGGAGAAGACTCTTAAGAGTCTCTTGGACTGCAAGGAGATAAAACTGGTCCATCCTAAAGGAAATCAGTCCTGAATGTTCATTGGAAGGACTGATGTTGAAGCTGAAACTCCAATACTTTGGCCACCTGATGCTAAGAGCTGACTTATTGGAAAAGACCCTGATTCTGGGAAAGATTGAAGGCGAGAGGAGAAGGGGATAACAGAAGATGAGATGATTGGATGGCATCACTGACTCAATGGAGATGAGTTTGAGTAAACTCTGGGAGTTGGTGATGGACAGGGAGGCCTGGCGTGCTGCAGACCATGGGGTCACAAAGAGTTGGACACAACTGAGCGACTAAACTGAACTGAGACATGAGGAGATGCAAGGACATCCAGTTATCTAAAGACCTGTCCCGCCAGATTCCCTGGAGCACAGAGTGCCTCACTCCACCCTGCACTCCTCAGCAGGTGCTGAGGGTCAACAGCAATGGCAGCCTGGGTTTTAATCTCTGTAGAGGTAGATGGCAAATGCCTTTGTTGTTCTGTCATTGGCAATGCTCTTGTTAAGTGCCAATTTGTAGTTGACAATGGGTTATTCTTGTTTGTGGAAATCCAGCTTAGAGCCATCTCTTGATGTGTGAGAATTTCCCAGACCAGGTCCCCAGACAAATCCTGCAGGGCCAGGGCTCCCTTACTTCATTATATCTGCTCATTTGACTGGAAACCAGCAATAACATAGTTTTCTTTAAATCTGATCTATCATCCAGGCCTTAAAGTAGGCCTGGGTAATATTTCCCATCCCACTCTATAGGCTTGGGTTCCAGGAATGAATTATAGTCAGATGTCCGTGTTTTTACAGATGAGGAAACTGAGACCCAGAGAGGGTGGAGGACTGTCCAAGGGAGAACAGGACATCCTTCCAGGAACCCTGGATGCTGGGTTTTTTAATGAGCTCCCTACCCAGCATGGTCTTCAATCAGCAAGTGTTGACCTTGAGGATAAACTATAGGTGAAAATGTAAAAGGCTTTTTGAAAGAATGTGCCTACCAGCTGTGCCTCTTATGGAGTATTTTCACCATATTCCCAAACCTGGGAAAGTTCTGGGCACAGGGCAGATGCTTCATAGTTTTTATTGAATAAGTTCAGTTTCACATAATTATATCCATAGTGTCAGCAACACTATGAGGTATATTAGAACAGTGGTCTTCACAGTTGGTACTTCACAAATCAGTAAAGAAAGAGAACTCTTTTTATTAGGAAGACTGTAACAGAATTGCTGTTTTAAGTTTATCCCACAAGGATATTTTAAAAAATGAAACAAATCTTTCCCATCATCTCCAAGGCTATTGGAGGTCTGTTGAGGATCCCATGCAAGGGAGGTTCTACCTCTTGGGACACCCCTGCTTCAGCATCTCCCTTAAGCCAGCAATCTGGGACAGCTGAGTACACTTGAAGTTCCTTCCTTACCTTCAGGGGTTTTTGTGGAAGACAATTTTTTTTGATGGACAGGAGTGGGAGAAGTTTTCAGGATGTTTCAAGTTCAGTCAATTTATTGTGCACTCTATTTCTATTTCTATGGTCTTCCATACTGGCACAGTCAGTAAAGAGTCTGCCTGCAATGCGGGAGACCCAGGTTCAATCCCTGGGTCAGGAAGATCCCCTGGAGAAGGACATGGCAACCTACTCCAGTATTCTTGCCTGGAGAATCCCATGGACAGAAGACTGTGGTGGGTTATAGTCCATAGGGTCATAAAGGGTTGGACACGGCTGAATGATGGAACAGTTATTTCTAATATCATTACATCAGCTCCACCTCAAATCATCAGGCATTAGATCCTAGAGGTTGGAGGACCCTGCTTTAGTTCCCTCTTTACACAGGTCCTGCCTGCTTCCTCCTCCTCTTCCACCTTCAGAACTACCTGCTAGGCTTCTCTGAGTGTGACTATAAGCCTCCTTCCCTCACTTCCTTTCCTGATCCCAAGTCCCTTCTCTTAACTTGGTTTCCCTGATCTCCATTTAGGCACCTTTGCCGCAGGTGGCCCTAGTGGTAAAAAACAAATCTGACAACGCAGGAGTTTGATCCCTGGGTCAGGAATATCCCCTGGAGTAGGGCACGGTGACTCACTCCAGTATTCTTGCCTGGAGAATCCCATGGACAGAGAAGCCTGGCAGGCTATGGTCCACAGGGTTGTAAACAGTCGGACATGACTGAAGCAATTTAGCACAGCATACCAGAGGACTTTTGCACTGCAGACTCATGTGATTGTTTTGGCTCTTTGGAGTCCCTTGTCATTCCATGTGTATGTTAGGGTCAGCTTGAGTATTTATTCCTAAAGGACTTTTGTAATTCATATTGAATCTTCATTTCAGATTGAAGATGCATTGCACAGCATTGCCATCTTAAGTCTTCTCATCAGTATTGAATATCTTTATATTTATTTAGGGTTTTTTTCCCAGCAAATGTATATAATTTCCAGTGTGACATCTTGTCCTCCTCATTAACTCAATCCCAAAGTATTTTATTAATGTTGACATTATTGAAAGCAAATTAAATTCCTTTTCAGATTATTAATTGCTAGTATGTACAGATAAAACTGTGTAATCATTTATTTTTGTCAGTTTGGACAACTTGACAGTTCATTTAAACTTTTGGTTACAAGCCAGCACTACATTATTAGGTTTCTTAGTTTGTTCTTGCTTTGGCTATTGAGAGCTACTTCCATTGGCTCTTGTTTTCATTTAACATTTCTCTTTGTGGGTTTTTTTTTTCTTTGTCTTTCTTTACTTTCTCATACATGAAGATTATCCTGGCTCATATATTTACTGTCTCAATTCTAGTCTCAGTCATTTCTTCAAAGAGCTTCTGTCATTTATGTATTTATTTATTTACATTAAATTATTTTTGGTTATGCTGGGTCTTTGTTGCTGCACGTGGGCTTTCTCTAGTTGCAGCGAGCAGAGGCTACTCTCTAGTTTCTGTGCCTGGGCTTCTCATTGCAATGGCTTCTCTTGTTGCAGAAATTGTGCTCTGGAGCGTGCAGGCTTCCGTAGCTGTACAGGGGCTTAGTTGCTCCTGGGCATGTGGAATCTTCCAGAGAAGGCAATGGCACCCCACTCCAGTACTCCTGCCTGGAAAATCCCATGGACGGAGGAGCCTGGTAGGCTGCAGTCCATGGAGTCGCTACGAGTCGGACATGACTGAGTGATTTCACTTTCACTTTTCACTTTCATGCATTGGAGAAGGAAATGGCAACCCACTCCAGCGTTCTTGACTGGAGAGTCCCAGGGACGGGGGAGCCTGGTGGGCTGCCATCTATGGGGTCACAAAGAGTTGGACACGACTGAAGTGACTTAGCAGCAGCAGCAGCAGCATGTGGAATCTTCTAGGGCCAGGGATTGAACTCGTGTCCCCTGCATTGGTAGGGAGATTCTTTACCACTGGACCACAGCGAAGTGTCCTGTTCCCATTTTATTAGAAAGTGATATTAAAAGCATACATTTAGAAGCTAATATGCTCAGCTGAAAAGCATGGAAATATATACATGTATTCCAGCTTATCTTTGAACATATTCAGCTAAAGATAATTTATGGTGATGTCTCCAATCTGATCATTGTGACATGGATAGTCATAGGGCCCACATGGGTTCTCATTGATAAGATGGCTCCATATGTCAACCTCACAAAGAATAGAATCACAGTGATCCATGAGACTGACCAAATTGCCCAAATGGCATGCTGTTTTCTCACTGGCGCCTGTGTTCTCAATGCTGCGAGACACCAGATTCCAGACCTCCGGCTACATGACCATCCCTTGAGAGAATTTTTCATTGGTGTGGTATAAGAAGAACTCTGTCAGAAAGGGATAAGGGCCAGTCACCCTCTGGTTTCCCTGTATTACGTTTCCTTTTCTTGCCTGACTGCCCAGCTCACTCTCTTTTTCTCTGCACTTGCCTTACATTCTGGCACCCAAACCTGGTGGGGAAGATCCACCACAACTGGGTGGGCTCCTCTGATGAGCCCACCTCTGGTGATCCCCTCCCTTGGATTTTGCTGAGAAACTGAGATGAGCTCTGGGACGGGACTCTCCACTCGCCTTGCTGGCCTGACATGCACACCCTGGCCCATACTGCATCCATGGTAATATACATGTTTCAATGCTATTCTGTCATATCATCCCACCTTCACCTTCTCCAATAGAATCCAAAAGTCTGTTCTTTACACCTGTGTCTCTTTTGCTCTTGTGTATAGGGCTGTTGTTACCATCTTTCTAAATTCCATATATATGTGTTAATATACTGTATTGGTATTTTTCTTTCTGGCTTACTTCACTCTGAAAAACGGGCTCCAGTTTCATCCCCTCATTAGAACTGACTCAAATGTGTTCTTTTTAATGGCTGAGTAATATTCCATTTGTATATGTACTACAACTTTCTTATCCATTCATCTGCCTATGGATATCTAGGTTGCCTCCATGTTCTAGCTATTCTAAACACTGCTGCAATGAACACTGGAGTATATGGGTGTCTCTTTCAGGTCTGGTTTCCTCGGTGTGTATGCTCAGTAGTGAGATTGCTGGGTCATATGGCAGTTCTATTTCCAGTTTTTTGAGGAATCTCCACAATATTCTCCATAATAATTTGCATTCCCACCAACAGTGTAAGAAGGTGCCCTTTTATCCACACCATCTCCAGCATTTACTATTTGTAAACTTTTTGATGGCAGCCATTCTGACTGGCATGAGATGGTACCTCATTGTGGTTTTGATTTGCATTTCTCTGATAATGATTGATACTGAGCATCTTTTCATGTGTTTGTTAGACATCTGTATGTCTTCTTTGGAGAAATGTCTGTTTAGTTCTTTGGCCCAGTTTTTGATTGGGTCATTTATTTTTCTGGTATTGAGGTGAATGAGCTGCTTGTATATTTTTGAGGTTAATTCTTTGTCAGTTGTTTCTCTTGCTATTATTTTCTCCCATTCTGAAGGCTGTCTTTTCACCTTGCTTATAGTTTCCTTCGTTGTGCAAAAGGTTTTAAGTTTAACTAGGTCCCATTTGCTTGTTTTTTCTTTTAATTTCATTAGTCTGGGAGGTGGGTCATAGAGGGTCTTGCTGTGATTTATGTCAGAGAGTGTTCTGCTTATGTTTTCCTCTAGGAGTTTTATAGTTTCTGGTCTTAAATTTAGATCTTTAATCCACTTTGAGTTTATGTTTGTGTATGGTGTTAGAAAGTGTTCCAGTTTCATCCTTTTACAGGTAGTTGACCAGTTTTCCCAGTACCACTTGTTAAAGAGATTGTCTTTTCTCCATTCTATATTTTTGCCTCCTTTGTCAAAGATAAGGTGTGCATAGATGTGTGGATTCATCACTGGGCTTTCTGTTTTGTTCCATTGATCTATATTTCTGACTTTGGGCCAGTACTATAATGTCATGATGACTGTAGCTTTGTAGTGTATTCCGATTGAATTCCAACTTTTGCAGTCTAGTCCCCTATGATGAAAAGAAAATTAGAGATACCAAGGGAACATTTCATGGAAAGGTTGGCTCAATAAAGGACAGAAATGGTATGGACCTAACAGAAGCAGAAGATATTAAGAATAGGTGGCAAGAATACATAGAAGAACTGTACAAAAAAAGATCTTCACGACCAAGATAATCATGATGGTATGATCACTCACCTAGAGCCAGACATCCTGGAATGTGAAGTCAAGTGGGCCTTAGAAAGCATCACTACAAACAAAGCTAGTGGAGGTAATGGAATTCCAGTTGAGCTATTCCAAATCCTGAACTACAACTACAAAGATGATGCTGTGAAAGTGCTGCACTCAATATGCCAGCAACTTTGGAAAACTCAGCAGTGGCCACAGAACTTGAAAAGATCAGTTTTCATTCCAATCCCAAAGAATGGCAATGCCAAAGAATGCTTAAATTCCTGCACAATTGCACTCATCTCACAAGCTAGTAAAGTAATGCTCAAAATTCTCCAAGCCAGGCTTCAGCAATATGTGAACCGTGAACTTGCAGATGTTCAAGTTGGTTTTAGAAAAGGCAGAGGAACCAGAGATCAAATTGCCAACATCTGCTGGATCATGGAAAAAGCCAGAGAGTTCCAGAAAAACATCTGTTTCTGCTTTATTGACTATTCCAAAGCCTCTAACTGTGTGGATCACAATAAACTGGAAAATTCTGAAAGAGATGGGAATACCAGACCACTTGACCTGCCTCTTGAGAAACCTATATGCAGGTCAGGAATCAGCAGTTAGAACTGGACATGGAACAACAGACTGGTTCCAAATAGGAAAAGGAGTACATCAAGGCTGTATATTGTCACCCTGCTTATTTAACTTATGTGCAGAGTACGTCATAAGAAACATTGGGCTGGAAGAAGCACAAGCTGAAATCAAGATTGTTGGGAGAAATATCAATAACCTCAGATACGCAGATGACACCACCCTTATGGCAGAAAGTGAAGAGGAACTAAAAAGCCTCTTGATGAAAGAGAAAGAGGAGA
>NW_011494808.1:11246323-11248252 GCF_000754665.1 Bison bison bison
ACCAACCTAGACAGCATATTCAAAAGCAGAGACATTACTTTGCCAACAAAGGTCCATCTAGTCAAGGCTATGGTTTTTCCAGTGGTCATGTATGGATGTGAGAGTTGGACTGTGAAGAAAGCTGAGCCCCGAAGAACTGATGCTTTTGAACTGTGGTGTTGCAGTAGACTCTTGAGAGTCCCTTGGACTCCAAGGAGATCCAAACAGTCCATTCTAAAGGGGATCAGCCCTGGTTGTTCTTTGGAAGGAATGATGCTAAAACTGAAACTCCAGTACTTTGGCCACCTCATGCGAAGAGTTGACTCATTGGGAAAGACTCTGATGCTGGAATGGATTGGGGGCTGGAGGAAAAGGGGACGACAGAGGATGAGATGGCTGGATGGCATCACCGACTTGATGGGTGTGCATTTGCATGAACTCTGGGAGATGGTGATGGACAGGGAGGCCTGGCGTGCTGCGATTCATGGGGTCCCAAAGAGTCAGACATGACTGAGTGACTGAACTGAACTGAACTGAACTGATGATGAAAAGGACATTTTTTTCTTTTTTTTTTTGGTATTAGTTCCGGAAGGTCTTGTCGGTCCTCATAGAACCATTCAACTTCAGCTACTTTGGAATTAGTGGTTGTGGCATAGACTTGGATTACTGTGATATTGAATGGTTTGCCTTGGAGATGAACATAGATCATTCTGTAATTTTTGAGATTACACTCAAGTACTGGATTTTGGGCTCTTTTGTTGACTATGATGGCTACTCCATTTCTTCTAAGGGATTCTTGCCCACACTAGTAGATGTAATGATCATCTGAATTAAATTCACCCATTCCAGTCCATTTTAGTTAACTGATTCCTAAAATGTCAGTGTTCACTCTTGCCATCTCCTATTTGACCACATCCAATTTACTGTGACCATGGACCTAACATTCCACGTTCTTATGCAGTATTGTTCTTTATGGCATTGGACTTTTTTACTTCCATCACCAGTCACCTTCCCAACTGGGCACTGTTTTCACTTTTGGTCCATCTCTTCATTCTTTCTGGACTTATTTCTTCACTCTTCTCCAGTAGAATATTGGGCACCTACCAGCCTAGGGAGTTCATTTCTCAGTGTTATATCTTTTTGGCTTTTCATACTGTTCATGGGGTTCTCAAGATAAGAATACTGAAGTGGTTTGCCATTCCCTTCTCCTGTGGACCATGTTTTGTCAGAACTCTCCACCATGACCTGTTTGTCTTGGATGGCCCTACACAGCATGGCTCATAGTTTCATTGAGTTAGACAAATAGTCCATGTGATCAGTTTATTTAGTTTGCTGTGATTGTGGTTTTCATTCTGTCTGCCCTCTTATGAATAAGGATAAGAGAGTTATGGAAGCTTCCTGATGGGAGACAATGACTATGGGGGAAACTGCGTCTTATTCTGATGGGTGGGGCCATGCTCAGTAATCTTTAATCCAAGTTTGTGTTGATGGGGGAGGCTGTGTTTGTGATGGGGGTCCCTGTTGTTTGACCTGAAGCCAAAGTGTTGACCCATGCTTCCACCAGAGACTCCTGGACTCTCACAGGGAAGTCTAACCCAGTTACTTGTGGGGACACTGCTCCTTTATCCTGGCTCCTGGTGCACACAAGTTTTGTGTGTGCCCTCCAAGAGTCTGTCTCCTCAGTCCCATGGAAGTTCTGTATTCAAATCCCACTGGCCTCCAATGTCTAATTCCCTGGGGGTTCTCAGTCCCTTTTGCCAGATCCCCAGGTTGGGAAATCTGTTGTAGGCCCTAGAACTTTCTTAACAGTGTGAGAATTTCTTTGGTATAATTGTTGTGCAGTTTGTGGGTCATCTGCTTGGTGGCTCTGTGGTGGGGCTAATGGCAACCTCCTCCAAGAGGGCTTATGTCACATGCTGCATGACCCAGGTCTGCTGCAGCCAGAGCCCC
>NW_011494808.1:11248850-11250863 GCF_000754665.1 Bison bison bison
CCTCCTCCAAGAGGGCTTATGTCACATGCTGCATGACCCAGGTCTGCTGCAGCCAGAGCCCCTGTCCATGCAGCAGGCCACTGCTGACCTGTGTCCTCGCAGGAGACACTCAAACATTCAAAGGCAGTTCTGGTCAGTCTCTGTGGAGCCTCTGGGTCCTGATGCACATAAGGTTTTTCTTTGAGCCCTCCAAATGTCTCTGGCGGGCATGGGGTTTGATTCTAAACGTGATTTTGCCCCTCCTACCATTTTGTTTCGGCTTCTCCTTTGCCCTTGGACGTGAAGTATCTTTTTTTGGTGGGATCCAACATTCTCCTGTCAGTTGTTGTTTCACAGTGAGTTGCAATTTTGGAGTTCTCTCAGGAGAAGATGGCCACAGGTCCTTCTACTCTGCCATCATTCCCCTTATAAGTTATTACAAAATGTTGAGTGAGTTGCCTGTGCTATACCATACGTCCTTGTTGATTATCTATTTTAGTTTAATGTTTTTAAATGTTGATTTTACTTGTTTATTTTATTTATCTGTTTTTGGCTGAACTGCCTTTGTTGCTGTGCATGGGTTTTCTCTAATTTCAGTGAACAGGGGCTACTCTTCCTTGTGATATGAGGGCTTCTCATTGCAGTGTCTTCTCTTGTTGTGGAGCACAGGCTCCAGGATGTGCGGGCTTCTGTAGTTGCAGCACATGGGCTCAGCAGTTGTGGCTCCCAGGCTCTTGAGCACAGGCTCAATAGTTGAATGAGAAGCCCTCACACGCAACGAGAAGTCCACACTCTCCTCAACCAGAAGAAAGTCCACTCAGCATCAAAGACCCAGTGCAGCCAAAAATAGACAATAGATAAATAAATAAAAGTATAAAATAACAACAGCAATAAACCCCCACAAAAATCAGAGCTGATATTAGGTAACCCGGTCATTAGGTCCATTTGTCTCTGGTTCATTGCACTGCTGCTTTCTTTCTGAAATGCAAAAAGAAGGAAAACTACAAGGGGTGGTCTGCGGGAAAGGCAAGCACCAAGGTGTGAGTAGCATGGGGTTAAAGGAGAATAGGTGCAGGATGTAGCTCAAGCAGAGTTAGGGAGCAGAAAAGCAGACTTAGTTACAGAGTACAGATTAGGAGCAGTAAAGGAAAATCTAGGAGGGATCCGGCCTGCTCACTGTTCTCTTTATCTTCTTTGTTCTCAGGAAAGAAAAGACAATCATTTCTCTCTTTTCCTTTTCACTGAAACACTGATAGAAGCAACTTAGATGAGAAGGAGTGGCCTTCAGGAGCCCAGCCTCGTTCTCCAGTTCCTGTATAAACACAATGAATTTGAGACATCACCAGGAGAAAAGCAGACATTTAATAACTTGTATACCTCCTGTATATAGGGGAACTATCCAGGAAACCTAAGTCACTCCCTGAAATGTCCAAAGCCATCACCTCAAGTACAATCTTAGAGAAAAATAAAAGAAAGACTTTGGGGAAAGGGGGAAGACTGTTTGATAGGTTATCATGCAAACATAGTTTTAAAAAAATGTATGATTGCTGCAGATTTAATCAGGGCTTCTCCACTGATAAGAATTACTTGAGAGTTATTCATCTTCTACTTCTGGTGCAAAGAGGGATAGCCCTTAAATATGTAGAGTTCTCTGTTGTAAATGTCCTTCACAAAAGGGCAATTGCTACTTAGTTTCCTTAGATTTCTGTGTTTTTTTTTTTGTTTTGTTTTGTTTTTTGTTTGTTTTGTTTTTAACGTTAGACTGAAATAATCCTTATGCCAGAGAGGTATATATTGGGGTGGCATATTCTCATCTTATCATGGATGTAACCCACTTTGCTTATGCTTTCATCAATTGAAGGATATCTTGATTTTTTTTTCAATTTTTTAGCTATTAAGAATAGTGCTGCTGTGCATAATTGCATCCTTGTTTGAATTTGGGATAAATTTTCAAATCAGTTGACAACACTGAACACGTGATTGTTGGATCCAGTGTTTTGGCTTTGGAAAACACTGTCCAGCTGTGTTATAAAG
>NW_011494808.1:11250963-11251471 GCF_000754665.1 Bison bison bison
CCATCTCATCCTCTGTCATCCCCTTCTCCTCTCACCTTCAATCTTTCCCACCATCAGGGTCTTTTCAAATGAGTCAGCTCTTTGCATCAGGAGGCCAAAGATTTGAAGCTTCAGCTTCAGCATCAATCCTTCCAGTGAATATTCAGGACTGATTTCCTTTAGGAATGACTGGTTTGATCTCCTTGCAGTCCAACAGACTCTCAAGAGTCTTCTCCAACAGCACAGCTCAAAAGTATCAATTCTGTGGCAGTCAGCTTTCTTTATGTCCCAACTCTCACATCCACACATGACTACTGGAAAAACCATAGCTTTGACTAGATGGACCTTGGCCAGCAAAGTAATGTCTCCGCTTTTTAATACATTGTCTGGGTTGGTTATAGCTTTTCTTCTAAGGAACAAGCGTCTTTTAATTTCATGGCTGCAGTCACCATCTGCAGTGATTTTGGAGCCCAAGAAAATAAAGTCTCTCACTGTTTCCATTGTTTCCCCATCTATTTGCCATGAAGTG
>NW_011494808.1:11251748-11260875 GCF_000754665.1 Bison bison bison
TGTTGAGTTTTAAGCCTACTTTTTCACTCTCCTCTTTCACTTTCATCAAGAGGCTCTTTAGTTCCTCTTCACTTTATGCCATAAGGGTGGTGTCATCTGCATCTCTGAGTTTATTGATATTTCTCCTGGCAATCTTGATTCCAGCTTGTACTTCATCCAGCCTGGCATTTCTCATGACGTACTCTACATGGAAGTTAAATAAGCAGGGTGGCAATGTAGTCTTGACATACTTCTTTCCCAATTTGGAATCAGTCCAGTGATCCATGTCCAGTTCTAACTGTTGCTTCTTGACCGGGATAAAGTTTTGCAGGAGGCAGATAAGGTGATCTCGTATTCCTATCTGCTTAAGAATTTTCCACAGTTTGTTGTGATTCACACAGTCAAGGCTTTAGCATAGTCAATGAAGCAGTAGATGTTTTTCTGAAATTCTTTTGCTTTTTAATGATCCAGCGGATGTTGGCAATTTGATCTCTTGTACCTCTGCCTTTTCTAAATCCAGCTTGAACATCTGGGAGTTCTTGGTTCATGGACTGTTGAAGCCTCACCTGGAGAATTTTGAGTATTACTTTGCTAGCATGTGAAATCAGTGCAGCTGTGCAGTAGTTTGAACATTCTTTGGCATTGCCTTTCTTTGGGACTGGAATGAAAACTGACCTTTCCCAGTCCTGTGGCCACTAATGAATTTTCCAAATTTCCTGGCATATTGAGTGCAGCATTGTAACAGCATCATCTTTCAGGATTTCAAATAACTCAGCTGGAATTCCATCACCTTCACTAGCTTTGTTCATAAAAATGCTTCCTAAGACTCAGTTGACTTCACACTCTAGGATGTCTGGCTCTAGGTGAGTGATCAAATCATCATGGTTATCTGGGTCATTAAGATCTGTTTTGTATACTTCTGTGTATTCTTGCCACCTCTTCTTAATATCGTCTGCTTTTGTTAGGTCCATACCATTTCCGTTCTTTATTGAGTCCATCTTTGCATAAAATGTTCCCTTGGTATCTCTAATTTTCTTTGTCCATATTTGAGTATTTTAACTGGGATGGGTGCACAATGTTCAGGAGCAGCTAGCCTAGGGATCAGGCAGCATTTACTTCAAGATGCCTCTGCATGGCCCCCCAGCTTCCCACTGAGGACCCTCCTTGTGGGAGTGGGGGTGGGACGTTGGGAGTGTGGAGAAGGGGGTTGGGAGTGTGGAGAAGGGGTGGGAGTGTGGAGGAGGGGTGGGAGGGTTGAAGGCCTGCTGTCTCCATGTAAGTTCCCACCCCCGACCATCTTCAAAATTGCTCATTGGTGTAGCAGGCATCCTAATTGGGTTTTCACCTTGTAACTGGTGGGTTAATGAGCAATGTGAACAGTGACATTAAATGTCTTCAGTCAGGACTAGACACTTACTATGCCACATACAGGTATAAGAACCTGGGGAGGCATGTGCAGCCAGTACACCTAGGGATAGGGTTCAGACTTGACCCCTCAACATTTTGGGGTCCAGCTACTGCTTTAGCATTTCTGAGGTCCCAGTGCTGACTCTAAGGGTTCTGTAATCCACCCTCCATCTGCCTTTAGTGAGACCCATAGTTCTAGGATCCTACAGAGCAGGGCCTGTGTGAGTTCTCTGTGGCTTCTCTAACAGACGACCGCATGTTGGGTGATTTAAAACAACAGGAGTTTATCCTCCCCCAGTCCTGGAGACCAAACACCTGAGATCAAGGTGGCGCAGGGCTGAGGTCCCTCCAGAGGCTCCAGGATAGGTTCCTTCCTGCCTTTTCCAGCTTTGGGGCTCCAGGGGTCCTGGGTCTTGTGGCCTCCTCCCTCCCACTTCTGCCTCCAACTTCACGAGGCTTCTCATCTGTGTCCTCTTTCATCTCTTATAAAGACTCTGTCAGTTGGATTGAAGGTCACCCTAACCCTAGATGACCTTACCTTGAGATCCTTAACTACATCTACAAAGACCCTTTGCCCAGATATGGCCCTTTTCCTGTGTTCTGGGGGGGACACATCTTTTGGGGCCACCATTCACCCCATTATCTGTATATAAAATAACCCTAATTTTAGGAGATTACCACGGGCCCATATTGGAGAAGGCAATGGCACCCCACTCCAGCACTCTTGGCTGGAAAATCCCATGGATGGAGGAGCCTGGTGGGCCGCAGTCCATGGGGTCACTAAGAGTTGGACACTACTGAGCAACTTCACTTTTACTTTTCACTTTCATGCATTGGAGAAGGAAATGGAAACCCACTCCAGTGTTCTTGCTTGGAGAATCCCAGGGACAGGGGAGCCTGGTGGGCTGCCGTCTATGGGGTCGCACAGTCGGACACGACTGAAGTGACTTAGCAGCAGCAACAGGCCCATATAGATAGGCACAGACAGTGGCCACACAGGTGGGGTCTGGAGAGAATGAGGATCCTGGAGTCACCTGGAACAGATCAGGCCTGGCTTCATCAGGTGAGGGGAATCACAGGGAGGAGCGGGGCATGGTCTTGTTCAGGCTTCAAAAAGACCATATTGGGTGGGATGTGAGACGCACCGTGGGGGCAGGGAGCTTTGTAGGAGGGCCTGATGGAGGGATTAGGCTTGGGCCAGGGCCATGGGTGTAGAAGGGAATTAGTGTGGGGGTTGACCATACACCCTCAAGAAGGAGCTGACAGTCCCTGGGGCACAAGGAGCTGGGAACCTGGGAGGCCTCCGTGTTACTGAGCCAAACTTGAGTCCACGCACCTGAGTGCAGTAAAGCCAGTCGCCTGACACCAGGTGCAGGAAAGGAAAGTGCAGCATTAATTGTAAAGGCACCAATACATGGAGATGGGTAACTTATGCTGTAAACCCTGAAATCCCTGAAGGGCTTCAGGAAAGCAATTTTCAGGCCACATGAAGGAGGGGGGTCACAGAGTATGTGATTTGCAGGTGCACAGTTCTCTGGTTGGTGAGGTAACTGGTGGCTAACCTCACAAATCTTCAGGCACTGGACACTCTGGGGGTGACGTGTTCATGCTCATCAAGTAGTTAACTTCTTCCACTCAGTGGGGATTTTAGCAGCTGTAAAACAACTCCCTGAATGTGCCTCAGATACTATTATCTCCATACTTCAGAAAGGAGTTACAGCAGAGGATATGGGAGGGGTTCTGTCCTGGGAAGGCCCCACTGGCTCCTGCTCAGTTACACCAGGTGTCAGGGCTCAGCAGCTGGAGAAGTTGGGGCTGCCTCCTGGGCATGGGGAGCAGCAGGATCACAGTCCTCGAGGGGTCTGTTAGTCCGAGGATGAGATGGGGAGGCCATGGATGGACAGATGCACCTGGCCTTGGAGAAGGGTACAGGCTGGAAATGTCACTGGAATCACCACAGGAAGGAAGGGGAAAGGCCAGGAGGGGGCAGGTGGGTTATAGCACCTATGTGCAGGTGGTGGTGGTCCTGTTGGACACAACTCAGAACCATAAGGAGTGGTGGTCAGGGGCTCGGCTTCATCCTCTTGTTCTTTGTTTATCTCTAACTTCCCACTCCTGTAGCGAGGAGCCTGGGCCCCACCACTTGCATTTGTCAGCTCTTTTCTCCTCTTCAGATTACATGTACAATGGTCTCAGAATTGCTAGCTACTGAACTCTGGAAAGATCTCTATAAAATGAAGCCCAGTGTTTATGTGCAGGCCATTTTGCATTTTGTGTATCGAATCATTCATTTCCAAAGTCAACACATTTTGCCCCATCTCTTACAGTGAGATATCTTTTCAGTGCATTTCAATGTGGTTAGGTTTTGTTGCATTGTGTATTCTGTTCTGCGACTCTCCTATACTTGAATAGATTGTTTTATCCCTTGGGCTATACAAATCAATGAGCATAGACAAATGCATAGTGACAGGTGTCCATCCTAAAGCATCACAGGGAAAACTTCAACCCTCTTCAGAAGATGATCTGCTTATCATCTACGTAGCTTTGCTTTTCCTAGAATGTCATAAATGAGGTCATACTCCGGACTGTATTCTTTCGCTGAGTGATATGCACGTGTGAATTAACCATGCTTTTCAAGGTTTGGTGGTTCATTCCTTACTACTGTTGAGTAATACTCCATTGCATGTGTATGGGAGGAAAACAATTTTCACTCTGCCCTTCCATAATACAAGACAAATTACTAGGAGAAAAAACAGAAGCACACCTCCTCTATGCTTCCCTGGTGGCTTTGTGGTAAAGAATCTGCCTGTAATACAGGAGACTTGGGTTTGACCCCTGAATTGGGAAGATCCCCTGGAGAAGGAAATGGCAACCCACTCCAGTATTCTTGCCTGGAGAATCCCATGGATGGAGGAGCCTGGCAGGCTACAGTCTGTGGGGTCGCAAAGAGGCGAACATGACTTAGTGACTAAAACAACAAATAGTTTCTGTATACAGGGGAGCTACCAAAGAAACCTGAGTCACTCCCTGAAATGTCCAAAGTCATCACCTTAAATGCCATCTTTAGCTAAAAACAAGACCCTGAAGAATAGAAGAAGCCCATTTTGGAAGGTAATTACACAAAACACAGTAAAGAAGGGTATGATTGTTTATAGATTTAAGTCGGGACGTCTCCATTGATAAGTTACTTGAGTTTTAATTATCCTTTTATTTCTGGTGCAAACAGGGACAACACTTAAATGCAGAGATTTCTCTGCTGTAAATGTCCATCACAAAATGGCAATTGCTACTTAGTTTACTGAGAGCCCTCTTTTTTTTTTTTTTTCATGGAAGTGGACTTAAGCAATCCTCACAGCAGAGAGGCATATTTTGGGGTGGCATTTTCTACTTGCTTTGACATGGATATACACAGTTTGATTATGGATTCATCTATTGAAGGATACCATGATTACTTCAAGCTTTTAACTATTATGGATAGTGCTGCTGTGCCTAAGTTCATCTTTGTTTGCGTTTGGGCATGGATTTTTCAAAGCAGTTTCCTAAATACTGGAAGTGCAATTGTTGGATCCCAAGGTGAGGTGTGTTTAGCTTTGGAGAAAACTGCCCAACTGTGTTACAAGGTGGCTGTGCATGCATCCCATCAGCAGTGAGGGAGCATTCCTGTTATTCCTCAGCCTCCAGCAATTGGTATTGTCATATATTTAGAGTTTAGCAGCCCTAATATGTGTAGTGTGATAGCTTGTGACTTTAATTTGTAATTCCCTAATGGTGTATGATGTTGAGCGTGTTTCTGTTTTCTACTATTTGTGTAACTTTTTTTGGCTGGGTATCTGTTCAGATCTTTACTTATTGTTTATAGGGTTGTTCAAGAGGTCTTTGTCTGTTTTGTGTCCAAATCCTGTATCAAATGTGAATTTTGCAAATATTTTCTCCTAGTTTGTGGCTTGTATTTTGATTTTCTGAATGAGGTCTTTCAGAATAGACATCTTTATTTCTATAAAGTCCACAATACATTTTTTTTTTTGGTAGACTGACAGCTTGTATGTTAAAACTCAAAGCTCATGATATACAGGCCAAACCCAGGGTCATGTAGATTTTATATGTTTATGTCCACAATTTTGATAGTTTCAAAATTTAAATGTCTGTTAATAAATTTGAGTGAATTTGGTGACTACATTTCATTCTATACTGTTTCAAGTTAATTATTCCTTAACTATTTTGGAGAAGTTTTGGATATTGGCAATATTTCAGTTTGAATTTCCATAGTTTAATGGACCTAGCAGAACTGCCCCGAGGGGCGGAGTCTCCACTTAGCTGTGCTTGCACAAGTGAGGGAGGCTTGAGCTGCAGTTCTCATTGGCTGGAAGGGAGCGAGGAGCCCGCCTCCCTGACCCACCCCACCCCAAGCGGAATTCCCACTCTGCCTGAGCACCTGGCTGCCTGTGGCTGCTGAAGGGAGTCTGGTCTCCTCAGGACCCATTGGGGCTTCAGCTTTGGGACGTTGTGGGGTTCAGTTCAGGCTGACTGGGGTCTGGTCTCCTGAGGACCCATTGGGGCTTCAGCTTTGGGACGTTGTGGGGTTCAGTTCAGGCTGATGGGAGTCTGTTCTCCTCAGGACCCATTGGGGCTTCAACTTTGGTACGTTGTGGGGTTCAATTCAGGCTGATGGGAGTCTGTTCTCCTCAGGACCCACTGGGGCTTCAGCTTTGGGACATTGTGGGATTCAGTTCAGGAAGACATGGAGTCTGGTCTCCTCAGGACCTGCTTAGGTTTTGGCTTTGGGACATTGTGGGGTGCACTTCAGGCTGACAGGAGATGGGTCTCCTCAAGACCCATTGGTGTTTCGGCTTTGGGACATTGTGGGGTTACTTCAGGCTGAATGGGTGTCCTTCTAAAGCACCGGGAATAAACATGATGCCCCAGGAAGCTGTATCACACTCTGTTTTGCGTCCCCCGTGCCTGGAACTGGGGCCATGCATGCTCCAGTTAGAGATGCGTGTAGGCATGTGGTCCTTGGAGTTAATCAGAGCAACTAAACGGAAAAACGATCTAAGTGACTCCAGACATTGCCAGTGTGGTCGTGAAGGGGAAAGGCTTGAGCCGCATTGCAGGACCGGAATACGGAAAGTGTGTGCTAGCTTCCTGCACTCGCGTTCCAGAACACTTCAGAAGGACCGAGGGGCTCTCTGAAACCCTTACTAGGAGAACAGAGTCTGTGAACCCTGCGGCGTGGGCAGGCGGAGAAGGTGGTGTGGGCGTGGCCGTCCCTGAGCAACTGTCTCCTGAGCGTCACGCAGGGGGCCTTTCCACCACGAGTTCCCCTGTTTACGAGCGGTGGAGCAACCCCTCTGAGAGGCGGGACCACAGTGGGAGCTGCTGAGTAGCTCAGGTCCTGGGGATGCTCCTGTGAGCCACATGTCTCAGAGGGAGGAGTCAGGAGGAGACACAGCAGCCCAGAAGGGCAAGGGCCGAGGAAAGGGCCTTAAAAAAGCTAAATTCCAGATTCCCAGGAACCAGGTGTTTCCACTTTAAGCGGTGAGTCTGTGTGTCAGAGGTCTGTCCTGATGCTTGCACGTGGGTTCCTGGAAGCCCTGGATGGCTGTATGTGGCCCAGGGCCCCCCGTGTGCCCTGCTGTCACCACGCAGTGACGCTGCCCGTGGGTCTACACAGGACCAGTCGGAGAGGACCCTCCTCCAGGCCCAGAGAGCAGGCTGAGAAGCAAGAGAACTGGAACGGGGTGGGGGCCCTGCTGTACCCCTTTATCTTCCCAGTTTTGGCTTTCTTTGCGCTAAGATCCTCAGGACCTGCTGGTGCTTCAGCTCTCGTCAGCCTATGCTGTCCCTGCCAGCAACAAAGAGTGAGTTTTTTCCATGCATTTCTAAGTCATTTAGACTCTGCTGCATTCTGTTTCATTCTGTAACACTCTCATATCCTAAATAACTAAATTTGAATAGATTATGATTTACTAATTGAGGTTTAAAGATCTATGGGTTTATACAAATGCACAGTGGTAGATATTCATCTGAAATGTCAGTTCAGTCGCTCAGCTGTGTCTGATTCTTTGCGACCCCATGGACTTCAGCCCGCCAAGCTTCCCTGTCCATCACCAACTCCCAGAGCTTACTCAAATTCACGTCCATCGAGTCGGTGATGCCATCCAACCATTTCATCTATAATGTATCAGATGGAATATTGAACCTCCTACCTCATAATCTTTTTCTAAGATTGTTTTGCCTTCTTCAGAATGTGGTATAAATGGAGTCATTAGTGTGTATACTAGATTCTTTCACTTAGCAATATACATGTAAGATTCATCCATGGGTTTTTCTTGGTTTGATGGTTCATTCCCTTATATTTCCGAATACTATTCCATTGCATGTGTATTGGAGGAAAAATAATGTTCCTTTTATATTTCTCTTTTCCTCATTGAGACTTTCCCCCACAATGAAAGGCAGATGAACTGGAGGAAAACAGAAGCTTACTACCATGCATATCATATGCTTGTAAGGTACCTAGGAAAACCTGAAATGGTCCGTCTGTAACTTATGTGCTATCTTTAGCTAAGAACAAAAGAAAGACATTGGTGGGGGGACACGGTGAAATGATTTGGGAGGTTTGGAGGCAAAGCACAGTAAACAAGGGTGGATATTATGCAGATTTACATCCAGACCATCTCCATGGACTAGCTTCTCTGAAGACTTAGTTATCCTTCCATTTCTGGTACACAGGTGGAGACAGCCTTACAAGTGGAGATTTCCCTAATAAATGTAAATTTAATTCCTAAAAGGGCATTTTCAAACATCCCCCTAGATCTGCTGTTTTTTAAATGTCAGTCCAGAATTATCCTGATGTCAAAAAGACACAACTTGGGGTGGCATATTCTACTCCCCTTGATGTATATGTGCCCTAATTTGCTTATTAATTCATTTACAGAAGAACGTTCTGATGTCTTTCAGTTTTTAACCAATTTGTAACCCAGAATAAAGCTACTGTGCATTAATTTATGCTAGTTTTTGTTTGAACAGAGTTTTTCAAAGCTGTTGTCTAAATACAAGAGGTATAGTATTGCATCCTAGATGATGAGTCTGTTTAGCTTTGGAAAAAACTGTCAGACTGTCTTCCAAAGGTGGCTGTGCATGCATTTCACCAGGATCTTGAGTATGTTTTTTTATGGTTGTTTACTATCAGAGTACCCTTTGTGGCCAGGTGTTTGTTTCAGTCTTTACCAATTATTTATGGGTTTGTTTGCTCTAGAGTTCTTGGTATAACTTGAGTACACATTCTTTATCAGATATGCGTTGTTTTAAAAAAAAATAATGTTTGGCTGTGCTGGGTCTTCGTTGTGTCAGCTTTTGTCTAGTTATGGCGAGCAGGGGCTACACTAGTTGTGGTGTGTGGGCTTCTCACTGGTGGCTCCTGTTGTTGTGGGACACAGGCTCTGGGGCTCATGGGCTCAGTAGTTGCAGCTTTCAGGATCTAGAACACAGTTTCAGTGGTTGCGGTGCATGGGCTTAGCTGCTCCACAGCATGGACAGGGATCCAACCTATGTCTCCTGCATTGGCATGAAGATTCTTTAATACTCAGCCACCAGGGAAGCCCTCTGCCGTGTTTTAGATTCTAGTTTGCCACACCTGTATCTGGTGAGAGAGGCCAGTATCAAGAGGCCTGGGAGCTGGGAGTGCTCAGCCACAGTTCTGGCTGTGCCATCAAAAGCTTTGGGGCCTTTGGTGAGTGCCTCA
>NW_011494808.1:11260975-11261551 GCF_000754665.1 Bison bison bison
AGCGACCCCGTGGACTACAGCCTACCAGGCTCCTCTGCCCATGGGATTTTCCAGGCAAGAGTACTGGAGTGGGGTGCCATTGCCTTCTCCTAATGACTCATAGCTACCATTTATTGATGACTACCCAGTCCATGGATGTACAAAGTGTCAGAAACGACTGAGCATGCACACAAATACACACAGACATGAATGGAGAACAGTATGTTCCATAGTGCATACTTTATGTTGCATAATCCTCAAAATAAACCTACCCATATAAGGAATACATTTTGACAAAAAAAAAAAAAAAAAGATGAAGCCCAGAAATATTAAGAAACATTGTCCAGAGTTCATGGATCAAAATTGTTAAAGCCAGAATGGGAATTCAACAAGTTCATGCCATAGCCCATGTTTTTATCAGTAAATTCTACTCAGTTCAGTTCAGTCACTTAGTCATGGCCGACACTTTGCAACCCATGGACTGCAGCACGTCAGGCCTCCGTGTTCATCACCAACTCCTGGAGTTTACTCAAACTCATGTCCACTGAGTTGGTGATGCCATTCAACCATCTCATCCTCTGTCGTCCCCTTCTCCTC
>NW_011494808.1:11261651-11262134 GCF_000754665.1 Bison bison bison
CTTGTTTTGCAAACCAGTTTAATAATGTGCACCTTGTACATGCTTTGGAGAAACTCAGGAAACTGAGTCAGTGACTGAAATGGCCCAAGATTTCACCTTAGATACCGTCTTCATCTAAAAACAAAACAGGGGCTTCCTGGTGGTCCAGTGGCTAACACTGGACACTCCTTAAGAAGGAGGCCCAGGTTCCATCCCTGATCAGAGAACTAGATCTCCCATGCCGCAACGAAGAGTTTGCATTCTGTAGCTAAATATCTGGCTTGCCTCAATGAAGGTCAACCTGGCTCAGCCAAAAAAAAAAAAAAACAAAACAAAAAAACAAATAAATATTAAAAAATAAACCAAAGGAAAGGAAGGGTATGGTTGTTGTACAGATTTACATGTTAGCTTTCCCTATTGATAAAAAAAGAGTTTCACAAGACTGTCATCCTTCTATCTGATATATACAGAGAATTCCTTTGAAATGAGATTTCTCTTGTAAAT
>NW_011494808.1:11262234-11262651 GCF_000754665.1 Bison bison bison
TAGGCAGGTTGATAGGGAGTCTAGGGGTCCCCAAGGAGAGAGGGGTCTGGAATTCTCAAGGAGGAAGAAAGGACAAACTTTTTTTTCCGTCTCTACATTCCTTGGGATTATATAACAATAATGTATCCTGCCTAAGGACAGTCTTTGGATTCAACCTTCTGTTATCTTAAAATGTAAATTATGGGAGTAGACCTGGTCTTTACAAGGATGTATCTTGCCTGAGGACAGTGTTACCTTAAAATCTAAATTATGGGAGTAGGTCTGATGAGGTCTTTACAACCTCCAGATATTCTTTGGATTATATAACCTCATTGTTAACACTAGCAAGCGGGTACTCTTTCTACCCTCTTCTGATGCCTATGTCAGAAGCTTTTTCTATCTCCTTTATACTTTAATAAAACTATTACACAAAAGCTC
>NW_011494808.1:11262751-11263071 GCF_000754665.1 Bison bison bison
ACAGTGGGTTTTTATTTCGATTTCTGTATGATCTAGAGGATGGCCAGTGATGCTCTCTGGTGTAGGTGGCCAGTTTTCCTGTCACTGTTTCTTGAAAGGACTGTCCTTTCCTCTTCACACGCTCTTGGCTTGATTTTCATGAACTGTCCACATAGATGTGGCTTTATTCCCGGGCTCTCTATTCTTTCCTCGAGTCCCTGTGCCTGTGTTTGTGCCAGTTCCTCACTGTTGTGGTTACTACAGCTCCGTGATGCAGTTTGGAGGAAGATGCCTCCAGGTTCATTCTTCTTTCTCAGAGTCTTTTTGGCTGTTCAGGGTCC
>NW_011494808.1:11263171-11265372 GCF_000754665.1 Bison bison bison
GTGATGCTCTCTGGTGTAGGTGGCCAGTTTTCCTGTCACTGTTTCTTGAAAGGACTGTCCTTTCCTCTTCACACGCTCTTGGCTTGATTTTCATGAACTGTCCACATAGATGTGGCTTTATTCCCGGGCTCTCTATTCTTTCCTCGAGTCCCTGTGCCTGTGTTTGTGCCAGTTCCTCACTGTTGTGGTTACTACAGCTCCGTGATGCAGTTTGAAGTCAGAGAGGAAGATGCCTCCAGGTTCATTCTTCTTTCTCAGTCTTTTTGGCTGTTCAGGGTCCTTAGTTGTTGCAGAATATTATTAGGAATATTCTATGAATATTTCTATGAAAAATGCCATTGGATATTATATTTTGATTTGCAGTGCATTTGCTGATGGCTTTTGTTGGAATGGACATTTTAATAACTCATTCTTCCAGTGCATGAGCATGGACTATTTTTCTGTTTATTTGTGTTTTCTTTGGTTTCTTTATCAGTGCTTTCTAGTTTTCTGACTACTGATCTTTTATGTCCTTGGTTAAGTTTTTTCTTAATTTTTGTTTCTGATTGTTATTAGTGTATAGAAACACAACTGATTTTTGTATATTGATTCAGATTGTAAATTGTAGTATTTTATATGATTGTAAATTGATCCCAAATTATTCAACATTACTGAATGTATTCTAACAACTTTATGTGGGAAATTTTATTTGTAAATTCCATGTGGACTCCTTCAAGGGCAATGAGCATCACAACTTCCCTTGAACTTCGTCTGGGTAAGTCTTGGCCTCTATAAGAAAGTTTCTGTCTGTCTGATCTGATTTTCTTTTGTGGTATTGACATGGTTATTTTGAAAAATAATTTACTTTTCAGTAACTTAAAATGTGCAGGAAACTGTTAATAATGGTTAAAAAAAAAAAAAAACAACTCACATTTGCCACATCACCTGAAACACTCCATGTGTTTTATCCAAAATGGGTGCCTTCCCCTGTGGAACCAGCACATAATCTCCAAAAAAAGGAAATCATATAGTTTCTACATTATAATGTAATCCACAGCCCCACTTCCACTTTCAGCAATTGTCCAGTTGTATGAATGTATCTTTTTTCCCATCCTCATCCAATTTTTTTTAGACTGTTATTGAGATTTTCAGTCATTTGGACAAACTTGGTGGATGTAAAGCAGACATGGTGAATATGGGATCTGGGTGGCCTTTTCTATATGGATTTTTTCACTAAAAATGTTTTTAATGTTTATTCATTTTGTAATATGTATCAATACTACATTCTTTTCCCCCATAGTAATTAAAAATAAATAACATGCCATTTACCATTTACATATTTGTAAGCATACAGTGTTGTAGTATGAACTACCTTTCCTTTTTTGCAAACCAGTTTAATAATGTGCACCTTGTGCATGCTTTGGAGAAACTCAGGAAACTGAGTCAGTGACTGAAATGGCCCAATATATCACCTTAGATACCGTCTTTGTCTAAAAACAAAACAGGGGCTTCCTGGTGGTCCAGTGGCTAAGACTTGACACTCCTTAAGAAGAAGGCCCAGGTTCCATCCCTGATCAGAGAACTAGATCTCCCATGCCACAGCGAAGAGTTTGCATGTTGTAGCTAAATATCTGGCTTGCCTCAACGAAGGTCCACCTGGTGCAGCCAAATAAAAAAACAAATAAATATTAAAAAATAAAACTAAAGGAAAGGAAGGGTATGGTTGTTGTACAGATTTACATGTTAGCTTTCCCTATTGATAAAAAAAGAGTTTCACAAGACTGTCATCCTTCTATCTGATATATACAGAGAATTCCTTTGAAATGAGATTTCTCTTGTAAATGTGACTCAGAAGAGCCATCTTGAACTTGGGCTTCAGAGGTGATCATGTGCCCTCTTGAAAAAAAAAGTTAATTAAGTCCAACTAATTCTCATGCTGAAGGGGTATATTTTGGGGTAGCATTTGCCCCCCTTCACTTTGGATGTATCCCAGTTTGCTTACACAGTCATCTACCAAAGACATCCTGATATTTGAAAGTTTTTAGCTATTAGAAGTAGAGCTCCTGTGTATAATTGTGTGATAATTTTTGTCTGGACATCTTTTCAAAGCTGTTTACTAAGTACTAGACATGTAGTTGAGAGAGTCAGTTCCTAGGCAGGTTGATAGGGAGTCTAGGGGTCCCCAAGGAGAGAGGGGTCTGGAATTCTCAAGGAGGAAGAAA
>NW_011494808.1:11265472-11266766 GCF_000754665.1 Bison bison bison
GTGTCCGACTCTGTGCGACCCCATAGACGGCAGCCCACCAGGCTCTGCCATCCCTGGGATTCTCCAGGCAAGAATACTGGAATGGGTTGCCATTTCCTTCTCCAATGCATAAAAGTGAAAAGTGAAAGTGAAGTCGCTCAGTTGTGTCTGACTCTTAGCGACCCCACGGACTGCACCCTACCAGGCTCTTGCGTCCATGGGATTCTCCAGGCAAGAGTACTGGAGTGGGTGGTTGCCATTGCCTTCTCCAATTTTCACTTTGCCTTCTCCAATCTTTCACTTCTCCAATCTTCACAATCACATTTGCCTTCTCCAATCTTCACTTTGGATGTATTCCAATTTGCTTACACAGTCATCTACCGAAGACATCCTGATATTTGAAAGTTTCTAGCTATTAGAAGTAGAGCTCCTGTGTCTAATTGTGTGATACTTTTTGTCTGGACACTTTTTCAAAGCTGTTTACTAAGTCCTAGACATGTAGTGTTCAGGTCACAGGTGAGCCTTGTTTAGCTTAGGAAAAATCCAGCTGAGTTTCTCTGTGGTATGTGGGATCTTCCTGGGTAAGGGATCGAACTTGAGTGTTTTGCATCGTCAGGCAGATCCTTTACCACTGAGCCACCAGAGAAGCCCCGCCCCCCTTTTTTGAGTTTCCTGGATCTAATAGGTGTGCAGTGCTACTTTACTGTTGTTTTAGTTTGCAATTTCCTTATGATATGTGATTTTGTGTATTTTTGATATGCTGATTTACTATCTGTATGTTTTCTTTGGCCAGGTGTTCAGATTTATACGTTTTTAATGAGGTTGTTTGTTCCAGATTTTTTGTTATAGTTGCAGTACAATCCAGAAGCAGATGTTTTTTTGGAACACCTTTGCTTTCTCCATGATTCAATGAATGTTGTCAACTTGATCTCTACACTTACAGTAATAAAAGAACCATTGCTATTTAGAATGCGGGGGCTTTAGGGAAGTCATTAGGTCATGAAGGCTTTGCTTTGCCCTCATGAACTGAATTAGTGCCTGCTCATGCTTAGTCGTGTCCGACTCTGTGACCCCATGGACTGTAAACCCACCAGGCTCCTCTGTCCATGTGGTTCTCCAGGCAAGAATACTGGAGTGGGTTGCCATTTCCTGACCCAGGGAACATTCCCTACACAAGGATCAAACTCAGGACTCCTGCATTGCAGGAATCTTCTTTACTTTCTAAGCTACTAGGGAAGGCCATGAACTGGATTAGTGCCCTCTTAAAAGAGCCCAGGGCACTCCCTTGCCCCATGTGATGTGTGGGCACAGCAAA
>NW_011494808.1:11266866-11268124 GCF_000754665.1 Bison bison bison
TAGGCTGCCATCTATGGGGTCTCACAGAGTCGGACACGACTGAAGTGACTTAGCAGCAGCAACAGCAGCAGCAGCAGCAGCAGCTATAACTAAGTACCACAGACTGGGGTGGCTTAAGCAAAAGAGACTGATTTCCTTCCAGTTTGGAGGATAGTAATTCAAGATCAAAATGTTAGTAGGGTTGGTTTCATTCTGAAGCTTCCGTCTGGCTTATAGACGGCCATCACCTCCTGTGTCTCTCTCAGTCTTTCCTGTGTGTATTCTTGTGTTCTAATCTCCTTTCTTAAAAAAGATACCAGTCATCTTGGGTTAGGATGCACTATTTGAACTGATTCCAATTTAATTTCCTCTTTAAAAACTATATCTACAAATTCAGTCATATTCAGAAGTATTGGAAGTCAAGATTTTTGATATATGGATATTAAATAAACTTTTCAACCCATAACCCAAAGTGAGATGGCAATAGGTTGTGGTACAAAGTTATGATAATTATGTGGAAGAAATTGTGTTAAACTGGATTAAACAAATATTGCGGGTAACAGACTATGGCACGAGTATCGATGGTAGACATCAGTATTATGATGTAGACTTCCCAATGTATGAAGGAAAATATTGACACGGAATCTAAAAAAGAAAAGCACTAGAAACCAGTTGGGCCCCATGGCAAATCTGCATTGTACCCAATTGTTATTTCTCCAGAAAACTCATTTAGTGCAAAATACAAGCTAACAAAGCAATTACTTAATACTCACCTATATGTATAATCTCTTAAGGAAATGGCATCAATCTACAAATATATAAATCCTGCCTGCATTATTCAGCAGAAGAGCCATGACACTGATGGTCTTTCTAAAATGGCTGTTCCTTCAAAGGTATGTAGACTTCTGTATTATACATTTATTTATAACCATCAAAACTCTGCTTTCTTATTTGGGCAATCATGTGCCAAAAACTAGACTTATGATTCATAAATGACAAGAAAGAAAAAGCAAATACCAATGACGAGAAAAGTGTGGATATTTACTATTTTAGGTACTATTACTTATTTAATTCATTGAGTCATTTAGGTGGATGGTAAGGAATATATTGAATGCCATTCTCTATGATTCTTTACTTAACGACTCATGCTGCTACTGCTAAGTCACTTCAGTCGTGTCCGACTCTGTGCAATCCCATAGACAGCAGCCCACCAGGCTCCCCCGTCCCTGGGATTCTCCAGGCAAGAACACTGGAGTGGGTTGCCATGTCCTTCTCCCTG
>NW_011494808.1:11268224-11270565 GCF_000754665.1 Bison bison bison
TTTGCGAGGGCTGCTATAACTAAGTACCACAGACTGGGGTGGCTTGAACAAAAGAGGCTGATTTCCTTCCAGTTTGGAGGATAGTAATTCAAGATCAAAATATTGGTAGGGTTGGTTTCATTCTGAAGCTTCTGGCTTATAGACAGCTATCACCTCCTGTGTCTCTCACAGTCTTTCCTGTGTGTATTCTTGTGTTCTAATCTCCTTTCTTAGAAAAGATACCAGTCATCTTGGGTTAGGATGCACTATTTGAACCAATTACAATTTAATTTCCTCTTTAAAAACTATATCTACAAATTCAATTATATTCAGAAGTACTGGGAGTCAAGATTTTGATATATGGATATTAAATAAAGTTTTCAACCCATAACCCAAAGTGAGATGGTAATAGGTTGTGGCACAAAGTTATGATAATTGTGTGGAAGAAATTGTGTTAAATTGGATTAAACAAATATTACGGGTAACAGAATATGGCATGAGTATCGATGGCAGACATCAGTATTATGACGTAGACTTCCCAATGTATGAAGGAAAATATTGACATGGAATCTAAAAAAGAAAAGCACTAGAAACCAGTTGGGCCCCGTGGCAAATCTGCATTGTACCCAATTGTTATTTCTCCAGAGAACTCATTTAGTGCAAAATACTATCTAACAAAGCAATTACTTAATACTCACCTATATGTATAATCTCTTAAGGAAATGGCACCAATCTACAAATGTATAAATCCTGCCTGCATTATTCAGCAGAAGAGCCATGACATTGATGCACTTTCTAAAATGTCTCTTCTTTCAAAGGTATGTAGACTTCTGTATTATACATTTATTTATAACCATCAAAACTCTGCTTTCTTATTTGGGCAATCATGTGCCAAAACTAGACTTATGATTCATAAATGACAAGAAAGAAAAAGGAAATACCAATGATCAGAAAAGTGTGGATATTTACTATTTTAGGTACGGCTGCTGCTGCTGCTAAGTCGCTTCAGTCGTGTCCGACTCTGTGCGACCCCATAGACGGCAGCCCACCAGGCTCCCCTGTCCCTGGGATTCTCAAGGTAAGAACACTGGAGTGGGTTGCCATGTCCTTCTCCAATGCATGAAAGTGAAAAGTGAAAGTGAAGTCGCTCAGTCGTGTCCTGACTCCTAGCAACCCCATGGACTGCAGCCCACCAGGCCCCTCCATCCATGGGATTTTCCAGGCAAGAGTACTGGAGTGGGTTGCCATTGCCTTCTCCGATTTTAGGTACTATTACTTATATAATTCATTGAGTCATTTAGGTGGATGATAAGGAATATATTGAATGCCATTCTCTATGATTCTTTACTTAATGACTCATAGCTACCATTTATTGATGACTACCCAGTCCATGGATGTAAAAAGTGTCAGAAATGACTGAGCATGCACACAAACACACACAGACGTGTATGGAAAACAATATGTTCCATAATGCATACTTTCTGTTGCATAATCCTCAAAATAAACCTACCCATTTAAGGAATCCATGTTGACAAAAAAAAAAAAATGATGAAGTCCAGAAATATTAAGAAACACTGTCCAGAGTGCATGGATCAAAATTGTTAAAGTCAGAATGGGAATTCAACAAGTTGACTCCATAGCCCATGTTTTTACCAGTAAATTCTACTCAGTTCAGTTCACTCACTCAGTCGTGGCTGTCACTTTGCAACCCATGGACTGCAGCATGTCAGGCCTCCGTGTTCATCACCAACTCCTGGAGTTTACTCAAACTCATGTCCACTGAGTTGCTGATGCCATCCAACCATTTCATCCTCTGTCGTCCCCTTCTCCTCCCACCTTCAATCTTTCCCAGCATCAGGGTCTTTTCAAATGAGTCAGTTTTTCACATTAGGTGGCCAAAGTATCAGAGTTTCAGCTTCATTAGCCCTTCCAATGAATATTCAGGATTGATTTCCTTTAGGATGGACTGGTTAGATCTCCTTTCTGTTCAAGGGACTCTCAAGAGTCTTCTCCAACACCACAGTTAAAAAGCAACAATTCCTCAGTGCTCAGCTTTCTTTATAGTCCAACTCTCACATCCATACATAACTACTGGAAAAATGATAGCCTCGACTAGATGGACCTTTGCTGGAAAAGTAGTCTCTGCTTTTTAATATGCTACCTAAGTTGGTAATAACTTTCCTTCCAAAGAGTAAGTGTCTTTTAATTTCATGGCTGCAGTCACCATCTGCAGTGATTCTGGAGCTCCAAAAATAAAGTCTATTATTGTTTCCACTGTTTCCCCATCTTTTTGCTATGAAGTGATGGGACCAGATGACACGACCTTAGTTTTCTGAATGTTGAGCTTTAAGCCAACCTTTTC
>NW_011494808.1:11270665-11272445 GCF_000754665.1 Bison bison bison
TTTATATGTATATAGAATTTATCTATTGATATAATTTTGATATGGTGATTGAACCACTTGCGGTTTACTTTTCTGAGATAACTGTTAAACTGATACAGTCTGTGTTGTTAAATACCACTTACCTCATCCTGCAAGCAGCAGTAATCAAGCAAGTGAAATATATAGCTAAATAAAATAAAACATGACTAGGGTTTTCATAAGTTGAAAGCTTTTTACATCATATGTTGGCATAGTGTAGAAAAGTATGTCAATGACGAGACTGTAAGACCAAGGTTAAGACGATCCTCCCGTAGAATTGCGTAGATAAGAAGATATCTTCTGGACTTCCCTGGTGGCCCAGTGTTTAAGAATCCACCTGCCAGTGCAGGGGACATGGGTTCGATCCCTGGTTCAGGAAGATTTCCTGAAGTAGGAAATGGCAACCCACTTCAGTATTCTTACCTAGAAAGTCCCATGGCCACAGCTGAGTTTTCCAAATTTGCTGGCATACTGAGTACAGCACTTTCACAGCATCATCTTTCAGGATTTGAATAGCTCAACTGGAATGCCATCACCTCCACTAGCTTTGTTCACAGTGATGCTTCCTAAGGCCCACTTGACTTCACCTTCCAGGATGTCTGGCTCTAGGTGAGTGATCACACCATCGTGGTTATCTATGTCATGAAGATCTTTTTTGTACAGCTCTTCTGTGTATTCTTGCCACCTCTTCTCAATATCTTCTGCTTCTGTTAGGTCCATATCACTTCTGTCCTTTATCGTGCTCCTCTTTGCATGAAATATTTTCTGGGTATCTCTAATTTTCTTGAAGTGATTTCTAGTCTTTCCCATTCTATTTTTTCCTCTATTTCTTTGCCAAGGAAGGCTTTTTTTCTGATCACCGAGGGAGGTTTTCTTATCTCTTCTTGCTATTGTTTGGAACGCTGCATTTGAATGGGTATATCTTTCCTTTTCTCCTTTGATTTTCACTTCTTTTCTTTTCTCAGCTATTTGTGAGGCCTTCTCAAACAACCATTTTGTGTTTGCACTTCTTTTTCTTGGGTATCATCTTGATCCCTGCCTTCTGTACAATGTCATGAACCTCCGTGCATACTTCTTTAGGCACTCTGTCTATCAGATCTAATCCCTTGAATCTATTTGTCACTTGTAAGGGATTTGACTTAGGTCATAGCTGAATGGTCTAGTGGTTGTCCCTACTTTCTCCAATTTAAGTCTGAATTTAGTAAGTGAATTTGGCAAGTGGATTTGGATAATATTTGTCATCTCTCTTTTTTTTTTTTTTAAGTGAACCACTTTCTCTACTCTTTTGAGATTTGTTTCAGTGTTGCATGAAGAATGATGATGTCAAGGTTCTTGGTTAAGTCATGTTCCTGGTTTTAGTTTCCAATTTTCAAAATAATTTGTGGGTGACCTTGAACCACTCATTTTGTGTCATTCATCCAGTTAATTTTTAGGATGAAGTATCTGACCTCCAAGATCACTTCTGGCTCATAATCTCCCCGAATCTTGAATCTTTTGGAGAATTTAAAGCAATTTTGCTATTTGCAGAAAATTCAGGATAGTTCTGTAAAGCACTTTAAAAAATGGATCTCATTCATACACATTTATATATCTATCAGTTTTTTTGTAATTAAGCAGTGGCACCCCACTCCAGTACTCTTGCCTGGAAAATCCCATGGAAGGAGGAGCCTGGAAGGTTGCAGTCCATGGGGTCGCTGAGGGTCGGACACGACTGAGCGACTTCACTTTCACTTTTCACTTTCATGCATTGGAGAAGGAAATG
>NW_011494808.1:11272545-11273978 GCF_000754665.1 Bison bison bison
TTTATTTTTTTTTAAATTAATTTTATTTTATTTTTGAACTTTACATAATTGTATTAGTTTTGCCAAATATCAAAATGAATCCACCACAGGTATACATGTGTTCCCCATCCTGAACCCTCCTCCCTCCTCCCTCCCCATACCATCCCTCTGGGTCGTCCCAGTGCACCAGCCCCAAGCATCCAGTATCGTGCATTGAACCTGGATTGGCATCTCGTTTCATACATGATATTTTACATGTTTCAATGCCATTATTATAAGCAATTATATCTACAGCCCATTTTATGTCATAATATTCCCTTCGAGCAATATTATTATGGGGATCTTAAATTCCTGAGATGATGTTAATCCTACAGATGCATCCCTAAGTACTCAGAGCAGTTTACTTCTCAGAAGACTTATCTGGGGAAGTGTATTAAACAGAGAAAACATTCCTTGTGGACATTTTAATTGCAGTGACATTGCATTTGAAAATAAATAATTATACATATAATGGATTGTTGCTGAAAAGCAGTAGAATCTGAAATAAGACAATAAATTTAAAAGCATGGCACCTGAATTTTACTTTATATGTATATAGAATTTATCTATTGATATAATTTTGATATGGTGATTGAACCACTTGCGGTTTACTTTTCTGAGATAACTGTTAAACTGATACAGTCTGTGTTGTTAAATACCACTTACCTCATCCTGCAAGCAGCAGTAATCAAGCAAGTGAAATATATAGCTAAATAAAATAAAACATGACTAGAATTTTCATAAGTTGAAAGCTTTTTATATCATATGCTGGCATAGTGTAGAAAAGTATGTCAATGACTAGATTGTAAGACCAAAGTTTAAGACAATCATCCCGTAAAATTCCATAGATAAGAAGATATCTTCTGGACTTCCCTGGTGGCTCAGTGGATAAGAATATGCCTACCAATATAGGGGACATAAGTTCGATCCCTGGTTGGAGGAAGCTTCCACATGCCATGGAGCAACTAAGCCCAAGAACCACAACTACTGAGCCTGCACTCTAGAACCTGTGAGCCACAACCATTGAAGCCTGCTCACCTAGAGTCAGTGCTCCACAACAGGAGAAGCCACTGCAGTGAGAAGCCCACACACCCCAACCAAGAGGAACCCAAGCACAGACAAAAATAAATAAATACATTTTAAAAAAAGGATATCTTCCAAGTCATAGGGAAGTGAGTAAGTTAATATTACATGTGCATTTGTGTTAATATAGACAATGAGAGGCAACCATCATACACAAAAATAGTATTCAATGGAATTTCAATGATTCACTCTTATTACTTCCCTGTTCAGCACAAAGTGGTTGTCTGACCTTATTGAATATTTACATTTATGAGTCTCAGGTAATTTCCTATAAGACAATATGTTGAAATGGATTTGGTCATTCTCTGATGACTCTCAGTCTAGCTTTACTT
>NW_011494808.1:11274248-11274672 GCF_000754665.1 Bison bison bison
TCCAACAACACAAGAGAAGACTCTACACATAGACATCACCAGATGGTCAACACCGAAATCAGATTGATTATATCTTTGCAGCCAAAGATGGAGAAGCCCTATACAGTCAGCAAAAACAAGACCAGGAGCTGACTGTGGCTCAGATCATGAACTCCTTATCACCAAATTCAGACTGAAACTGAAGAAAGTAGGGAAAACCACTAGACCATTCAGGTATGACCTAAATCAAATCCCTTATGATTATACAGTGGAAGTGAGAAATAGATTTAAGGGCCTAGATCTGATAGATAGAGTGCCTGATGAACTATGGACTGTAGTTTGTGACATTGTATAGGAAACAAGGATCAAGACCATCCCCATGGAAAAGAAATGCAAAAAAGCAAAATGGCTGTCTGGGGAGGCCTTACAAATAGCTGTGAAAAGA
>NW_011494808.1:11274772-11277349 GCF_000754665.1 Bison bison bison
TGGAGAATCCCAGGGACAGGGGAGCCTGGTGGGCTGCCATCTATGGGGTCGCACAGAGTCGGACACGACTGAAGCGACTTAGTAGCAGCAGCAGCAGCAGCAGTCTAAAATGTATTTAACCTTGACTCTTCCTTGCTCTCTCACTCTTTAACACACACACACACATACAGACATACTGACACACACAATGCTTTCTTGTTTTAAATTCCCTTTTTCTTGAGGGAATGCAAGTTAAGTTATAATAATCTGGTGCCAATGAGTTTGCCTTATGTAGCTTCTCCCTAAAAGGTGAGAAGGAACTAAGGAGGAGTCTGGGATCCTTGGGCACTGAAGAGGAAAACTTTGCCTGAGTATTATTCTGTCCATGATTTTCCAACAAAATTGAGGTAGTACAAATGGGAGTTTATGAACAATCTTGGTTTCCATTCAGATTCTTTAATCTTCTAGCTATCTTTAATGTCTGAGCCACCAGAGAAGCACCAAGAATACTGGAGTGGATAAGCCATTCCTTTTTCCAGAGGATCTTCAGGACTCAGGGATCAAACCTGGGTCTCCTGCATTACAGGCAGACTCTTTTCAGTCTGAGCCACCAGGGAAGCCCCTACTATCCATATTTTGTGGAGAAACTGAACCTCAGAATTATTTTACACTGTTTTTAAAAATATATATATTTCACCCTTCAACACAGAGATAATACTGATCACAGTCACAAATAAGTGGTGAGATCTTGTGAACTGTTAATAGGTGAAAATTCACAGCCGATTTCAATTTTTTGACTGCCTCATCAGAGACAGGCATTGTGCTAAGAATTTCCCAATGTTGTCTGCAATCCCCATACCTCACTATGAGACAGCAGTTTCCTTTTTCTACAGATGAACTTTGAAACTGAGAATCCTTACTTTTCCAAAGACAGGCAGTTAATTATGGTGCAGAGTTAAGATTTTATTTCCAATCTAACTGACATCGAAGTTGATGCTCTACTGACTCCAAAAAGGGCCTAAGTTCACTGATAAATTGTTCTACTACAATCAACTTCTCCACTGATGACCTGTACTTGTACCCATTCTCCCTAGATGTTTCTGTGTGATCTGTACTTTTAAGGCACCTGGGATCTCTTCAACAGCCATGAGATGCATAGGGTGTGCATTGCTGTGTTTGGCCTGAAAGATAATGCTTATTAGAACTAAAGCACAATAGAAAAGAAAGTGACTGAGCAACATTGTATAATGCAAACCAAGAATGCTTTCCTGAGGTGCAAGGTGCTTTCTTGAGGCAGATATTACACCATGTGAAGATGGGAGAGATTATACCCATGACATTAAGGATACTGGTCACATAATGTTATCAGAAGACATTCTTCTGATTAACCCTCCTTAACTTCCCATACTCCTGAGATGTTTCTATAATTTTAAGTATAATGTGTTTCATCATTATCTGGATAGTTCCTTGGGGAGATGCTCTCAATGTGTGCAGTGTTCAAGATTCTATTATAAATAGTGAGGAATTATCATCGTTTTCTTGTTGCTGCTGAAGGTAGGTCTGCAAATTTTATAGTCTTTGCAATAGAAATTAATGCAGTCACATGTTTAACTTTTAGCTCTTTTTTGAAGAAGAGACTAAGACCTTACTTGTGGATCTATTTGTTATCAGTGTTTTATTTTCTGGAATTATATACTTGAGAAATTTTACTATTTATATTAATAGTTGATATAAAAATTCATAAGAATATCTTGCTACCATAGGGACTTATAAGAATTTTTGCTCTTTATGTTTTGCCTTTTATGTCTTCTCTACAAAGACCAATAATCCAAATCAGACTCTGTTAATTAGGTAATTATGGGTTCACCAAGCAGAGGTAAGAGTTTTTATATATGAAAATTCTTGGTCTTAGCTTTATCTCCCAGTCAAAATCAGTTACTCTCATCTGGTTTAGTTTATCCACACTTAGAAGCCAGAAGATCTATGAGCATGAAAATATAGGGTACAGGTGAACCCAGACCAGAACTGAAATATCAGTGACTATGTTATGTGCCCAAATCATTTTCTCTATGGTGTATTTAATTCCCATATGAATAATTTCAGGGGTAGGAAGAGTGTTTACAGAGATTAATCAACTTCCAAATTGTGAGTTGCTACTAGTTGGAAGGAGCCATGATACAATCATAGAGTTTATACACTTTTAAAAATAGTTCCTCTTCTAACTTTTTGTATTTTCATTTTCTTTTTTCTCAATATTTTTACATAACTGGCTACTTGCTCGTAACTGAAAAGTCACATCCTCAAAGAGATCTTTGACCACTCTGTGTGCAGCCTGCCTCTTCTTATTTCTGTGTTTATCAGCATGCTCCATTTTCATCTCACAGTAGTTCCATTCCCTAAATTGTCTCATTTCTGTATTTTTCATTCACTCCTTTTCAAAAAGAATCAATTATGATGCAAACCGAACTCTCGTGTAGCTTGTTCAATTTCATATTACAAAACTTAGATTACTTCTAGATATAATGTAATAAATAATGAATATAATATAGCAAATATATTTGACATAACATTGGTTTTGATGTTTGTAAATGAATTATT
>NW_011494808.1:11277452-11278186 GCF_000754665.1 Bison bison bison
GTCATAGGGAAGTAAGTTAATATTACATGTGCATTTGTGTTAATATAGACAATGAGAGGCAACCATCATACACAAAAATAGTATTCAATGGAATTTCAATGATTCACTCTTATTACTTCCCTGTTCAGCACAAAGTGGTCGTCTGACCTTATTGAATATTTACATTTATGAGTCTCAGGTAATTTCCTATAAGACAATATGTTGAAATGGATTTGGTCATTCTCTGATGACTCTCAGTCTAGCTTTACTTCTGTTAGCACTCTATGATGTTAGCATCATTGAAATAATTTAGCAAAAATAAGTGTCTAATACTAATAGTATATGAATGTAATTGTCTGTTTTAGAGTTAAGAAACTAATAAATATTGTAATAATTACCTATAAGTCCTATTAAAGGAAATAAATGTGATTATATACTCATATTAAACTTTGTGCAAAGTCTATGTTGATTTTTATTTTATTTGAACTAGAAAACTGATAAACATGACTCAAAATTTTTAAGAATAAAAAAAATCCATTTGTTTCTTTTAATTTGTCCATAGGCAATGCAAACTGGGTCTAATTGAAGGCAATGCCAAATTTCACAGATGTGGCAGAATTTGTTCTTCTGGGGTTGACCAGTCATCAGGAGCTTCAAGTTCTCTTTTTTGTGGTGTTTCTAGTAGTTTACATGATCACTCTGATAGGGAACATTGGTATGATTATTTTGATCAGCATCAGCCTCCAGCTTCAGAG
>NW_011494808.1:11278499-11279650 GCF_000754665.1 Bison bison bison
TTCAGAGCCTGCCAACTGTGAGAGGCATGAGATGTTCTAAACTGTCTAAATACAGATTCCTCTGAGCTAGTTAAAGATTGATTAGAAATTGTATTGGTGAAGGGTTTTTCACTTTTTGGGCCAATGTTTGCTGCTAAGTCTCCATATCCCTTACCTACTGTGTCCCTGGCAGTGTATTGATTAATATAATTGTTGTAAGTAGTCGCTTTAATGTTTGTAACCTTGGACCCTTGAGTTAATTCTTTTTCTTGTTATAGCTGACCACACATTTGCCGTATAGGAATGCAACTTTATCTAATGCTTTTGGAGGGTGGCACCTGACTTTAGAATAACCATCTTTAGAGAAAAATAAATTTCTTAAAATGTTAACAGGCCTCCGGGCCAGAAGATGATGCAAATCTCCTAAACTTTTGCATATGATGAGTCTGCAGGAAGAAAGCCTGGCTTAATGCAAGACTCTACTCCTTCCCCTATTGTCCTCTATGCATAGGTTAAGGTATAAAAACTACTTTGGAAAATAAAGTGTGGCCTTTTTCACCAAAGCTTAGTCTCCCCATGTCGTTCTTTCTCTCACTTTCTGGTTGAATTATTCATCCTCTTTTCTATAATAAATTTTCTCACTGAGCTATCCTTACTTAACCACTCTTTATATCTTTAATTAACATTTAAATAAGCTGTTGTTTCCTGATCGCTGAAGCCGTCTCCCCTTCGAAACCCCTGACTCCACCGGGGCTGGACCCCAGCAAGTGGTGCCAGGACAGGCTTTTCGAAGGTAGGTCCCTCAGAGCAAACATGGTCATCAGCCCTATTGCCCCACTCAGAACAATCTGGGTCATCAGCCCTGTTGTTCCACCTCAGAGCAGTTAGGGTCATCAGCCCTGTTGCACCACCCTCAGAGCATTAGGGTCATCAGCACTATTGCTCCCACATTGAAACAATTAGGGTCATCAGCCCTATTGTTCCCCCTGTGCTGAGTTTTCAGGAGGGCTAGGACTGCACTTAGGATCCATGCACCCCCATACTCGAGTCCAGGTTAGGGTCAGGGGGTCAGGGGTTTAGGGACAGGGGGTCAGGGGTTTAGGGTCAGGGTCAGGGTTTAGGGTCAGGGTCAGGGTTTAGGGTCAGGGTCAGGGTCAGGGTCAGGGTCAGGG
>NW_011494808.1:11279750-11282764 GCF_000754665.1 Bison bison bison
GATAAACATGACTCAAAATTTTTAAGAATAAAATAAATCCATTTGTTTCTTTTAATTTGTCCATAGGCAATGCAAACTGGGTCTAATTGAAGGCAATGCCAAATTTCACAGATGTGGCAGAATTTGTTCTTCTGGGGTTGACCAGTCATCAGGAGCTTCAAGTTCTCTTTTTTGTGGTGTTTCTAGTAGTTTACATGATCACTCTGATAGGGAACATTGGTATGATTATTTTGATCAGCATCAGCCTCCAGCTTCAGAGCTCCATGTACTTTTTCTTGAGTCATTTGTCTTTTGTGGATGTGTGGTTCTCTTCCAGTGTCACTCTGAAGATGCTGGAAAACTTACTATCAGACAGAAACCATTTCCTATGTGGGGTGTTTAGTGCAGTGTTACTTCTTCATAGCCCTTGTCCATGTGGAAGTATATATCTTGGCTGTGATGGCCTTTGATCGCTACATGGTCATCTGCAACCCTCTGCTTTATGGCAGTAAAATGTCCAGGACTGTCTGTGCTTGTCTCATCTCTGTGACATACATCTATGTATTCTCTGTTAGCCTAATCTGCACACTGTGGACATATGGCCTGTACTTCTGTGGAAACTTAGAAATCAACCACTTCTACTGTGCTGATCCTCCTCTTATCAAGATTGCCTGTGGAGGGGTCCACATTAAAGAATGCACCATGATTGTTATCGCTGGGATTAATTTCACATATTCCCTCTCAGTGGTTCTCATTTCTTATACCCTCATCATAGCGGCCGTGCTGCACATGCACTCTGCCGATGGCAGGAGCAAGGCATTCTCCACATGTGGGTCCCACCTGACAGGTGTTACCATGTTTTATGGGACTCTCCTCTTCATGTATCTCAGGAGGCCCACTGAAGAGTCTGTGGAGCAGGGGAAGATGGTGGCTGTGTTTTACCCCACAGTGATTCCTATGCTAAATCCCATGATCTAGAGTTTGAGGAACAAAGATGTGAAAGAGGCGGTCGTCAAAGCAATCATCAGGGAAACTTGAGGCAGTGAACCTGCAGTACGTAATTCCGTGTATGCCACTTCCTGTTATAAATGCCCAGGCATATAAATAACCCTGTTTAAAATAGACTGTATATGGCAACACTTAAATATACTAAGAGGTCCAGTCTAACACAGTGATGGTTTACCCCATGAACGGACTCTCAGGACTAAGCCTCCTTTATCTACATATGCAAATATAGTAACTCTGACCTATTAGTGTTAGTCACAGTGTATGTAAAATTGTGCTAAGTGTAGTCATTGGATAACTCATAAATACATTTGGATAAGCACATGTTAATTTGGAGGTATCTTTGTAAGAGTTGAATATGCTTTCCTAGGATATTTTCTATATATACTTGCTTTTCACTTGTTTTAAAGTAATATATAATTTCATGAGAAAAAATTAAGACTTCATCACTTTTCCATGAATATAAAAGTTGGTGGATCCTCATTTATCAAAAAAGCTTTTAATAACATTCATACCTGCATGGACTTTTGAAAACAAAAATGTATTCAGAATCTTCAGCTAGTGTCATGAATCAATCAGAAGGTTAATGCTCAGTATGTACTGCTCTATAATTAACACTATTTGTGTTTCAAACCGTCTGTTGACTCACCGTAATTCTACTCTTTGGTTTGGATTTTGGCTAGTTGTTTTTCTCTTCATTAATTTAAATAGGTGAAAAATTTATGAGTAAAGCCTATCATGTCCTTCTCATAGTTTAAAAAGATGAAGCAATATGGATTTTTGTCATTTAAAATCTAACTTTTGATCAGAAGAATGTCCTGTTAAACATTTGATTGCTATGATGAAGGTATTGTTTGATTCCAAATTCTTGTCACTAACATTACATTCTTAGGTCTGTATTTAGCTGTTTAAGTCAAGCTTTTAGTAACTAGAGTGGATCAACCAGATAAGAATCTGTGTAAAACCAAATGTCATTGCACTAGACATGTGTTAAAATGTGATCAACACAGCTCAAACTGGTATCCATTGGGATCTGATTACACGTTTACAATTCAATTTATGTTGATCGGTGTCCACTTAATCTACCTTCATTCTTAATATAAGTGGAATACATTTTTTTGTCCTTGTTGACTCTTGCTAATAATACCATAAAAGCAAATCAGAAGCAGAAGTAATTTCTCATGAATGAGTTTATTCTTGTTTGAGGGCTAATCCAGTTAAAAGGGGTGCACAATTGAACATGTGTAGAAAGATTCTGAGAAGTAACATTTACTTGTGGTAGTATCACTGGAAAGATGGATTCATTTAAGCACAGAAAGTATTGTTACTCAGGCTAATTTACTAATTGCCCACAAGCTACATTCCCTCAGATTGGTTCTGAGAAAAAGCAGATGGTGGGAGGAGAGTTCTTTTTCATAACTTTAGGTTCTGAGCAGGAAGAAAGAGTACTATTTGATTAGTATTGGAAACTACATTAAAAAAGTTTTTTTTTTTTCATGTTTTCAAATCACCCAAGTTTGCTTCTAACAAGTTGGTGTCAAGTATGAAACAATAGGCTGCTCAAGAAACAATCATACTGACAGAGATCTGCCAGGAGCCAGAGTGAGGAACTCCACCCGTGGCAAAGGTCATGAGGAAGGAGGCTTGGCATACACAAAGGCGGGATCAAGCCTCAGGAGTCCCCCTGGAAATTCTCGAACATCTACCCCCAAAACCAGAGTCTGCCTACTTTACTGCTTTGTGCTCTCACCTACACCTCTGACTTTACGGGGGGCTGTCCACCACTATCTCTCTCTGAAAAAAGAGTTAACTTACAGCTCCAGTTAATAAAGTTCCTGGGTGTGATAGTGTTTCAACCTACAAACTCCTTTGGAAGTCCTCTAGCCTGTCTGAATAGGTTTTCCCAGCCACATGTGATTGTTCAGAGCCTGCCAACTGTGAGAGGCATGAGATGTTCTAAACTGTCTAAATACAGATTCCTCTGAGCAGTTAAAAGATTGATTAGAAATTGTATTGGTGAAGGGTTTTTC
>NW_011494808.1:11282864-11283169 GCF_000754665.1 Bison bison bison
GGCTTAAAGCTCAGAAAACTAAGATCATGGCATCCGGTCCTATCACTTCATGGCAAATAGATGGGAAAACAGTGGCTGACTTTATTTTTCTGGACTCCAAAATCACTGCGGATGGTGATTTCAGCCATGAAATTAAAAGATGCTTGCTTCTTGGAAGGAAAGTTATGACCAACCTAGAAAGCATATTTAAAAGCAGAGACATTACTTTGCCAACAAGGGTCCGTCTAGCCAAGGCTACGGTTTTTCCAGTGGTCATGTATAGATGTCAGAGTTGGACCATAAAGAAAGCTGAGCACTGAAGAATT
>NW_011494808.1:11287271-11287811 GCF_000754665.1 Bison bison bison
AAGAGAAGCCACCACCACAAGAATTCTGGGCACCACAACTAGAGACACCCAGCATGTAGCAATAAGATCCAGTGCAGCCAAAAATTAATAATAAATAAAATTTAAAAAAAAGAATTATGGCATTGAAAATGCAATAACTGAATTAAAAGTTGAGTAGATGGATTCAACAGCAGATTTAAAGGAGCATAAGAAAGAATCAGTAAACTTGAGAATAGGATAATTGAAATTGTTGAGTCTGAGAACCAAAAAGAAAAAAGAAAGGGGGGAACTTGTGGGATACCATTATGTAGTACAATATACAAATAAAGAGAATCCCAGAAAAAGAAGAGAAATTATCTAAATAATGGCCAAAAGCTTGTTAAATTTGATGAAACACATGAACCCACAAATCCTGGAAGCTTAACAAATTCTAAGAAGGATAGAGCCAAAGGGACTCACACCAAGACACATTATAATCAAATTATCTAAAGCTAAAAACAAAGAGAATACTAATATTGAAGACAATAAGAAAAAAGCAACTAACCATGTAAAAGGGATGAT
>NW_011494808.1:11291266-11292381 GCF_000754665.1 Bison bison bison
TAAAATGGGAATGTTGGTAACACCTTCCTCATTTATTTTCTGTTTGATTATATGAAGCAAAGCATGTAAAACACCAAGGGCATTCATTGCTTAGTGGATCTAACATACTTAATTTTTATTAATAGAGAAAATTCAAATCAAGACTTATTTTGCTCACTATCTAGATAATCAATGCTCTTTCACACCAATTTTAACAAGTGTCGATGAATACGCTCCCCAAAAAGCATCTCTTTCACTTCATTAATGCCTCTAGCCTGAGTTTCATCGTCTATCAAATGAGAAAGTTGATAACACCTTACTAGAACATTTTTCTTTCAATTAAATGAAGCAGAGCATGTAGAACAACCAGGACATTGCTTAATAGATCTAAGTAACATACTTAGTGTTGTTGTTGTTTTTTTTTTAATAGAATTGAAGTCGAGTGTTTTTTCCCCATCAATCTAGGTAGACAATGACCTTTCCCACAAAGTTTACTATGTATACATGGATATGCTCACCAAAATGCATCTGTTTCACTTACTAGTAGTTTCATTAAGGCCTGTGCCTCAGAATCCTCATATATAAAGTGGGAATCTTGATAACACCTTCCTCGTAGATTGTCTTTTTAATTAAATGAAGCAAAGCATGTAAAACACCCAGGACATTGGTTAGTAGATCTAACTAATATAATTAATTTCTATTTTAAAAACATAATTGAAATCAAGATTTATTTTGCTCACAATCTAGATAGTCAAAGCCCTTTCCCACGCATTTTACTAAGTGTCGGTAAATACGCTCACCACAAAACTTTCTTTCACTTACTAGTAACTTCATTAAGGCCTCTAGCTTCAGTTTCCCCCTCTATAAAATGGGAATGCTGATAACACCTTCTTCATAGATTTCCTTTTCAATTATATGAAGCAGAGCATGTAAAACACCCAGAACATTGCTTAGTAGATCTAAGTAGCATGTTTCATATTGGGGTTTTTTAAAAATAGAATTGAAATCAAGTTTTATATTGCCCTCAGTCTAGATCCACCTCATTAGAATTGATTCAAATGTATTCTTTTTAATGGCTGAGTAATACTCCATTGTGTATATGTACCACAGCTTTCTTATCCATTCATCTGCTGATG
>NW_011494808.1:11295844-11296440 GCF_000754665.1 Bison bison bison
CCCTACTCCATCCTTCCCCTCCCCTCCCCTCCCCCTCTGTCTCTCCTCTAACTTCTGGAATTCGCTTTCTCCACTGAGAAGTGCAAAATGAAAGGCAGGCCAGACTGAGGGTTTTATGGTTGTATAAGAGGTGTTTACAGGTGTCTTAGGGCATGTGAATATCCTGGATATTAAGAATAGCTCCTAACTATGAGTGCTGTGCTTGATGTTGTACTTGATTTATCCTATTTCTACCTGCCCCCTCATCATTATCATCATCCATCTCCCTTTTAAAAGAAGTCAAACCAGGGTGGAGTTGCTCAATGTCACTCCGTGACAAGCTCTGTGCTGCCCTGAGGATGAAGTGCTTCCACTCACTGTGCTTTCACATGCGGCCCCTCTTTTACTAGTGGGCTGGAATAGAGAAGCAGGAGTAGGTAGACAGAGCCTGGGCTGCTCTATCAGCCAGCCTGCCTTTGAGGGCGACAGGGATTTGATCAGACAGCCTCTTAGGTATCTTTATCCTGGAGGACATTAATCATTTTTGTCATTAATTCTGTTGATAAATTCTTTAAACCTCTCTCTCTCTCTCTCTCTCTTTTTTTTTTTTTGCCATG
>NW_011494809.1:0-3513 GCF_000754665.1 Bison bison bison
CACAGAAGAAGAGTCAGCAGGATACCCTGGAGGTAGAGGAGCCTGGGGCTCCACTGGATGGAGGAAGCCAATGGCTACCATAAAACATGTGGTACCTTGTGGCTGCCATCCTCTTGGCGTGGGCTCTAGTGGAAGACTGAGAAGCGGTGGACAGTTCACTGGATAGCGTTCAAATGGCGTTACAGGCAGTGAGTTCCTTTTTGGCAAACAAGTGGTACTGACTGCTGTGGCACCATGGGGTGGGTTTTCCTGACTGCCTTGAAGGTGAATATGGATAGTACTCTCCATGATGCTGTGCCAGTGTGCAATGTGCAGAGATGCTTGGAAGAACTAGAGCAATGTATATTGGCATTAAAGCAAGAAAACCATGGCTCTGAAGAGGCCAGCATCTCTGACAGTGAGGCAGTAAGTGATGGTGATGATGGACTAAGGATGGACTAAGGTTATGAGACTAAGGATGACGATGATAAATGTTATGAGACCATGGATCCCCGCTTGGTAGCAAAGCACTGAAGCATGAGCAGCCTACAGCCTGGGGGGACATTCTCAAGGGACCCCAATGTGACTGAGTTCATGACATAATGACCATATATTCTGGTGGAGTTTGTTGACTTGGGTATACAATTTCAGCAAAAACAAGGGGAACCCTTTGCAGTATGGATTGTGAGACCTTGGGACACAGGGGTAGATGGTATCCTATGTCCTGGGGAAGAGGTAAAATGGCTGGCATCTATAACCAGTCAACCCTCACTGAGACAAAAGTTGCACAATGCTAGGCAAATCATGAAAGGGGTGCCTAACCAAATGCACTCTCATGGAATGGATTAACGCTGTCATGTGCACTATGTGGTCAAATGTGGGTGAGCTCTCAGGTGGTGTAAGTAAATGTCATACCTATGCTGAGGCTGAGTTGACCCAAGTCATGATAGAACTGAGCATGGAGCAGTCAATATTTAACCTTAGTACCCAAGGCCCTGATGACGAGTGTTTTCTGGTGGCATTCAAGACACAATTTTGAACAATGCCCAGTCTATCTCTTTTGGATCCCTGACTGCTATTGTTACACCCTATGTGGGCGCCATATCTATGAGGTGACCTCAATGGTGGCTAGCTTGGAAGAAATAGAGAAATGGCAGCAAGGAAAGGGGATTAGAAGTATGAAGACCCCAAAGGGGGACTGACCTGATAAAGACCCCATCCAGGTGACAAGAATGCAAGTGTGGTTTGATTTGTTTGCAGTGGGAGTTGACAGAAATAAAATTGATAGACAATCTAATGATCTTCTCCTAGAGCTATGGAGGGAATTGAGACTGGAGCAGCAGTTTACCAAGTTTGGGAAGCACCCACAGCAAGAGATATGGGTGGTTTAGTTAGAAGATTACATGATGCCTGAGGATGTTCCTTGCGATGATGCCCTTTTCCATTTTGAATAGGGCTCACACAAAGGTGCCCTCCTGAACAGCCCAAGCAGGGACTGGAGGCCCCATGTAAGACTTGAAATTCACTGTCACAAGCTAATGTACAGAGAGTAATGGCACTGTTTGGCACTGAGGCTGAATGCAACCTTGGTAAGAAGCCAATTTTCAAAGGTTGTTTCAAGATGCAAATCCAGGGTTCAGTATTACTTGCCAAGGAATTTGCAGAAGATGGACTGTGCATGTATAGTGAGGCAAGAGACCATGAAAGGGAGGAATGTGGGGAAATTAACAAGATGGCACCAGTCTCTTGCCCCAGGTTATCACACCCTCTCACCCCATGTTCTCTAAACATTGACTTTGCATGGTTGTGTAATGGATAAGATCACTTAGAGCACTACATAGGCACATCACAAGGAACTCGCTTGGCCACAGGATGCTTTTGTTCTATAAGTATATATAAGCTTCACCTGGAAAAGACCGGAAGGGTTTTGTGTCATTATGTTATATTGTGTCTGCTACAGCTGCTTACAGCTGTTGTGCCAGTCAGAAGAGAAAAAAATGTGTCTGCAGTTCCTATGGCTCCTCACATTTTCTCCCAGCCTCTTAGCTCATGCCTTGCCTACCATGGGTTCTATAAACAGTGTGCACAGTGAGATACAATGAGATAATTGGCATCAGGAGCAGGATCAGAAATACATAAGGTTTCAGATTGGTAAAACCACAAAGTATATCCCCACTTACCTGGAAAGGTTATTCAAATACTTCTCCATTTTCCAATTTTGGAAGCCCAAATATTCTGCATGTACTACAATAAAACAATGAATTGCAGAACATTAAATAATACTAAGGGTCTTCCCTGGTGGCTCATTCAGTAAAAAAGTCTGCCTGCAATGCAGGAGACCTGGGTTTAACCCCTGGATAAGGAAGATCCCCTGGAAAAGAAAATGGCAACCCAATCCAGTATTCTTGCCTGGAGAATTCCATGGACAGAGGAGTCTGGTAAGCTACAGTCCAACTGAATCCAATTTTCTTATATCTAGCCAGACATTAATGAGTTTGTAGAAGTATAACTCAATGCCATTTTTCTCCCCCATATTTTCTGTAAAATACATTTTAATACATATTTGTTTATGTTAAAAGAATTATCATTGTTATTTTTCATTCAACTCATATAATTAAAAGTTAGTTTTAATTTCTAATATGGTAAATATCAATAGATATAACTTTACATGAATTAGGAGTTATTGATCTAGAATCTTAGTTTTTAGTCTCATATTTTGTTATTCAAAGAAAGATGCATGTTTTCTTTTGTTCTCAGTTTTTATTTTACTTTTAAAAAATATCTGTGCTGGTTAAAATATTTTCAATTTTCTCCAAGCCTATCTGTTAAGAATCCTCATTCTCCTTTTTGACATTCTCAGAGGGTCCCAAGCCCTGCACATTCTATCTCATATCCTCTTTTCCTGATTTGTACACATCTAGGAAACATCTGGAATGCAAAAGTAGGCAAGAATATCCAAGAGATATCTGGAATAACAGGCAAATTTGGTCTTGGAGTACAAAATGAAGCAGGACAGAGGCTAACAGAGTTTTGCCAAGAGAATGCAATGGTTATAGCAACAACCCTCTTCCAACAACACAAGAGAAGATTCTGCACATGGACATCATCAGATGGTCAATATTGAAATCAGATTGATTATATTCTTTGCAGTCAAAACTGGAAAAGCTCTACACAGTCAGCAAAAACAAGACCAGGAGCTGACTGTAGCTCAGATCATGAACTTATTGCCAAATTCAGACTTAAATTGAAGAAAGTAGGGAAAACCACTAGACCATTCAAGTATGACCTAAATCATATCCCTTATAATTATACAGTGGAAATGACAAATAGATTCAAAGGATTAGATCTGACAGACAGAATGCCTGAAGAACTATGAATGGAAGTTCATGACACTGTACAAGAGGCAGTGATCAAGACCATTCCCAAGAAAAAGAAATGCAAAATGGAAAAATGGTTGTCTGAGGAGGCCTTACAAATAGCTGAGAAAAGAAGAGAACCTGAAGGCAAAGGAGAAAAGGAAAGATATGAATTTAG
>NW_011494809.1:3929-9757 GCF_000754665.1 Bison bison bison
CTATATAGAATCCTAAAAAAATGATGCTATGAAAGTTCTGTGCTCATTATGCTACCAAATTTGGAAAACTCAACAGTGACCACAGGACTGGAAAAAGTCAGTTTTCATTCCAGTCCCAAAGAAAGGCAATGCCAAACTCTTGACAACAGTGAAAGAGAAAAGTGAAAAAGTTGGCTTAAAACAACATTTAGAAAACTAAGATCATGGCATCCAGTCCCATCTCTTCTGGCAAATAGATGCGGAAACAATGGGAACAGAGAGAGACTTTATTTTGGGGGGCTCCAAAATCACGGCAGATGATTGCAGCCATGAAATCAAAAGACGCTTGCTCCTTGGAAGAAAAGTTATGACCCACCTAGACACCATATTAAAAAGAGACATTACTTTGCCAACAAAGATCCGTTTAGTCAAAGCTATAGTTTTTCCAGTAGTCATGTATGGATATGAGAGTTGGACTATAAAGAAATCTGAGTGCCGAATAATTGATGCTTTTGAACTGTGGTGTTGGAGAAGACTCTTGAGAGTTTATTGGGCTGCAAGGAGATTCAACCAATCAATCCTAAAGGTATCAGTCCTGAATATTCTTTGGGAAGACTGATGCTGAAGCTTAAACTCTAATACTTTGGCCACCTGATGCAAAGAACTGACTCATTGGAAAGGACCCTGATTTGGGAAAGACTGAAGGCAGGAGGAGAAGGGAACAATAGAGGATGAGATGGTTGGATGGTATCACTGACTTGATGGACATGCGTTTGAACAAGCTCCTGGAGTGGTGATGGACAGGGAAGCCTGGCTTGCTGCAGTCCATTGGGTCACAGAGTCAGATATGACAGTGACTGAATTGAACTGAAGAAACAGAAATGAACAGAGTTCAGATCATCCCCACCTGGTAATTAAAATAGGAGTTAAGGATTCTCAGCCGTGGTCAAGAAGTGATGATAAGGAACTGAAAGTGCGTTAGGTAGTTGACTCAGTCACAGTGGCATGTGATAGTTAACACCAATTTTGAGGACAAAGGTCATGAGTTAATCATTTATACCTTGTTACATATGAATGAAAGGAATACAAGGAAAACATTTATCTTTAATTTCCTAAGAATATAAACCACAATTTATTATGAATGAATATTCCTTCCTGTACAATTTATGCTTGAAATGTGTATTGTTATCTTGGAAATGCTGATGTGTTTGGTAAAAATTCCCTTGGACATCCTGACTTTTAAGTGTGGTTTTTTTTTTTCCTTTCACATTTTTTGATATATAGCCCTCCATCTGTGAATCTGTTCTTCAACTATTACTATAATGCTTCAGCTACAAGCAGCTTGATTTACTAGTTAGTCAGAATGGCTTAAAGCCCTTTTGTTCACATTTTCCTTTTAGATTTGAATGTAACTAAATTATTTCATTACCAGACTGTTATCTTAAAAGCAGCACAACATCTTGAAACTTAAAACTGTAGCCTGTCCTATTCTGGGTTAAGTCTTCTGCTAGTTATAATTAAAGATTCTATTTCTTAAAATGGAAACATCTCTTGAAAAATAATTAGAGTTCTTCCATCAATTTAATTTTTACAATGCATGCTTCCATTTTTATTAGAGAACTGTTGTTTGCAAAATGTTTTATAGGACTATTAATAAATACTTCAGGAAGAAAGTAACGTCAGGTTGAAATGTACCAAAATATGTATTAATTGCCCCATAAAACATGCTCTGTTGTGTCCTATTGCTCAAATTAGGTGGAGTTTTCAAGGCAACACTTTTATACTATACCACTATGGCTAAAAGAAGGCATACTAAATCCAATCCTTCACTTACAAGAAGGCTAATGAGAAAGCTGCACAGAAATGTAGATCTCACTGTTTACACTCGACTATAAATACACTCACACTGATAAATAATATTCAATAACAAATTACTAAACAATATTAGGTAGAGATCAAAGCAGGTCAGATACTACAGATACCAGTTATTTTAAATGGACTGGTGAAACTGATGGCTAAGGCTTTCCATATAGGCACCAAAGTCATGTAACATGTGCACGTAAAGATATTCTTTTAACTTTCCAGATCTATAGTACCAACACACGAGAAAAGCAATCAATCATATGCTTCAAATGAGATTCTAAGGCCTGACCCACTTTCAGTTCAGTTCAGTTCAGTCGCTCAGTCGTGTCCAACTCTGCGACACCATGAATCACAGCACGCCAGGCCTCCCTGTCCATCACCAACTCCCAGAGTTCACTCAGACTCATGTCCATCAAGTCAGTGATGCCATCCAGCCATCTCATCCTCTGTCGTCCCCTTCTCCTCCTGCCCCCAATCCCTCCCAGCATCAGAGTCTTTTCCAATGAGTCAACTCTTCGCATGAGGTGGCCAAAGTACTGGAGCTTCAGAAATCCCAGGGCTGATCTCCTTCAGAATGGACTGGTTGGATCTCCTTGCAGTCCAAGGGACTCTCTCATTGTTTCTCGGTAGTTTATTATTACATACCAAATACTTTGATAGTGGCTGAATGGTTGGTAGTTTTTTATTTTAAAATCTAAAATCTTATCCTTCACTAGACAAGAGCATTACATAGGGTAATGCTTGCTAGTTTCTATAATAATCAACAGCAAATATCTCATTGGTTTAATAACATGAGACTTTATTCTAGTTCATATCATTATCTGCTATAGGTTGAATAACTTTGCTGGGTGGCTTCTTTCCAAGTAGTAACTCAGGGACCTAGAATTCTTCCATCTTGTGAAGCTATCATCTTCACACAAGATATGTACAGATGCCATAAAAGGATAAGAAAACATGATTACCCGGCAATTTTATGGTGGATGTGAAGTATAATATACGACATGAGTGGAACATATGTTTGTTAATATTTGAATCCCTCCAGGGAGCCTGGTAGGGACATACCTGAGCCTCAGGGAAACTCATGAGATGAAGACTGATGAAACTTGGAGGGACTAGTATATTGCCTATAAAACTATAAGCACTCAGTCAGTGCTTGTCAGTGGGGTAGGATGAGGCCTATTTTAAATAACAAAATAAGTTCCAGAAAAGCAGAGATTAGATATACTGGTGAACTATACAAGAGGCTATTCAATTAAAAAATAATAACAAAAAATATTAGGGAAAACAAATTCCTTAGTAGATATTGGAATCATCAAAATATGTCAAGATTTGCCTTATGAAGTGTTGAAACACTTATTAGTAAAAGCCTAACTATCTCTGGAAATGATCTATCAGAATCACTTTTGAGGATTTTTTTTGAGTATGCTAGCTGGTCTCTGATTTTCCTTGCAAGTCTGAAAACCTAAGTTTAGACATTGAGGATTGTGTATATATGATGAAATGATGAGGTTTTGCCAAATACAGTTACATCTATGGAAGTTGTAACATCTAACAAACCAAACTTGGGTCTGTCATTCACATTCAGTAAAGACAATCAACTGACATGATTGTGGTGAAGGAAAGTGCAATGTTTACTGCAAGGCCCAACAAGGATTATAGGCAGCTAATCCTCAAAAGAACCAAATTTCCTGAGGATCTCAGGGAAGGATTTTTAAAGGCAAGAGGAAAGAGAGTAGCAGGTTGCATAATTATTTCATGTACAATTCTCTTAACTGGTTGCAGGTGAAGTAACAGAGTGTCACAGTGATTAACATATTCAATCCTTAGGCCCCAGCTGGTCTGTTGGCTATATGCTCAGAGTCATCCTGCAGTTAGCTTCTTTCATCTGATGAGGGGTTTTTGTACCTGTAAAATGACACAGAAATGTGTATCAGACACTATTATCTATGTCCTTCTGTTCTTAGTTGTTCAGTCATGTCTGACTCTTTGTGACCCTGTGGACTGTAGCCCGCCAGTCTCCTTTATCGATGGGGGCTCTCCAGGCAGCTATACTAGAGTGGGAGTGAGTTGCCATGCCTTCATCCAGGGGATCTTCCCAACCCAGGGATCGAACCCAGGTCTCCCCCATTGCACGTGGGTTCTTTACCATCTGAGCCACCAGGGAAGCCACGTCCTTCTGGGAGGACTAAAGAGTCTATGATTCTGCTACATGGCTGATCTGTTGTTTTCATTGTTCCCAGTTCTCTTGGCCCAGCTGGTATATTTTGTTATTAATGCTCACATTCTTCAAATCATTAACTCTTAAGCTAGTCTTTTGTAACTCAGAGGAGGCCTGGGAGACTAAAGCAAAGTACAAATAAGAGGTGGACAGGCAGAAGACATGAGAAGGGGAGAACAGGATGGTCCCATAGGATCCTGCTGTTAAGAGGTGACATATTATGGTATTAAATAATTAATTAAATATAAAAGACAATTATCTGAAGACTTTCATATATCTTATAAGTATGTTTTAAACTGATACTATAATTTGTTATAATTCAGGGATGTTTATAGTTATATCATGTCCAATTTCTTGTTGTAACTCTCTTTACACCAACTTATTCCTAAACCATCAGCAAAATAATTTTGCCAACAAGTTGTTAAAATGAATAAAATAATTTCCACATTTAATCAGAAAATAAGGAGACAAAAGATCTGAATCTTGCCCTTTACATCTCCATCAGGTTGCTTGCTCACCAATCAGATCACTAACTGAAAGACTATCACAGGTATAAACTAAAAAAGGCAATTGCTTATTATATTGTCATATTGTATAAAATATTCAAGTAATTCTGAGGATCCTTTTCTCAAGAAAACTATTCCTAGGTTGAGAGATTATTTTAAGGTATGCAAAAGTTCTCAAATGTTGATTCAAGATTTAGGTTCATCTTTTCTATGGTTTCATGTCAAAAACATGAAATAAGCTAGCATACTTTTCAAAATATTCAATTTCACACAGAAAAGTTATGAAAAAGAAAAAGCTCATGATTGCATATGTGAAATAAGCTCAACAAAGAGTAATTAAAAAATCCCACTTATTCCATGAAGAGTTTCCTGGGTAGTCTATTTTCATCTGTTTTCTACTACTCTGTACTTCCTTGGTAAGTATAAACTTATATAACATGATTCTGAATTTATGTATGCTTCATCTTTAATTATTTTTTTAATGTTTGCCATTTGTGAAAATCTTGTTTCTCTCATTATGGTATTAGGACTTTGAAGAATAACCTGTACTAAAATATATAATTAATAGTGAATAATTAAAAATAAGCAATTAGAAAATTCCTTATTTATTGATGAAGGTATATTCTAGCATGTGAATTATATGCAAACATATAAAGTGTTGATGCAGTATTCAAATACAATTAATTTTGAAAAAAAATCCATCCATTTTATATTTTAACAAAGTTAACCAATATTGCTTCATATACACATAGGGGCAATTTACTAAGAATAAAAATTATAAAACAGACCTAGATGCTGATGAGGATAGTCACTGCATTTATCTTTTAAAAAATTAATATATAACATACAACTGATCAGGTGAAAAACATTTTTACCTCATTAGTTTAACATTCATAAAAAAAGAGTCAACTAACTTTGAATTCACAAGGATTTGAGTCAATCAGTACTTCAGTTAGCTACAAAAATTTATAAGAATTGTTTCCAACCTCCTGTTCAGTTCAATTGCTCAATCGCCTCTGACTGTTTGCAACCCCATGGGCTGCAGCATGCCAGTGTTCCCTGTCCATCACCACTCCCATGCTTGCTCAAACTCATGTCCATTGAGTCAGTGATGCCATCCAAACATCTTATCCTCTGTCGTACCCTTCTCCTTGTGCCTTCAATCTTTCCCAGCATCAGGGTCTTTTCCAATGAGTCAGTTCTTTGCATCAGGTGGCCAAAGTATTGGAACTTCAGCTTCAGCATCAGTCCTTTCAACAAAT
>NW_011494809.1:9857-23866 GCF_000754665.1 Bison bison bison
AACCCCATAGACGGCAGCCCACCAGGCTTCCCAGTCCCTGGGATTCTCCAGGCAAGAACACTAGAGTGGGTTGCCATTTCCTTCTCCAATGCATGAAAGTGAAAAGTGAAAGTGAATCGCTCAGTCGTGTCCGACTCCTAGTGACCCCATGGACTGCAGCCTACCAGGCTCCTCTGCCCATGGGATTTTCCAGACAAGAGTACTGGAGTGGGTTGCCACTGCCTTCTCTGATATGGTATTTTGCAATGAATATTCAGGACTGATTTCCTTTAGGGTTGACTGGTTTGATCTCCTTGCAGTTGAAGCGACTCTGGAGTCTTCTCCAACATCACAGTTCAAAAGCATCAATTCTTCATGCTCAGCTTTCTTAATGGTCCACCTCTCATATCCATACGTAACTACTGGAAAAACCATAGTTTTGACTTGATGGACCTTTGTCATTTCCAAACTTATTGAAATATAATTGATACATAATATTATATAAGCTTAAGATGTACAACATGATTTTATACAGTAATATACTGTGAAATGTCTGCCACAGTAGGGATAGGTAATAGCCATTACTTTACATAGTAACCATGTTTGTTTTTTGTAGGTGAAATCATTAATATCTATTCTCTTAGCCACATTCAAGTGTATAATAAACTATTGCTAACTATAGTTACCATGTTATAATTAGTTTTCTAAAATGTATTCATCTTATAATTGGAAATGTGTACCATTTGACCAACTTGGTCACTCATCCCTGAAAATAATCATTCTACTCTCTGTTTCTATGGGCTTAGAATTTATTTTTAATCATACTTATAAGTGAGATCATGCAGTATTTGTCTTTCTATGACTTAGTTTACTTATAGTGCCCTCAAAGTTCTTTATTATTGCAGTAGATATCAGGATTTCCTTCTGTTTATGTTTTAATAACTGTCCATTGTATACGTGTATCACATCTTAATTATCCATTCACCCATCAACAGATACTTAGGCTATTTCCATATCTTGGCCAGCATAGTGCTGTAATGAATATGGTGATAGAGAAAGCACTTCAAGACCCTGATTTTATTTCTTTTGATATATACTCAGATGTAGGATTACTAGATTATACAGTAGTTCTACTTTTAATTTTTAGAGTACTCCATAGTGTTTTCCATAGTGGCTGCCCCAAATACACTTTCACCAATGGTGCATAAGGATTCTGTTTCCTCCATATCCTTGTCCAATACTTGCTATATGTTGTCTTTTTAATAAGAATGATTCTAACAGATATGAGGCAATATATCACTGTAGGTTTGACTTGCATTTTTCTGATGATTAATGATACCAAGCATCACTTTGTGTCCCCAGTACCCATTTGCATGCATTCTTTTGGAAACAAAAAATACCTATTTAAGTCATTTGCTCATTTTTAAGTGGATTTTTTGTTTGTTTGCTTTGCTATTGAGTTATATAAATTCCTTATATAGTTTGGATATTAAACTCTTATCAGATATATGAGTTACAAATATTTTATCTGATTCTATAGGTAGTCTTTTCATTTTGTTACTATTTGTTATGAAGAAGCTCAATCTGAGTCTCCTGCATTGCTGGCAGATTCTTTAACTTCTGAGACACCAGGGAACCTAGTTTAACATAGTTCCACTTATTTATTTTTGCTTTTGTGTGTATACTTTGGGTATTATATTCAGAAAATCATTGTCAAGACCAATGTCAAGGAGATCTTCTATAGTGTTTTCTTCTATGAGATTTATGATTTTAGGCCCATGTTTAACTATTTAAGCCATTTCAAGTTTATTTTTGTAAGTGGTGTAAAACAGGTTCAATTTCATTCTTCTGATTGTGATTATTCACTTTTCCCAACACCATTTAGTAAAGAGATTGCTGTGTTCCAATAGAGTATAATTGGGTTTCCTGCCAAGCAATAGCTTACTGTATGTAAGAGTTAATTTCTGGGCACTCAATTCTATTCCATTGATCAATGTTTCTGCTTTTATGCTAGTACACCACTGTTTTGACATGATATAGCTTGAAATCAGTTAATGTAATGCCTCCAGCTTTGTTCGTCTTTTACAAGATTGCTTTAATTATTTGAGATCTTTGATGATTCCATACAAATCTTAGGATTTTTATATTTGTGTGAACATACCTTTGACATTTTGATAAGGATTACCACAAATTTACAGGTAGCTTTGGGCTTCCCTGGTGGCTCAGATGGTAAAGAATCTGCCTGCAATGTGGGAGACCTGGGTTGATCCGTTGGTCAGGAAGATCCCCTAGAGAAGGGAATGGCTATTCTTTCCAGTATTCTTGCCTGGAAAATTCCATGGACAGAAAAGCTTGGCAGGCTAAAATCCATGAGGTTGCAAAGAGTCAGACATAACTGGGCAACCAACCCTTCTACAGGCAGCTTTGTGTAGTATCAACATTTTAGCAATATTAATTTTAAAATGCATAAACATGGAATATCTTTAATTCCATCTTCTTTAATTTCTTTCATCAAAATCTTAGTTTTCAATATATAATTTTTTCACCTCCATAATTAAATTTAATGTTAAGAACTTTGTTGTATTTGTATTGTAAATGGAGTTGCTTTTTGTATTTGCTAGATAACTTGTGGTTTATGTATAAAAATATAATCCTATATACTGCTGTAGAAGACTCTTCAGAGTCTCTTGGACTGCAAGGAGATCAAACCAGTCAGTCCTAAAGGAAAGCAACCCTGAATGTTCTTTGGAAGTACTGTTGCTGAACCTGAAGCTCTAATATCCTAGCCAGCTTATGCAAAGAGCTGACTCATTGGAAAAGACCCCAGTGCTGGGAATGGGCAAAGACAATGGGGTAGCAAAGGATAAGATGGTTAGATAGCATCACTGACTCAAGGGACATGAATGTGAGCAAACTCTGGGAGATTGTTGAGGACAGAGGAGCCCGGTGTGCTACAGACTATGAGGTCATGAGAAGTTAGACACGACTTAGTAATTAAACAGCAACTATATATATATATACCTTGGAGGTGGGATATCTCTTCATGGCTGCTCCAGCAAAGTGCAGCCGCTGCTCCTTACCTTGGACTAGAGGTATCTCCTCACAGCTGCCCCTCCTGACCTTGAACATGGAGTAGCTGCTATCGACCCTCCTGCGCCTGTGCAGCCACCACTCCTTGAATGTGGGGTTGCTCCTCTCAGCCACCGCTCCTGACCTCGGGCATGAGGTAGCTCCTCTCGGCCACCGCCCCTGACCTTGGGTGTATGGTAGCTCATCTCAGCCACTGCCTGTGACCTCGGACATGGGAGGTGGGGGTGGGGGGGCTCCTCTAGGCCGCTCCTGTGCTGTTGCAGCCTGGCATTCTCAGTCACTTGCTCTGACCTTGGGTGAGGGGTAGCTCCTCTTGGCCACCCTTCTGTGTGGTCTGTGGCAGCCAGCATGCTTTTGCGCATTCCCTCCCAGTCAGTGTGCTTCTGCTGAAGCCAGCACATCAAAGGTAAGAGAAACCCAAGTAAGATGGTAGGTATTGTGAGGGCATCAGAGGGCAGACACGCTGAAACCATAATAATAGTAAACTAGCCAATCATGGACCACAGCCTTGTCTAACTCAACAAAACTAAGCCATGCCGTGTGGGACCACCCAGGATGGGCGGGTCATGGTGGAGAGGTCTGACAGAATGTGGTCCACTGGAGAAGGGAATGGCAAACCACTTCAGTATTCTTGCATTGAGAACCCCATGAACAGTATGAAAAGGCAAAAAGATAGGACACTGAAAGGGGAACTTCATGGGTCGGTAGGTACCCAAAATGCTACTAGAGATCAGTGGAGAAATAACTCCAAAAAGAAGGAAGGGATGGAGTCAAAGCAAAAACAACACCCAGTTGTGAATGGGACTGGTGATAGAAGCAAGGCCTGATGCTGTAAATAGCAATATTGTATAGGAACCAGGAATGTCAGGTCCATGAATCAATGCAAATTGGAAGTGGTCAAACAAGAGATGGCAAGAGTGAATGTCAACATTCTAGGAATCAGTGAACTAAAATGGACTGGAATGGGTGAATTTAACTCAGATGACCATTATATCTACTACCGTGAGCAGGAATTCCTTAGAAGAAATGGAGTAGCCATCACAGTCAACAAAAGAATCTGAAATGCAGTACTTGGATGCAATCTCAAAAATGACAGAATGATCTGTTCATTTCCAAGGCAAACCATTCAATATCATGGTAATCCAAGTCTATGCCCCAAACAGTAATGCTGAAGAAGATGAAGTTAAATGGTTCTATGAAGACCTACAAGACCTTTTAGAACTAACACCGCAAAAAGATGTCCTTTTCATTATAGGGGACTGGGATGCAAATGTAGGAAGTCAGAAACACTTGGAGTAACAGGCAAATTTGGCCTTGGAGTACAGAGTGAAGCAGGGCAAAGACTAATAGAGTTTTGCCAAGAGAACGCACTGGTCATAGCAAACACCCTCTTCCAACAACATAAGAGAAGACTCTACACATGGACATCACCAGATGGTCAACACTGGAATCAGATTGATTATATTCTTTACAGCCAAAGATGGAGAAGCTCTATACAGTCAGTAAAAACAAGACTGGGAGCTGACTGTGGCTCAGATCATGAACTCCTTATTGACAAGTTCAGACTTAAATTGAAGAAAGTATGGAAAACCATGACACAATTCAGGTATGACCTAAATCAAACCCCTTATGATTATACAGTGGAAGTGAGAAATATATATAAGGGACTAGATCTGATAGACAGAGTGCCTGATGAACTATGGATGGAGGTTCGTAACATTGTACAGGAGACAGGGATCAAAATCATCTCCATTGAAAAGAAATGAAAAAAAGCAAAATGGCTGTGTGAGGAGGGCTTAAAAATAGCTGTGAAAAGAAGAGAAGTGAAAAACAAAAGATAAAAGGAATGATATAAGCATCAGAATGCAGAAATCAATGCAAAGAAATAGAGGAAAACAACAGAATGGAAAAGACAAGACCACTTCAAGAAAATTAGAGATACCAAGGGAACATTTCATGCAAAGATGGGCTCAATAAAGAACAGAAATGGTATGGATCTAACAGAAGCAGAAAATATTAAGAAGTGGCAAGAATACACAGAACTTAAAAAAAAAAAAGAGCTTCACGACCAAGATAATCATGATGGTGTGATCACTCACCTAGAGCCACACACCCTGGAATGTGAAGACAAGTGGGCCTTAGAAAGCATCACTACGAACAAAGCTAGTGGAGGTGATGGAATTCCAGTTGAGCTATTTCAAATCCTGAAAGATGATGCTGTGAAAATGCTGCACTCAATATGCCAGCAAATTTGGACAACTCAACAGTGGCCACAGGACTGGAAAACATCAGTTTTCATTCCAATCCCAAAGAAAGGCAATGACAAAGAATGCTCAAACTACTGCACAATTGCAATCATCTCACATGCTAGTAAAATAATGCTCAAAATTCTCCAAGCTAGGCTTCAACAATATGTGAATCGTGAACTTCCAGATGTTCAAGCTGGTCTTAGAAAAGGCAGAGGAACCAGATCAAATTGACAACATCCATTGGATCATAGAAAAAAGAAGAGGGTTCCAGAAAAACATCTATTTCTGCTTTATTGACTATGCCAAAGCCTTTGACTCTGTGGATCACAATAAACTGTGGAAGATTCTGAAAGACATAGGAATACCAGACCACCTGACCTGCCTCTTGAGAAAGCTATATGCAGGTCAGGAACCAACAGTTAGAACTGGACATGGAACAACAGAGTGGTTCCAAATGGAAAAAAGGAGTACATCAAGGCTGTATATTGTCACCCTGCTTATTTAACTTATATGCAGAGTACATCATGAGAAACACTGGGCTAGAAGAAGCACAAGCTGGCATCAAGATTGCCAGGAGAAATATCAATAACCTCAGATATGCAGATGACACCACCCTTATGGCAGAAAGTGAAGAGGAACTAAAAAACCTCTTGATGAATGTGAAAGAGGAGAGTGAAAAAGTTGGCTTAAAGCTCAACATTCAGAAAACGAAGATCATGGCATCTGACCTCACACTTCATGGGAAATAGATGGGGAAACAGTGGAAACAGTGTCAGACTTTATTTTTCTGTGCTCCAAAATCACTGCAGATGGTGATTGCAGCCATGAAACTAAAAGACGCTTACTGCTTGGAAGGAAAGTTATGACCAACCTAGAGAGCATATTCAAAAGCAGAAACATTATTTTGCCAACAAGCTTCCGTCTAGACAGTTCAGACCAGATCAGTCGCTTAGTCGTGTCCGACTCTTTGCGACCTCATGAATCGCAGCACGCCAGGCCTCCCTGTCCATCACAAACTCCCGGAGTTCACTCAGACTCACGTCCATTGAGTCAGTGATGCCATCCAGCCATCTCATCCTCTGTCGTCCCCTTCTCCTCCTGCCCCCAATCCTTCCCAACATCAGTGTCTTTTCCAATGAGTCCACTCTTTGCATGAGGTGGCCAAAGTACTGGAGTTTCAGCTTTAGCATCATTCCCTCCAAAGAAATCCCAGGGCTGATCTCCTTCAGAATGGACTGGTTGGATCTCCTTGCAGTCCAAGGGACTCTCAAGAGTTTTCCAACACCACAGTTGAAAAGCATCAATTCTTCAGCTCAGCCTTCTTCACATTCCAACTCTCACATCCATACGTGACCACGGGAAAACCAAGCCTTGACTAGACCAAACTTTGTTGGCAAAGTAATGTCTCTGCTTTTGAATATGCTATCTAGGTTGGTCATAACTTTCCTACCAGGGAGTAAGCGTCTTTTAATTTCATGGCTGCAGTCGCCATCTGTAGTGATTTTGGAGTCCAGAAAAATAAAGTCTAACACTGTTTCCACTGTTTCCCCATCTATGTCCCATGAAGTGATGGGACCAGATGCCATGATCTTCGTTTTCTGAATGTTGAGCTTTAAGCCAACTTTTTCACTCTCCACTTTTACTTCCATCAAGAGGCTTTTGAGTTCCTCTTCACTTTCTGCCATAAGGGTGGTGTCATCTGCATATCTGAGGTTAGTGATATTTCTCCCAGCAATCTTGATTCCAGTTTTTGTTTCTTCCAGTCCAGCGTTTCTCATCATGTACTCTGCATAAAAGTTAAATAAACATGGTGACAATATACAGCCTTGACGAACTCCTTTTCCTATTTGGAACCAGTCTGTTGTTCCATGTCCAATTCTAACCATCTAGACAAGGCTATGGTGTTTCCAGTGGTCATGTATGGATGTGAGAGTTGGACTGTGAAGAAAGTTGAGCGCTGAAGAACTGATGCTTTTGAACTGTGGTGTTGGAGCACCCTTGAGCACTCAAGTGGTGTGAGCACTCTCACACTCTTGAGAGTCCCTTGGACTGTGAGGAGATCCAAGCAGTCCAATCTAAAGAAGATCAGTCCTTGGTGTTCTTTGGAAGGACTGACGCTAAAGCTGAAATTCCAATACTTTGGCCACCTCATGCAAAGTGTTGACTCACTGGAAAAGACTCTGATGCTGGGAGGGATTGGGGCAGGAGGAGAAGGGGACAACAGAGGAAAAGATGGCTGGATGGCATCACTGACTCGATGGACATGAGTCTGGGTGAACTCCGGGAGTTGGTGATGGACAGGGAGGCCTGCCGTTCTGCAATTCATGGGGTCACAAAGAGTTGGACATGGCTGAGCTACTGAACTCAATTGAACTGAACTGAAGGATGAAACAGCACATAAACCAAGGATGGTCTTGGAATGCAAGATTGGAAAAACTTGACCCTTATCATCCTTGTCCCCCCACCCCTATTCTGTAACTATTAATGGAACAATATAACCTGTCTCCCCTCCTACCCTATAGGGAGAATGTATGTGCCCAACTCTTCCCCCACCCAGTATACATGCCTTATCCAATCAGCAAATGACCCGCAAGACCCCTATCCCTTGTACCCTGGGATTAAAGTGGACTAAGAACCCTTGTTCAGTGTCAGTTCTCCCTTGAGCTGGCCTGCTGATCTAACAGCATCTTCCACTGTAATAAACTTTATTTCTCTCTCATTCTGTCTCACTTCTGGAAATTCTTTTCCAACCCGCACCAAACCATAACAAAATTTTAACTTAAAAACCTTCATGCAGCTAGAAACAAATCCAGCTACACAGTTATAGAGGCAGGGAGCAAACAGCAGAAACAGAACTCTCAGGATTATTGAAATTAGGATAGTTTTTCACCATGAGAAACTAGTTAACATCTCCCAAAATGAAATGACTAGGCTTCAGGAGTATACATAGCCTAAATCATCTTGTTTAGGTGTTTAGTAAAGTGAGTAACATTAGTGCTCATTTCTGGTATATATGTACAACCCTGGGTATGAATAATGGCACAAATTCCTCCATGTGTGGCTGTTAAAAAAAGACCAATCTGTTTTGTAAAACTACCTTTCTAATTTGTGTTTGTTCAGCATAAAGGGCTCAAATAGTTTTTTAAGACTCTTGTAAATCCTGTTGAGTAAAATTAGTCAGAGCATCAACTCATAGCATAATGTATGTAGTATCCAGAAAGGGAAAAATGACTCCAGCCAAATAATCATACCAGTGAAATATAAACATTGTCCAATGAGTTCTAAGGTATGGCAAATTAGCAGGCTTCTCCAGAACCTCTGAAAATATGAATCCATTAGTAAAAACTAGACCTAGGGTGCATCTCCCTATCCAGCCAGGGGGAAGTCATGCAAATAGGTTAAGAGTCACATATCTGGTAGGTCTCATTTGGAGCAAGCCAGTGTGACAGTGATCCAGTCCCAATCAGTGCCTGGCCAGACAAAAGGAGGACCTGAACTGGGATTGGAAGAAATGGGAATAATTACACTGCATATATTGCTTGAGGCAAAAATCCCAGTTGATTCCAGTTATTATAATTAAGCTATCAGCTAACTTCTGGGGATGGCTCTATTTGTTCCCCGCATATGAGGGCATAAGATATTAGGCAGCCCTTTTCAGTTGTTAGCCGTATAACCTCATTCCATATTTGATAAACATCAGGTAAAAAGCCACAGGATCTAATCTACCTTCCTATGTGCAGCAAAATAGTGATTAAACCAAGACAATGCATAATCAAAGTTAAAAGTCACATTCTATCCATAGATAAGGTACAAAGTGTTGCACCGGTCCATTTTAGGATTGTTAGATGTCATCAGATTAAGAAGAGGCATCACATATGATTGTTGTTGGCATGGGTAGTCACAGACTTGGAGAAAGTCCTTTCCCTGAAGTGGAGATGCCCACCACAGGAAGCCTTCCACTGACAAAGAGACTGCTCTGCAGACTCAGCAATTAAATCAATTGTGGAATGTAGTATAGAAGTGAGCCCAGGACAGGAAGGCCTTGTCTTGAGGATCAAACAGCAGACTCAAGATTTTCGGAGTCAGCAGAAACAGGCCCACATAGGTTATCAGGCTCATTTGAAAAATAAAAAAGTAAAAGCATAGAGAGTAAAGACATAAAATGACATCCCTTAGCCCTGGTCAGTGTGCCACCTCTTAACCTGAGTGTGGTAAACCCACCAATCAATTCCTGGCACTTTGACAGCTGTGGGAGAAGAAAGAAAAACCTGGTAAGGGCCTTCCCAGAGAGGCTCGAGGGATTGCCCCCTTAGATCCCAATGTCTTTATCAGGAACTCAGTTCCTGTCTCAAACAGAGGATTGTTTGACTCACAGGCTGGGTCAGGAGTCACCTCCCAGAATTCCTGTAATGTTTGTTGAAAAGTTGAAAGTTGAGTTACATAATTAGATAACTCCAAGGCTTCAGGGTCTATAACAATGTCTGTGCATAAGAAGGGCCTTCCATGAATACATTCAAAGGGAGACTGTCCCTTCTTTTAGGGGGCAGTCAGAGCTCTCATTAAAACTATGGGTAAAACTTTAAGCCAATTATCTTATGTCTTTTGAGTTAATTTACCTGCTGCTGCTGCTAAGTCGCTTCAGTTGTGTCCGACTCTGTGCGACCCCAGAGACGGCAGCCCACCAGGCTCCCCCCACCCTGGGATTCTCCAGGCAACAACACTGGAGTGGCTTGTCATTTCCTTCTCCAATGCATGAAAGTGAAAAGTGAAAGTGAAGTCGCTCAGTCGTGTCTGACTCTTAGCGACCCCATGGACTGCAGCCTACCAGGCTCCTCCGTCCATGGGATTTTCCAGGCAAGAGTACTGGAGTGGGGTGCCATTGCCTTCTCTGTTAATTTACCTAGATGTCTCTTAATAATGTCATTAGCTTTTTCAACCTTTTCTGAGGTTTGAGGTTTCCTGAAACAGTGTAAGTGATATTCTATTCCTATAGCTTTTTGATACCCTCTGAGTTACAACAGCTTTATAGGCAGAGCTATTGTCACTCTGAAGGCTCCCCAGCAGCCCAAACCTGGAAATAATTTCATGGATTACAATTCTTACAACCTCCTTAGCCTGCTCACTACAGCAGGGAACATCTTCAATCCATCCAGTAAAGGTATCTATCCACACTTGTAAGCAAGAAAATCCGTTTACTTTTGGCATATGAGTGATGAGTGAAGTCACTCAGTTGTGTCCGACTCTTGTGACAGTAGCCTACCAGGCTCCTCCATCCATGGAATTTTCCAGGCAAGAGTACTGGAGTGGGTTGCCATTTCCTTCTCCAGGGGATCTTCCCTACCCGGGGATTGAACCCAGGTCCCCTGCATTGCAGGCAGATGCTTTACCATCTGAGCCACCAGGGAAGTTCCATATGAGTAAAATATGAGGGAAGTTTGACATATGAGTAAAATCAATTTCCCAGTTCTCTTCAGGATATTTTGCACTTTGTTGTAACCCAGATTTTGCTAGTTTTTCAGTCTTTGGGTTATTTTCCTGACAGACCTCGTGTCTCTTGATAATGTTCTTTAAAGTCTTCATTACATTTTTTATCTTCAAACAAATGGGAAGCCATCTGGTAAGTGCTCTCAATGCCTAAATGAAAACTTTGGTGTAAACCCTTCTGAATTTTTCATTGAGCATTTTCAGCAATTATTTATAGTCTGTCCTCAGACTGTAAACATCCTTTACTAGTAATTTTTGATCCTTTTTTCTCATATCTTTCAAATTCTTCATCAGTATAGTGTGGCTTCTCCTGTTCAACAGGACCTGTCCAGATCAAAGATGTATGTAGTGAAGAGGTTTCCTAAAGTGTTGCCTTTCTGGCTAGGCAGTCAGCCAGCTGATTACCTCCAGCTACTTTACTCCTGTCCCTGCTGTGCACTTTGCAGTGCACAATGGCTACTTCTTTAGGAAAATATACAGCAATTAAGAGTCTCTCAATTCAGTTCATTTCGATCACTCAGTTGTGTCCAACTTTTGCAGCCCCATGGACTGCTGCATGCTAGGCTTCCTTGTCCATCACAAAAACTTGAAATTTGTTCAAACTCATGTCCATCAGGTTGGTGATGCCATCCAACCATCTCATTCTCTGTTGTCCCTTTCTCCTTCTACCTTCGATCTTTCCCAGCATCAGAGTCTTTTCCAATGAGTCAACTCTTCACATCAGGTGGCCAAAGTATTGGAGTTTCAGTTTCAGCATCAGTCCTTCCAATGAATATTCAGGATTAATTTCCTTTAAGACTGACTGGTTTAGATCACCTTGCACTCCAAGGGATGCTCAAGAGTCTTCTCCAACACCACAGTTCATCAATTCTTTGGCACTAAGCTCTCTTTATTGTCCAACTCTCACACTCATATGTGACTACTGGAAAACCATAGCTTTGACTAGATGGACCTTTGTTGGTAAAGTAATGTTTCTGATTTATAATATGCTGTCTAGTTTGGTCATTCATAGCTTTTTCCCAAGGAGCAAATGTCTTTCAATTTCATGGCTGCAATCACCATCTGCAGTGATTTTGGAGCCCAAGTAAACAGTTTGTCACTGTTTCCTTTATTTCCCCATCTACTTGCCATGAAGGGATATGACCAGATACCATGATAGTTGTTTTTGAATGTTGAGCTTTAAGCCAGCTTTTTCACTCTTCTCTTTCACTTTCATTAAGAGGCTCTTTAGTTCCTCTTTGCTTTCTGCCATGAGGGTGGTATCATATGCATATCTGAGGTTATTGATATTTCTCCCAGCAATCTTGATTCCAGTTTGACCTTCATCCAGTCTGGCATTTTGCGTGATGTACTCTGCATATAAGTTAAATAGGCAAGGTGACAATATACAGTCTTGATGTACTCCTTTCTCAATTTGGAACCAGTCCATTGTTCCATGTCTGGTTCTAATTGTTGCTTCTTGACCTGCATACAGATTTCTCAGAAGCCAGGCAAGATGGTTTGGTACATTCATCTCTTTAAGAATTTTCCTCAGTTTGTTGTAATCCACCTAGTCAAAAGCTTTAGTGTAGTCAATGAAGCAGTAGTAGATATATACATATATATTTTTTTCTTTCTGGAATTCGCTTGCTTTTTCTATGATCCAATGGATGTTGGCATGTAAAAGTCTCTCATTCTCTTTGAAACGCTTAATACGTTCTCCTGTTGCATTTTATTTTATTTTTTAAAAATTTTATTTTATTTAATTTTACAATATTGTATTGGTTTTGCCATATATCAAAATGAATCTGCCACAGGTATACATGTGTTCCCCATCCTGAACCCTCCTCCCTCCTCCCTCCCCATACCATCCCTCTGGGTCGTCCCAGTGCACCAGCCCCAAGCATCCAGTATCGTGCATCAAACCTGGACTGGCGACTCGTTTCATATATGATATTATACACATTTCAATGCCATTCTTCCAAATCATCCCACCCTCTCCCTCTTCCACAGAGTCCAAAAGACTGTTATATACATCAGTGTCTCTTTTGCTGTCTCATATACAGGGTTAATGTTACCATCTTTCTAAATTCCATACATATGCATTAGTATACTGTATTGGTGTTTTTCTTTCTGGCTTACTTCACTCTGTATAATAGGCTCCAGTTTCATCCACCTCATTAGAACTGATTCAAATGTATTCTTTTTAATGGCTGAGTAATACTCCATTGTGTATATGTACCACAGCTTTCTTATCCATTCATCTGCTGATGGACATCTAGGTTGCTTCCATGTCCTGGCTATTATAAACAGTGCTGCGATGAACATTGGGGTACACGTGTCTCTTTCAATTCTGGTTTCCTCAGTGTGTATGCCCAGCAGTGGGATTGCTGGATCATAAAGCAGTTCTACCAGTTTTTTAAGGAATCTCCACACTGTTCTCCATAGCGGCTGTACTAGTTTGTATTCCCACCAACAGTCTAAGAGGGTTCCCTTTTCTCCACACCCTCTCTAGCATTTATTGCTTGTAGACTTTTGGATCGCAGCCATTCTGACTGGCGTAAAATTGTCTTTCTTTTCATGTTGCAGCATAAATGTAAAAACTGAAATAAGTATACTTAGAATCACTGTACATATGTACTCACTGCACTTAGCTGAACTCAAGAGCTCCAGTCAGAGTCACAAGTTCTACTAGCTGAGCACTCATTCCTGGGGAGGCGGGGGTTAGTCTTTAGAAGAAGTCTTTAGAAGAACACTTCGCTTCTAAAACCTATTCCAAAATCACCAGGGTGTAACCTGCTTTCCATTTCCCATCCTAAACAAAAGAACTGCCATATGTATATATTTTCCTGTCAAGATTGTCTAATGGGGTATCCATTAAAATTTTCGTGAGATGCATAAAGTTAAAAATTGGGAAAATTCATGAATGTGTGTTTTATTTTACTTTTCAGGAAGGAAAATGGCAGGATTAAATTTCCACAGACTTCAAGCTTACATATTGGTCCTTCTAACTATCAGTTCAGTTCACTCTCTCAGTCGTGTCTGACTCTTTGTGACCCCATGAACCGCAGCATGACAGACTTCCCTGCTGCTGCTGGTGCTGCTGCTAAGTCTCTTCAGTCATGTCCGACTCTGTGCAACCCCATAGACGGCTGCCCACCAGGCTCCCCCGCCCTGGGATTCTCCAGGCAAGAACACTGGAGTGGGTTGCCATTTCCTTCTCCAATG
>NW_011494809.1:23966-24368 GCF_000754665.1 Bison bison bison
TCCCCATCGCGAACCCTCCTCCCTCCTCCCTCCCCATACCATCCCTCTGGGCCGTCCCAGTACACCAGCCCCAAGCATCCAGCGTCATGCATCGAACCTGGACTGGCAACTCGTTTCCTACATGATACCGACTAAAATATGAGCAATACAATTTTTTTCTTTTTTTTTGAAAACCCTTTACTTTGCTTTATTTTTTTCCCCCTAAGAAATTAGATTTTTAAAAAATTTTATTTTATTTAATTTTACAATATTGTATTGGTTTTGCCATATATCAAAATGAATCTGCCACAGGTATACATGTGTTCCCCATCCTGAACCCTCCTCCCTCCTCCCTCCCCATACCATCCCTCTGGGTCGTCCCAGTGCACCAGCCCCAAGCATCCAGTATCGTGCATGGAACCT
>NW_011494809.1:24468-31947 GCF_000754665.1 Bison bison bison
ACCCCATAGACGGCTGCCCACCAGGCTCCCCCGCCCTGGGATTCTCCAGGCAAGAACACTGGAGTGGGTTGCCATTTCCTTCTCCAATGCAGGAAAGTAAAACCTGAAAGTGAAGTTGCTCAGTCGCAACCCCATGGACTGCAGCCCACCAGGTTTCTCCGTCCATGGGATTTTCCAGGCAAGAGTACTGGAGTGGGGTGCCATCAGACTTCCCTCCATCACTAATTACCATGCTTGATCAAACTTTATAGTCGGTGATGCCATCCAACCATCTCATCCTCTGTAGTCCCTTTCTCCTGCCTTTAATTTTTCCCAGCATCAGGGGTTTTTTTCCAAGGAGTCAGTTCTTTGCATCAGGTAGCCAAAGTATTGCAGCTTCAGCTTCACCACTAGTCCTTCCAATGAATATTCAGGACTGATTTCTTTTAGGATTGACTGGTTTGATCTCCTTGAAGTCCAAGGGACTCTTAGAGTCTTTTCCAATGTCACAGTTCATCAATTCTTTGGCACTCAGCTTTCTTTATAGTACAACTCTCACAACCATACATGAGTACTGGAAAATGATAGCTTTGACTAGGTGAACACCTGTTGGCAAAGTAATGTCTCTGTTTTTCAATATGCTGACTAGGTTAGTCATTATCTTTTCTTCCAAGGAGCAAGCATCTTTTAATTTCATGGCTGCAGTCACCATCTGCAGTGATTTTGGAGCCCAAGAAAGTAAACTCTGTCACTGTTTCAGTTGTTTCCCCAGCTATTTGCCGTTAAGTGAGGGACAGGATGCCATGATCTAAGGTCTTTGAATATTGAGTTTTAAGACAGCTTTTTTTTTTTACTCCCCTTTCACTTTCATAAAGGGGCCTTTTAGTTCCTCTTCACTTTCTGCCATAAAGGTGGTGTCATCTACATATCTGAGATTATTGATGTTTTTCCTGGCAATCTTGATTTCAGCTTGTGCTTCATCCAGCCTGGCTTTTCAAATGATGTACACTGCATAGAAGTTAAATAAGCAGGGTGACAGTATACAGCCTTGAAGTAAACCTTTCCCAATTTAGAAGCAGTCTGTTGTTTCATGTCTGGTTAAATGGTTGCTTCTTGGCTTGCATACAGATTTTTCAGGAGGCAAGTAAGGTGGTCTGGTATTCCCATTACATTAAGAATTTTCTGCAGTTTGTTGTTATCTACACAGTCAAAGGCTTTGGCATAGTCAATAAAGCAGAAATAGATGTTTTTCTGGAACTCTCTTGTTTTTTTTTCTATGACTCAGCAGATGTTGGCAATTTGATCTCTGTTTCTTCTGCCTTTTCTAAACCCAGCTTGAACATCTGGAAGTTATCAGTTCATGTACTGTTGAAGTCTCTCTTGGAGAATTTTGAGTATTACCTTGCTAGCCTGTGAGATGAGTGAAATTGTGTGGTAGTTTGAACATTCTTTGGCATTGCCTTTCTTTGGGATTGGAATGAAAAGTGACCTTTTCCAGTCCTGTGATCACTGCTGAGTTTTCCAGATTTGCTGGCATATTGAGTGCAGGACTTTCACAGCATCATCTTTTAGGATTTGAAATAACTCAATTCCATCACCTCCACTAGCTTTGTTCTTAATGGTGCTTCAGAATGCCAACTTGACATCACATTCCAAGATGTCTGGCTCTAGGTGAGTGATCACACCACAGTGGTTATCTGGTTCATGAAGCTCTTTTTTTGTATAGTTCTTATATGTATTCATAGGGCTACCCAAATGTCTCAGTGGTAAAGAATTTGCCTACCAAGCAGGAGACCTGGGCTCAATCCTTGGGTTGGGAAGATCCCCTGAAGAAGGGACTGGTTACCCACTCCAGTATTCTGGCCAAGAGAATTCCATGAAGAGTCCATGGGTGTCACAAAGTGTCGGACATGACTGAGTGACTTTCATTTTCACTTTTCTGTGTATTCTTGCCACCTCTTCTTAATATCTTATGCTTCTCTTGGGTTTAATCCATTTCTGTCCTTTATTGGGCCCATCTTTGCATGAAATATTTCCTTGGTATCTCTAATTTTCTTGATGAGAGCTCCAGTATTTCCCATTCTATTTTTTTCCTCTATTTCTTTGCATTGATCATTGAGGATGGCTTTCTTATCTCTTCTTGCTCTTCTTTGGAACTCTGCATTCAAATGGATGTGTCTTTCCTTTTCTCCTTTGCCTTTAGCTTCTCTTCTTTTCTCAGCTATTTGCAATGCCTTCTCAGACAACCATTTTTCCTTTTTGCATTTCTTTTTCTTGGGGATGTTCTTTGATCACTGCTTCCTGTACAATGTCAAGAACCTCCATCTGTAGTCCTTCAGGCACCCTATCTGTTAAAATCCCTTGAATCTATTTGTCACTTCCACTGTATAATCATAAGGGTTTTGATTTAGGTCATATCTGAACTGTCTAGTGGTTTTTCCTACTTCATTCATTTGAGATGTGAATTTGGCAATAAGGAGCTGATGATCTGAGCCACAGTCAGCTCCCAGTCTTGTTTTTACTGACTGTATAGAGCCTCTCTATCTTTGGCTGCAAAGAATATAATCATCTGATTTTGCTATTGACCATCTGGTGATGTTCATGTGTAGAGTCTTTTCTTATGTTGTTGGAAGAGAGTGTTTGCTATGACCAGCTTGTTCTCTTATCAAAACTCTGTTAGCTTTTGCCCTGCTTCATTTTGTACTCCAAAGCCAAATTTACCAGGTATCTCTTGACTTCCTACTTGTGCATTCCAGTCCCCTATGATGAAAAGGACATCATTTTGGGGGTGTTCTAGAAGATCTTGGAGGTCTTTTTAGAGCCATTCATCTTCAGCTTCCTGTGGATTACTGGTTGGGGCATTGACTTGGATTACTCTGATATTGAATGGTTTCCCTTGGAAACGAATAGAGGTCTTTCTGTCATTTTTGAGATTGCACCCACTTCAGCCTTTTTTGTTGATGATGAGGGCTACTCCATTTCTTCTAAGGGAATCTTGCCCACAATAGTAGATATAATGATCATCTGAATTAAATTTGCCCATTCCGATCGTTTTAGTTCACTGAATCCTAAAATGTTGATGTTCACTCTTGCCATCTCCTGTTTGACCATTTCTAATTTAAATTGATTCAAGGACCTAACATTCCACATTCCTATGCAATATTGCTCTTTATAGCATCGAAATTCCTTCCATCACCAGTCACATCCACATCTGGACGTTGTTTTTGCTTTGGCCCTATCTCTTCATTTTTTTCTGGAGTTAATTTGCCACTCTTTTTCAGTACTATATTGGGCACCTATCAACTGGGGAGTTAATCTTTCAGTTTCACATCTTTTTGCCTTTTCCTTCTGTTCATGGCATTCTCAAGGCAAGAATACTGAAGTTTTTACCATTCTCTTCTCCAGTGGACCACATCTTTTCAGAACACTTCACCATGACCCTTCCATTATGGGTGGTCCTACCTGGCATGGCTCGTATTTTCATTGAATTAGAAAAGGCTATGGTCCTCTATGTGATGAGTTTGATTAGTTTTCTGTGATTGTGGTTTCCATTCTATCTGCCCTCTGACCCATAATAAGAGGCTTACAGAAGGAGAGACTGACTGTGAGGGAAACTGGAACTTGTTCTGATGGGCAGGTCATGCTCAGTTAAATATTTAATCCAATTTTCTGATGATCACCAGGGCTGTGTTCCCTCCATGTTGTTTGACCTGAGGTCAAACTATGGTGGAGGTAAGGAATAACGGAGACCTCCTTCAAATGGTCCCATGCAGGCACTGCCACACTCATTGCTCCCAACCCTGCAGCAGGCCACCACCGACCCACGCTTCCTCCAGAGACTCCTGGGCACTCACTGGCAAATCTGGGTTGGTCTCTTGTGGGGTCACTGCTCCTTTCTCCTGGGTCCTGTGCGTGGAAGGTTTTGTTTGTGCCCTCCAAGAGTCTGTTTCCCCATTCCTGTGTAAGTTCTGTAATCAAATCCCACTGGCCTCCAATGTCAAATTGCCTGGGGATTCTCAGTCCCTTTGCGAGATCCCCAGGTTGGTAAATCTGTTGTGGTTCCTAGGACATACTTAACAGTGTGAGATTTTCTTTAGTATAGTTATTTTGCAGTCTGTGGGTCGTCAGCTTGGTGGCTCTGTGGTGGGGCTAATTGCGACCTCCTCCAAAACGACTTGTGCCACAGACTGTGTGACCCAAGTAGGGGCACCCAGAGCCCCTGCCCCTTCAGCAGGCCACTGCTGACCTGTACTTCTTCAGGACACTCAAAGACAAGTCTGACTCAGTCTTTGAGGGGTCTCTGTTTCCTGGTGCACATAAAATTCTGTTTGAGCCTTACAAGCATCTCTGGCTGATATGGGGTTTGATTCTAAATGTGATTTCACCCATCCTACCATCTTGGTGGGACTTCTCCTTTTCCCTTGGATGTGGGGTATCTTTTTCTGGTGGGATCCAACATTCTCCAGTCTATGGTTTTTCAGTAGTGAGGTGAAAATTTGTAGTTCTCGCAGGAGAAGATGAATGCATATCCTTCTACTCTGCCATCTTGATCTCATCTAACAATAATGAATGATATTTAGGAATTAGACTGTCTGCCATCCAAATATTAACTTTAAAGTTTAAGATTCCACTCACATCATGAGAAACCAGTATAATAAGATTTCACCCCTTAGTAAACTCAAGAACTTCAGGGTTAAGTAAAGCAATAGCAGTAATTACTCTTAGACAATGTGGCCAACTGCAAGAGATTACATCTAATTCTCTACTTAGGTATGCCACAGGTTGCCAGTGAGGCCCTCAGGGTCGTGTCCTAACTCCCAAGGTTATTCCCTTCCTTTCAGTGACAAGCAGAAACAATTAAACAATTCTAACCCTGTGGGCAAGTTCAAACTGGAAGCTGTAAGAGAACAGTTTGAAGAGACTTAAAAACCTTTCAAGTATCAAGAGACCAAACCAGCTTGTCAGTTTGGGATTGCTGAGTTTCAGTTATCAGTTTATATATAAGCTGGGCAAGTCCCCATAACCTAGAATCCAAATGTGGCAGTAATTTGTGATGCCCAAAAATCCTCAGTTGTCTCAAAGTCAAAAGGAGGGGATGGTTTCATTTCAGTTCAGTTCAGTCACTCAGTCATGTCCAACTCTTTGTAACCTTATGGACTGTGGCATGCCAGGCCTCCCTGTCCATCACCAACTCCTAGAGTTGACTCAAACTCATGTCCATTGAGTCAGTGATGCCATCCGACCATGTCATCCTCTGTTGTCCCCTTCTCCTCCTGCCTTCAATCTTTCCTAGCATCAGGGTCTTTTCCAGTGAGTCAGTTTTTCCCATCAGGTAGACAAAGGATTAGAGTTAAAGCTTCAGCATCAGTCCTTCCAATTACTGTTTAGGACTAATTTCCTCTATGGTGCACTGGTTGGATCTCCTTGCAGTCCAAGGGACTCTCAAGAGACTTCTCCAACACCTCAGTTCAAAAGCATCAATTCTTCGGTGCTCAGCTTTCTTTATGTTCCAACTCTCGCATCCATACATGACTATGGGAAAAATCATAGCTTTGACTAGACGGACCTTTGTTGGCAAAGTTAATGTCTCTGCTTTTTAATGTGCTGTCTAGGTTGGTCATAACTTTTCTTCCAAGCAGCAAGCATCTTTTAACTTCATGGCTACAGTCACCATCTGCCGTGATTTTCGAGGCCCCCAAAAGAAAGTCTTCCATTGTTTCCACTGTTTCCCCATCTATTTGCCCTGAAGTGATGGGAAGAGATGCCATGACCTTAGTTTTCTGAATGCTGAGCTTTAAGCCAACTTTTTCATTCTCCTGTCTCTTTCATCAAGGGGCTCTTTTGTTCTTCTTCACTTTCTGCCTTAAGGGTGGTGACATCTGTGTACCTGAGGTTACTGATATTTCTCCCAGCAAACTTGATTCCAGATTGTGTTTCGTCCAATTCAGCATTTCTCATGAGGTACTGTGCATATAAGTTAAATAAGCTGGGTGACCATATACAGCATTGAAGTAAACCTATTACAATTTGGAAACAGTCTGTTGTTCCATGTGCAGTTCTGTTGCTTTCTTACCTGCATACAGACTTCTCAGGAGGTTGCTCAAGTGGTCTGGTATTCCCATCTCGTTGAGAATTTTCCACACTTTGTTGTGATCCACAAAGTCAAGGCTTTGGCATAGTCAATAAAGCAGAAGTAAATGTTTTTCTGGACCTCTCTTGATTTTTTAATCATCCAGCAGATGTTGACAATTTGTTTTCTGGCTCCTCTGCATTTTCTAAATCCAACATGAACACCTGGAAGTTCATGATTCACGTACTGCTGAAGTCTGACTTTGAGAATTTTCAGCATTATTTTTCTAGCATGTGAGATGAGTGCAACTGTGCAATAGTTTTAGCATTCTTTGGCATTGCCTTTCTTTGGGACTGGAGTGAAAATTGACCTTTTCCAGTCCTGTGACCACCGCTGAGTTTACCAAATTTGCTGACATTTTGAGTTCAGCACTTTCACAGCATCATGTTTTAGGATTTGAAGGAGTTCAACTGGAATTCTATCACCTCCACTAGATTTATTCATAGTGATGCTTGCTAAGGCCCACTTGACTTCACATTCCAGGATGTCTGGCTTTAGGTGAGTGATCACACCATTGTGACTATCTGGGTTGTGAAGATATTTTTTGTACACTTCTTCTGTGTATTATTGCTATCTCTTCTTAATATCTTCTGCTTCTGTTAGGTCTATACCATTTCTATCCTTTTTTGTGCCCATCTTTGCATGAACTTTTCCTTGATATCTCTAATTTTCTTGAAGAGATCTCTAGTCTATCCCATTCGTTTTCGTCTATTTCTTTGCATTGATCACTGAGGAAGGCTTTCTTATCTCTACTTGCTATTCTTTGGAACTCTCTATTCAAATGGGTATATCTTTCCTTTTGTCCTTTGCCTTTTACTTTGCTTCTTTCATCAGATCAGATCAGTCGCTCAGTCGTGTCTGACTCTTTGCGATCCCATGAATCGCAGCACGCCAGGCCTCCCTGTCCATCACCAACTCCCGGAGTTCACTCAGACTCACGTCCATCGAGTCAGTGATGCCATCCAGCCATCTCATCCTCTGTCGTCCCCTTCTCCTCCTTCCCCCAATCCCTCCCAGCATTGGAGTCCTTACAGTGAGTCAACTCTTCGCATGAGGTGGCCAAAGTACTGGAGTTTCAGCTTTAGCATCATTCCTTCCAAAGAAATCCCAGGGCTGATCTCCTTCAGAATGGACTGATTGGATCTCCTTGCAGTCCAAGGGACTCTCAAGAGTCTTCTCCAACACCACAGTTCAAAAGCATCAATTCTTCGGTGCTCAGTCTTCTGCACAGTCCAACTCTCACCTCCATACATGACCACAGGAAAAACCATAGCCTTGACTAGACGAACCTTTGTTGGCAAAGTAATGTCTCTGCTTTTGAATATGCTATCTAGGTTGGTCATAATTTTCCTTCCAAGGAGTAAGCATCT
>NW_011494809.1:32047-33069 GCF_000754665.1 Bison bison bison
TCTGTTGTTCCATGTCCAGTTCTAACTGTTGCTTCCTGACCTGCATACAAATTTCTCAAGAGGCAGATCAGGTGGTCTGGTATTCCCATCTCTTGAAGAATTTTCCACAGTTGATTGTGATCCACACAGTCAAAGGCTTTGGCATAGTCAATAAAGCAGAAATAGATGTTTTTCTGGAAATCTCTTGCTTTTTCCATGATCCAGCGGAGTGTTGGCAATTTGATCTCTGGTTCCTCTGCCTTTTCTGAAACCAGCTTGAACTTCAGGAAGTTCACGGTTCACTTATTGCTGAAGCCTGGCTTGGAGAATTTTGAGCATTACTTTACTAGCGTGTGAGATGAGTGCAATTGTGTGGTAGTTTGAGCATTCTTTGTCATTGCCTTTCTTTGGGATTGGAATGAAAACTGACCTTTTCCAGTCCTGTGGCCACTGCTGAGTTTTCCACATTTGCTGGCATATTGAGTGCAGCACTTTCACAGCATCATCTTTCAGGGTTTGGAATAACTCAACTGGAATTCCATCACCTCCACTAGCTTTGTTCATAGTGGTGCTTTCTAAGGCCCACTTGACTTCACATTCCAGGATGTCTGGCTCTAGGTCAGTGATCACACCATTGTGATTATCTGGGTCGTGAAGATCTTTTTTGTACAGTTCTTCTGTGTATTCTTGCCATCTCTTCTTAATATCTTCTGCTTCTGTTAGATCCATTCCATTTCTGTCCTTTATTGAGCTCATCTTTGCATGAAATCTTCCTTTGGTATCTCTGATTTTCTTGAAGAGATCCCTAGTCTTTCCCATTCTGTTGTTTTCTTCTATTTCTTTGCATTGATTGCTGAAGAAGGCTTTCTTATCTCTTCTTGCTATTCTTTGGAACTCTGAATTCAGATATTTATATCTTTCCTTTTCTCCTTTGCTTTTCACTTCTCTTCTTTTCACAGCTATTTGTAAGGCCTCCCTAGAAGCTATTTTGCTTTTTTGCATTTCTTTTCCATGAGAATGGTCTTGATCCCTGTCTCCTGTAC
>NW_011494809.1:33169-39189 GCF_000754665.1 Bison bison bison
GTCTCCTATAATGAAAAGTACATCTTTTTGGGGGTGTTATTTCTAAAAGGTCTTGTAGGTCTTCATAGAACCATTCAACTTCAGCTTCTTCAGCATTACTGGTTGGGGCATAGACTTGGATTACTGTGATATTGAATGGTTTGCCTTGGGAACGAACAGAGACCACTCTGTCGTTTTTGAGATTGCATCCAAGTACTGCATTTTGGACTCCTTTGTTGACCATGATGACCACTCCATTTCTTCTGAGGGATTCCTGCCCGCAGTAGTAGATATAATGGTCATCTGAGTTAAATTCACCCATTCCAGTCCATTTCAGTTCGCTGATTCCTAGAATGTCGACATTCACTCTTGCCATCTCTTGTTTGACCACTCCCAATTTGCCTTGATTCATGGACCTGACATTCCAGGTTCCTATGCAATATTGCTCTTTACAGCATCGGACCTTGCTTGTATCACCAGTCACATCCACAGCTGGGTATTGTTTTTGCTTTGGCTACATCCCTTCATTCTTTCTGGAGTTATTTCTCCACTGATCTCCAGTGGCATATTCGGCACCTACTGACCTGGTGAGTTTCTATTTCAGTATCCTATCATTTAGCCTTTTCATACTGTACATGGGGTTCTCAACAGACAACTATTTTGCCTTTTTGAATTTCTTTTTCTTAGGGAGGGCCTTGATCCCTGTCTCCTGTACAATGTCATGAACCTCTCTGTCTAAAGTTCATCGAGCATTCTGTCTATCAGATCTAATCCCTTGAATCTATTTGTCCCTTCCACTATATAGCCATAAGAGATTTGATTTAGGTTATACTTGAATGGTTTAGTGGTTTTCCCTACTTTCTTCAATTTAAGTCTGAATTTGGCAATAAGGAGTTCATGATCTGAGCCACAGTCAGCTCTTGGTCTTGCTTTTGCTGACTGTGTAGGGCCTCTCCATCTTTGGCTGTAAAAAATATAATACATCTTAATTTGCTATGGGCCACCTGATGATGTCCATGTGTAGAGTCTTCTCCTGTGTTGTTGGAAGAGAGTGTTTGCTATGACCGATGCATTCTCTTGGCAAATCTGTTAGCCTTTTCCCTGCTTCATTCTGTACTCCAAGGCCAAATTTGCCTGTACTGGGGATGGTTTAGTATATATTTAATTATATTGAGGCCTATATCCCTAGTCCCATCTGATATGATTAGGCCCAGATATTTAATAGATTGTTGACAAAGCTGAGCTTTTCCCTTGATGCTGTATAAATACAGCCAACCAAAAAGTTTAGGAAGTCTTCTGGGACTTGTGAGCAAGTTTCCTCCATCTCAGCACAGGACCGAATATCACCTACATATTGTAGCACTGCTGCCTCACAGCTATTAAAGTTTTTTAGATACCGTGACACAACTCTGTGAGAATAAATGAGGACTACCATGAAACCCCTTGCACAAAACTGTCCAGGTTAGTTGAGAAGTTGGCCGAATAGGATTTTCAAAAGCAAATAAAAATTGGCTTTCTTCTGCCAACGGTATACGAAAGAAAGCATCCTTTAAATCAATAACTGATAAATATTTGGCTCATTCAGGAATTTCAGACAATAGAGTATAAGGATTAGACACCATGGAGTGTAAAAAAACCACAGCCTCATTTATTTTCATAAATCTTGAACTAGTCTCCATTTATCATTTGACTTCTGCAAACCCAAAATAGGAGTGTTGCATGGACTGTTACAGGGAATTAATAGCCCCTGCTCCTTTAAATTTTCAATGGTGGGTTTTAACCCTTCCTTAACCTCAGGTTTCAGTGGTACTGCTTTTGATGTGGAAATAGGTGCAGGTTTGGGCTTGAAAATTACAGGAAAAGCATTTTATGCCTGACACACCATTTTTCCATCAGCCCACACTCTAGGGATTATATATTTTTTCAATTAATGGGTGAGAAAAAGAGGGTTCCATATTTATAAAAACAGAGGTGTGGACCTTGCTCAGTATATCCCTCCCTAAAGGGGTGAGGGAAACTCTGGCATGATCAGAAACTTGTGTGAAAACAGCAGAGTCCCAGTTGCAGTTTAGAGAACAACGGAAATAATAACATTTGACTCATCCAGAGAATCCCATCATGGAAGCAGATCAGGGGGAAAGTGAGCCAGGGGATTCAGTAAGCACAGGGTAAGTTGCTCCAGTATCTAAAAGGAGATCAATGGATTGACCCTCCACAGTTATTAATCCCCATGGTTCCTCTGGTGTAATTAGGATGTGAGCTTGTGTGGGGACTCTGGGCACCTTCAACCCTGATAGTGTTGAGAGTCTAACCTCTGGGACCTACACCTCTGGGGTCGTTCTCTCCTCCATTGTGGTCCTTTTCAGACTGGACATGAAGCTGGGGACATCTTAGAAGCACAGGGCAATCCCACTTGAGGTGACCCTCTTTTCTACACTAATAGCAAGTCCATCCCTTTTCACCTTGGTCCCTCTGGAAATTTTTCACAGGCTGTTTAAAAGCAGTTCTGACAGCCATTACAAGGGCTTCTGTCTGTTTCTTGGTCTTTCTCTGTCTTTATTCTCCTCACATTCCTTACTATAATAAACCGTCTGAGCCAATTGCACAGATTATCTAAAGACTGATTTGGTCCATACACCTGTTTTAGTAGCTTATGGTGTATATCTGGAGCCAACTGAGGGAGAAATCTATCTTTTAAGATCACACTTCCCTCTTCACTTTTGGGATCAATCTCAATGAATTTGTGAAGGGCTTCCTACAGTCTACCTAGGAATTTACCAGGTGCTTCCTTCTCTTCTTGTTTTATGTTTGCCAACTTGGCATAGTTCAAAGTCTTAGCATGTACTCACTTGAGTTCTTCAAGGACACATTTGACAAAATGACTCCAATCCCATCTTCCTTTAGCTGTGTTATAGCCCCAGTCTAGTTCTATGGTTCAGAACACCAGGTTCCCAGTAGGGAGGGTGGCTATCTTGTCCTCCCTCTTTCCTGCTGATTCATTACTAAGCCATTCATCTCGATGGGCAACAGCTTTCCCCAAAACTTGAGCTTTTGAGTCAGTAATTAGTGTCTGTTCCAGGATATACATCACATCCTTCCAAGTAAGGTCATAAAGCACAATAACACCCTTAAAAGTTATAATATATTTTTCTGGGCTCCCCAAATAGTCTCCCAGATCTTCCTTGATTCTTTTCATTTCTTGAAAAGAAAAGGGCTTATTAACTCCCATAGATTGTTTATTTTTCCTGGTGGGTGCTTCATGAAGAGGCAACAGCTTGTGCAGCTGTTCCTCAGCTTCTCTGGTTGCCCTTTGCATATGATCCCAGGAATAGATTGGAGAAACCTGTTTTTCTTTATCTCTCTGTCTCATCCTATATTTCGCCCTTAGTTTTAGTTGTCTGAGCTTCTCTTACTTCAATTGGCTAGTTTCTATTGAAACCAGAGTAGTCAGAGCTTGTATTGAGACAGGGGTTATTTGTATGTCTACTGAGACTGGAGCAGTTTAAACTTCAGTTTGAGTTTCTACTGAGACCAAGGCAACTCTTCCTGGAGAGGTTCCCTGAATTTCAGTTTGCTCATTTTGGAGCCCAAGATATGGGGACAAAGTAGGAAGACAGGAGGTAGCTGAAGGTTTCATACCCAAATCTATACCCTTAGGAAATAAATCTGCATGTTTTTTCCCTCTGCCCGCAGAGAGATAAGGGGCAGCACATATGCTACTTCTACCCATTTTCCTTGTTTTCTACAGAACCGGTCTAATTGTAAAACTGTTACAATTAAGAGACCCTCCAACCGGTCACTGTTAACTGTCCTCCAGTGGATACTGTGGCCATGCAGTATCACACAGGAAGATCAGGTATGTCTTCTTTAAGCTCTAGGGATCAAATCTATATCAGTTTTTCAGAATACAGTTCAAAGGAGTGAGACTAGAATTGCTAGCTCCCATCTGTGAGAGAGAAATCAGCAGCAACAAGTGCATTTTTTCTACTGGAGGTGTCCCTCCTTCCTCCAGATGGGGGAGAAGAAAAGTCTTCCACTTAAGCTTCCTTCCCTGGCTGGAGTTAACCTGTCCCTTACCAGCAGAGCTGTCCCGTCATCGTCCCTTCCCATTCTACCATACAGGTGAGGTGGAGATGCACCAGGGTTAGACCTGATGGCATCCCAGACTGATGTCCAGGCCCTCACCATTAAAACCTTTCCCTGCCTCTGATGCCACCCAGGGTGCAACCAGAGTAACTTTCTGGAACACCTCCCAAGCTAAGACTGCTAGGGGAAACATTCTTCTCCCAGGTGCCTGTGCATGGTCTTAAGTATATTCCTATAAGACCAGTAAATAAGACAGCGATAAGACCAGTAAATTAGAAAGAGGTGAAAAAAAAAAAAATTCCTTCTAAGCATTACCACACTAGTATAAGTGATAGGAAAAGAGATCGTGAAGGGCCAGCCAATGAGGAAAAAGTGATTTTTGTCCTCAAGTTATTAGAGCCAGTCCTTCCAGTTCATTCACACTGATTCCACAGAAAGAATATCTAAGGAGTTGAGACAAAAACCACCAGAGAGCCTTCTCTGGTCCACTAAGAGCTAGCTTTACCAAAGGAAGAATCCTACTGTACTTCCAATCTGAGTAACTTTTAGCCTGAGATATGCTCTTAACAAGCTCCACCTTAATTCCAAAGATGCTCCGGTTGTAACTTTTAACTCCTAGCAAGGCTAAACACTTCCTGACTACCAATCCAAGCTTGGGATCTAAGCAAAAGTACACAGAAGCAGCATAGAACGCAAGTCCCTTGAAAGTTTATGATTCAGCAGATTAGATTAGTAGTTTCAATTTCCAAGGCAGTTACAAAATCGGCAAAGAGACCAGGGAACGTTGACTTAGAAAGGAAAGTTCAGTCCACCCACCTTGTCCATTTCTGGCCTCTCCCCTAACAGGGTTCTTGGGTGCTTCTTGGAATTGGCAGGTCTGTATAAACCCCTGACAAAGCTCCCCTTTAGAGAGCTGACTTCAGTCATTATGATGCACCATGAAACTGCAGAGCAGAGCTCAACGCTCTTTCCACATCCTGTTCATGCTGCTTTCATGCAGACAGGCACACTGTAGAGTCAGTAAAGTACAATAGAAAATGTATTTACTAGGAGAGCAAAGATCTAGAGCTCCAAGCATCCTTACCTTGCCTTGAGGATCTCAGATGAGCACCCAAGATGAAAGGTTGCAACAAGGAGCTGTGAACTACACCAGGATACATGACCTCCAGAAGAGAGGATTTCAACCCGGGGTCAGATATGAGGCTTTATCACTTGAAGCATTTATGTAATAAAGTTTTATTAATGTATAAAGTGGAATGGGTGAATTTAACTCAGATGACCCTTATATTTACTACTGTGGGCATGAATCCCTTAGAAGAAATGAAGTAGCCATCATGGTCAACAAAAGAGTCTGAAATGCAATACTTGGATGCAATCTCAAAAATGACAGAATGATCCCTGTTCGTTTTCAAAGCAAACCATTCAATATCACAGTAATCCAAGTCTATGTCCCAACCAGTAACATTGAAAAAGCTGAAGTTGAATGGTTCTATGAAGACCTACAAGACCTTTTAGAACTAACACCCAAAAAAGATGTCCTTTTCATGATAGGGGACTGGAATGCAAAAGTATGAAGTCAAGGAACACCTGGAGTAACAGGAAATTTGGCCTTGGGATACAGAATGAAGTAGGGCAAAGGCTAATAAGGTTTTGCCAAGAGAATGCACTAGTCATAGCAAATACCCTCTTCCAACAACAAAAGAGAAGACTACACATGGACATGACCAGATGGTCAACACTGAAATCAGATTGATTATATTTTTTGCAGCCAAAGATGGAGAAGCTCTATACAGTCAGCAAAAACAAGACCAGGAGCTAACTGTGGTTCAGGTCATGAACTCCTTATTGCCAAATTCAGACTTGAATTGAAGAGAGTAGGGAAAACCACTAGACCATTCAGGTATGACCTAAATCAAATCCCTTATGATTATACAGTGGAAGTGAGAAATAGATTT
>NW_011494809.1:39744-43764 GCF_000754665.1 Bison bison bison
AACTGTACAAAAAAGATCTTCACGACCCAGATAATCACGATGGTGTGATCACTGAACTAGAGCCAGACATCCTGGAATGTGTAGTCAAATGGGCCTTAGAAAGTATCACTATGAACAAGGCTAGTGGAGGTGATGGAATTCCCGTTGAGCTACTTCAAATCCTGAAAGATGATGCTGTGAAAGTGCTGCACTCAATATGCCAGCAAATTTGGAAAACTCAGCAGGGGCCACAGGACTGGAAAAGGTCACTTTTCATTCCAATCCCAAAGAAAGGCAATGACAAAGAATGCTCAAACTACCACACAATTGCACTCATCTCACCCGCTAGTAAAGTAATGCTCAAAATTCTCCAAGCCAGGCTTCAGCAATACATGAACCATGAACTTCCAGATGTTCAAGCTGGTTTTAGAAAAGGCAGAGGAACCAGAGATGAAATTGCCAACATCCGCTGGATCATAGAAAAAGCAAAAGAGTTCCAGAAAAACATCTATTTCTGCTTTATTGACTATGCCAAAGCCTTTGATTTGTGAAACACAATAAACTGCGGAACATTCTTCAAGAGATGGGAATACGGGACCACCTGATCTGCCTCTTGAGAAACCTATATGCAGGTCAGGAAGCCACAGTTAGAACTGGACTTGGAACAACAGACTGGTTCCAAATTCGGAAAAGGAGTACCTCAAGGCTGTATATTGTCACCCGGCTTATTTAACTCTGCTTACATGCACAGTACATCATGAGAAATGCTGTGCTGGAAGAAGCACAAACTGGAATCAAGATTAGAGGGAGAAATATCAATAACCTCAGATATGCAGATGACACCACCCTTATGGCAGAAAGTGAAGAGGAACTATAAAGCCTCTTGATGAAAGTGAAAGAGGAGGGTGAAAATGTTGACTTAAAGCTCAACATTCAGAAAACAAAGATCAGGTCATCTGGTCCCATCACTTCATGGGAAATAGATGGGGAAACGGTGGAAACAGTGTCAACCTAGATAGCATATTGAAAAGCAGAGACATTACTTTGCCAAAAAAGGTCCGTCTAATAAAGGCTATGGTGTTTCCAGTGGTCATGTATGGATGTAAGAGTTGGACTGTGAAGAAACCTGAGTGCTGAAGAATTGATGCTTTTGAACTGTGGTGTTGGAGAAGACTCTTGAGAGCCCCTTGGACTGCAAGGAGATCCAACCAGTCCATTCTAAAGGAGGTCAGTCCTGGGTGTTCTTTGGAAGGACTGATGCTAAAGCTGAAAGTCCATTACTTTGGCCACCTCATGCGAAGAGTTGACTCATTGGAAAAGACCCTGATGCTGGGAGAGATTGGGGGCAGGGGCAGAAGGGGACGACAGAGGATGAGATGCCTAGATGGCATCACGGACTCAATGGACATGAGTTTGGGTGAACTCCGGGAGTTGGTAATGAACAGGGAAGCCTGGCGTGCTGCGGTTCATGGGGCCGCAAAGAGTCGGACACGACTGAGCGACTGAACTGAACTGAATGTATAAACGGATAGAGGAAGCTTCTGACACAGACATCAGAAGGCGGCAGAAAGTGTGACCCCCTTGCTAGTTTTTAGCAAGAAGTTATAAATCTGTTAAAGAATCACCTCAAAACTTAGAGAGCTTCATCATATCCCTGTGCCACAACATGCATTTTGAGATAGCATTGGCACAAGATGAGTCATCCCTGACTGTAAAACAATGACATGAATCTTAAAGAAATGCAGATTTTCAAGCAAATGCATAGTTTCATTAACATATCTTAAGAGAACATTTCCAGGAATAAGACAAACTGATTTGTTGAACCATTATCAGTTCAAGGTTTGAGATTTAGTCCCAAAGGACTTAAAGAAAGGCAGATTCCAAGGCAAATACATAGTTTATTAACATGGCTTAAGAAAAACACTTCCATAAGTAAAACGCAATGGTTAGCTCAAGGTCTGAGAAAAATTAAGTTCAGGCAGAACCAGGTGTTGTCATGACAACACAGAATTTAAAAGAAACCTCCTTTCAATTTTGTATAGAAAAGTAAGAAGAAGAAAAAAAAAAATCCACCACTTTTAGTTTGCTTCTTCCTGCTGCTTAAGGAAAAAAAAAAAAAATGTCTGCCATTTGCAGTCTATTTCCTCCATTTGGAAAACACTAGCCTGCCTGCCTGTTACCCTCTTATATTCATCAGAGATATTGACCTGTAGCTTTTTTTCTTTCAGTGTCTTTTTGCGGATTTGAATAGAGTAATGCTGGTCTTGTAAAATCAGCTTGGGAGCCTTCCCTCCTCTTCAGATTTTTGGGATGAGTTTTAGAAGGACTAGCATTAATTCTTTAATTTTTGATAGAATTAACTAATAAAACAATCTATTTCTGGACTCTGGTTTGTTGGGAAGCTTTTAATTCAATCTCATTACTTGTTTTTTGGTATGTTCAGATTTTCTTATTCCTCAAGATTCCAACTCAGTGGATTGTTTATTTACAGAAATTAATTTCTTTTCAGTTAAATTCAATTCAGTCGTTCAGTCATGTACGACTCTTTGTGACCCCATGAACTGCAGGATGCCAGGCCTCCCTATCCATCACCAATTCCCAGAGTTTAGGTTATTTAATTTGTATATAACAGTTTGTAGCAGCATCTTATGATTCTTTGCATTTCTGTTGTATTAATTGCAATCTCTTTAATTTTTTTATTTGAACAATCTCTCATTTTTCTTAGATTAGCTAGTTCAGTTCAGTCGCTCAGTCGTGTCTGAATCTTTGCAACCCCATGAATCGCAGCATGCCAGGCCTCCCTGTCCATCACCATCTCCTGGAGTTCATTCAGACTCACATCCACTGAGTCAGTGATGCCATCCAGGCATCTCATCCTCTGTTGTCCCCTTCTCCTCCTGCCCCCAATCCCTCCCAGCATCAGAGTCTTTTCCAATGAATCAACTCTTCGCATGAGGTGGCCAAAATACTGGAGTTTCAGCTTTAGCATCATTCCTTCCAAAGAAATCCCAGGGCTGATCTCCTTCAGAATGGATTGGTTGGATCTCCTTGCACTCCAAGGGACTCTCAAGAGTCTTCTACAACACCACGGTTCAAAAGCATCAATTCTTCGGCACTCAGCTTTTTTCACAGTCCAACTCTCACATCCATACATGACCACTGGAAAAACCATAGCCTTGACTAGCTGGACCTTTGTTGGCAAAGTAATGTCTCTGCTTTTCAATATGCTATCTAGGTTGGTCATAACTTTCCTTTCAAGGAGTAAGCATCTTTAGGCCAGGGGCGGCGGCTGGGAGGAGCAACCCAAACCCGAAGCCAGGGGTGGCGACAAGAGGAGTTACCCGGAGTCGTGGCTGCACAGGCGCAGGAGGGCCTAGAGGAGCTATCCCACACTGAAGGTCAGGAAGGGTGACGGTGAGGAGATACCCCTCATCCAAGGTAAGGAGCAATGGCTGTGCTTTGCTGGAGCAGCCGTGAAGAGATACCCCACGCCCAAGGTAAGAGAAACCCAAGTAAGACGGTAGGTGTTGAAAGAGGGCATCAGAGGGCAAACACACTGAAACCATACTCACAGAAAACTAGTCAATCTAATCACACTAGGACCACAGCCTTTTCTAACTCAATGAAACTAAGCCATGCCCATGGGGCAACCCAAGACAAGCGGGTCATGGTGGAGAGATTTGATAGAATGTCATCCACTGGAGAAGGGAATGGCAAATCACTTCAGTATTCTTGCATTGAGAACCCCATGAACAGTATGAAAAGGTAATGATAGGATACTGAAAGAGAAACTCCCCAGGTCAGTAGATGCCCAATATGCTACTGGAGATCAGTGGAGAAATAACTCCAGATAGAATGAAGGGATGGAGCCAAAGCAAAAACAATACCCAGCTGTGGATGTGACTGGTGATAGAAGCAAGGTCCAATGTTATAAAGAGCAATATTGCATAGGAAGCTGGAATGTCAGGTCCATGAATCAAGGCAAATTGGAAGTGGTCAAACAAGAGATGGCAAGAGTGAATGTCGACATTCTAGGAATCA
>NW_011494809.1:43864-45389 GCF_000754665.1 Bison bison bison
CCATTCAATATCACAGTAATCTAGTCTATGCCCCAACCAGTAACGCTGAAGAAGCTGAAGTTGAACGATTATATGAAGACCTACAAGACCTTTTAGAACTAACACCCAAAAAAGATGTCATTTTCATTATTGGGGACTGGAATGCAAAAGTAGGAAGTCAAGAAACACCTGGAGTAACAGGTAAATTTGACCTTGGAATACGGAATGAAACAGGGAAAAGACTAAAAGAGTTTTACCAAGAAAATGCACTGGTCATAACAAACACACTCTTCCAACAACACAAGAGAAGACTCTATACATGGACATCACCAGATGGTCAACACCGAAATCAGATTGATTATATTCTTTGCAGCCAAAGATGGAGAAGCTCTATACAGTCAGCAAAAACAAGATCAGGAGCTGATTGTGGCTCAGACCATGAACTCATTATTGCCAAATTTAGACTTAAATTGAAGAAAGTAGGGAAAACCACTAGACCATTTAGATATGACCTAAATCAAATCCCTTATAATTATACAGTGGAAGTAAGAAATAGATTTAAGGGCCTAGATCTGATAGATAGAGTGCCTGATGAACTATGGAATGAGGTTCATGACATTGTATAGGAGACAGGGATCAAGACCATCCCCATAGAAAAGAAATGCAAAAAAGCAAAATGGCTGTCTGGGGAGGCCTTACAAATATCTGTGAGAAAAAGAGAAGTGAAAAGCAAAGGAGAAAAGGAAAGATATAAATATCTGAATTCAGAGTTCCAAAGAATAGCAAGAAGAGATAAGAAAGCCTTCTTCAGCAATCAATGCAAAGAAATAGAGGAAAACAACAGAATGGGAAAGACTAGGGATCTCTTTAAGAAAATCAGAGATACCAAAGGAACCTTTCACGCAAAGAGGGCTCGATAAAGGACAGAAATGGTATGAACCTAACAGAAGCAGAAGATATTAGGAAGAGATGGCAAGAATACACAGCAGAACTGTACAAAAAAGATCTTCATGACACAGATAATAATGATGGTGTGATCATGGACCTAGAGCCAGACATCCTGGAATGTGAAGACAAGTGGGCCTTAGAAAGCATCACTACGAACAAAGCTAGTGAAGGTGATGGAATTCCAGTTGAGCTATTTCAAATTCTGAAAGATGATGCTGTGAAAGTGCTGCACTCAATATGCCAGCAAATTTGGGATACACAGCAGTGGCCACAGGACTGCAAAAGGTCAGTTTTCATTCCAATCCCAAAGAAAGGCAATGCCAAAGAATGCTCAAACTACCACACAATTGCACTCATCTCACACGCTAGTAAAGTAATGCTCAAAATTCTCCAAGCGAGGCTTCAGCAATACGTGAACCGTGAACTTCCTGATGTTCAAGCTGGTTTTAGAAAAAGCAGAGGAACCAGAGATCAAACTGCCAACATCCGCTGGATCATGGAAAAAGCAAAAGAGTTCCAGAAAAACATCTATTTCTGCTTTATTGACTATGTCAAAGCCTTTGACTGTGTGGATCACAAGAAACTGTGGAAAATTCTG
>NW_011494809.1:45982-46340 GCF_000754665.1 Bison bison bison
GACTATGTCAAAGCCTTTGACTGTGTGGATCACAATAAACTGTGGAAAATTCTGAAAGAGATGGGAATACCAGACCATCTGATCTGCCTCTTGAGAAATTTGTATGCAGGTCAGGAAGCAACAGTTAGAACTGGACATGGAACAACAGACTGGTTCCAAAAAGAAAAGGAGTTCATCAAGGCTGTATATTGTCACCCTGTTTATTTAACTTATATGCAGAGTACATCATGAGAAACGCTGGGCTGAAAGAAACACTAGCTGGAACCAAGATTTCCGGGAGAAATATCACTAACCTCAGATACGCAGATGACACCAACCTTATGGCAGAAAGTGAAGAGAAACTCAAAAACCTCTTGAT
>NW_011494809.1:46440-50486 GCF_000754665.1 Bison bison bison
CTCATGCAAAGAGTTGACTCATTGGAAAAGACTCTGATGCTGGGAGGGATTGGGGGCAGGAGGAGAAGGGGATGACAGAGGATAAGACGGCTGGATGGCATCAGTTACTCAATGGACGTGAGTCTAAGTGAACTCCGGGAGTTGGTGATGGACAGGGAGGCCTGGCATGCTGCGATTCATGGGGTCTTAAAGAGTCGGACACGACTGAGTGACTGATCTGATCTGTTCTGATCTAGGTTGGTCATAACTTTCCTTCCAAGGAGTAAGCGTCTTTTAATTTCATGGCTGCAGTCACCGTCTGCAGTGATTTAGAGCCCCCCAAAGTAAAGTCTGACACTGTTTCCACTGTTTCCCCATCTATTTCCATGAAGTGATGTGACCAGATGCCATGATCTTCGTTTTCTGAATGTTGAGCTTTAAGCCAAGTTTTTCACTCTCCTCTTTCACTTTCATCAAGAAGCGTTTGAGTTCTTCTTCACTTTCTGCCATAAGGGTGGTGTCATCTGCATATCTGAGGTTATTGATATTTCTCCCAGAAATCTTGATTCCAGCTTGTGTTTCTTCCAGCCCAGCGTTTCTCATGATGTACTCTGCATATAATTTAAATTAGCTGGGTTACAATATACAGCTTTAATGTACTCCTTTTCCTATTTGGAACCAGTCTGTTGTTCCATGTTCTGTTTTAACTGTTGCTTCCTGACCTGCATACAAATTTCTCAAGAGGCAGATCAGGTGGTCTGGTATTCCCTTCCCATCTCTTTCAGAATGTTCCACAGTTTATTGTGATCCACATAGTCAAAGACTTTGGCATAGTCAATAAAGCAGAAATAGATGGGGTTTTTTTTTTAACTCTCTTGCTTTTTCAATGATCCAGAGGATGTTGGCAATTTGATCTCTGGTTCCTCTGCCTTTTCTAGTACCAACTTGAACATATGGAAGTTCATGGTCAGGTATTGCTGAAGCCTGGCTTGGAGAATTTTGAGCATTATTTTACTTGTGTGTGAGATGAGTGCAGTTGTGCGGTAGTTTGAGCATTCTTTGGCATTGCTTTTCTTTGGTATTGGGATGAAAACTGACCTTTTCCAGTCCTGTGGCCACTGCTGTGTGTCCCAAATTTGCTGGTGCACTGAATGCAGCACTTTCACATCATCATCTTTCAGGATTTGAAATAGCTCAACGGGAATTCCATCATCTCCACTAGCTTTGTTAGTAGTGATGCTTTCTAAGGCCCACTTGACTTCACATTCCAGGATGTCTGGCTCTAGGTCCATGATCACACCATCGTGATTATCTGGGTCGTGAAGATCTTTTTTGTAAAGTTCTTCTGTATATTCCTGCCTCCTCTTCTTAATATCTACTGCTTCTGTTAGGTCTATACCATTTCTGTCCTTTTAGAGCCCATCTTTACATGAAATGTTCCTTTGATATCTCTGATTTTCTTGAAGAGATCCCTAGTCTTTCCCATTCTGTTGTTTCCCTCTATTTCTTTGCATTGATCGCTGAGGAAGGCTTTCTTATCTCTTCTTGCCATTCTTTGGAACTCTGCATTCAGATGTTTATATCTTTCCTTTTCTCCTTTGCTTTTCACTTTTCTTTTCACAGCTATTTGTAAGGCCTCCCCAGAAGCCATTTTGCTTTTTTGCATTTCTTTTCCATGAGAATGGTCTTGATCCCTGTCTCTTGTACAATGTCTCGAACCTGATTCCATAGTTCATCAGGCACTCTTTCTATCAGATCTAGGCCCTTTCTCACTTCCACTATATAATCATAAGGGATTTGATTTAGGTCATACCTGAGTGGTCTAGTGGTTTTCCCTACTTTGTTCAATTTAAATCTGAATTTGGCAATAAGGAGTTCATGATCTGAGCCACAGTTCCCACCTGGTCTTGTTTTGGCTGACTCTATAGAGCTTCTCCATCTTTGGCTGTAAAGAATATAATCAATCTGATTTCGGTGTTGACCGTCTGGTGATGTCCATGTATAGAGTCCTCTCTTGTGTTGTTGGAAGAGAGTGTTTGCAATGACCAATACATTTTCTTGGCAAAACTCTATTTGTCTTTGCCCCGTTTCATTCTGTATTCCAAGGCCAAATTTGCCTGTTACACCCGGTGTTTCTTGACTTCCTACTTTTGCATTCCAGTCCCCTATAAGGAAAAGGACATCTTTTTGGGGTGTTAGTTCTAAAAGGTCTTGTAGGTCTTCATAGAACTGTTCAACTTCATCTTCTTTAGCATTACTGCTTGGGGCATAGACTTGGATTACTGTGATATTGAATGGTTTGCCTTGGAAACAAATAGAGATCATTCTGTCATTTTTGAGATTGCATCCAAGTACTGCATTTTGGACTCTTTTGTTAAAGAGTTATCAATTTTGTTTTTCTTTAGAAAGTGACTTCATTTTGTTAAACTTCTTTTTTTTTCTTATCTCAATTTCATTTACTTCTGCTCTTTATTTTGCATCTCTTTAATTATTTTCTTCTCCTGAATTTCTGTTTTGTCCTTTTTCATGATTTCCATACCGTTATTGAATTCTCACTTTATTTCTGTACTGTGCTCCTGATTTTATTGTATTTTCTTTCTATTTTCTTATAGCTCTTTGAAATGTCTTGTTGTTGTTGTTGTTGTGCTAGTCACTTCAGTCATGTCCAACGCTTTGCAATCCCATGGACTCTAGAAAACCAGGCTCCTCTATCCATGGCATTTTCCAGGCAAGAACATTGGAGTGGGTTACCATTTCCTAATCCAAGTGAACTCCAGGAATTGAAACTGTGTCTCTTATGTCTCCTGGATTAGTAGGCAGGATGCTTACCACTAGCACCACCTGAGAAACCCTGAGGTTTCATAAAGCAACTATTCTGAATTCTTTTTTAAAATGTATTTATTTTTCAATTGAAGGATTATTGCTTTGCAAAATAGGTATACATATATCCCCTCCTTTTAGAACATCCCTCCCATCTACCTCCCCAACCCACCCTTCTAAGTTGGTACAGAGCCCTTTTTTTTATTTTCCTGAGCCATACAGCAATTTCCTGTTGGCTATCAATTTTACATATGGTAATGTAAGTTTCCATGTTACTCTCTCCAGACATCTCACACTCTCCTCTCCTTTCCCCATGTCCATGAGTCTATTCTCTATGTCTGTTTCTCCATTGCTGCCCTTTAAATAAATGCTTCAGTATAAGTTTTCTAGATTCCATATACATGTGTTGGAAGAAAATTATGACCAACCTAGATAGCATATTGAAAAGCAGAGACATTACTTTGACAACAAAGGTCTGTTTAGTCAAGGCTATGGTTTTTCCAGTGGTCATGTATGGATGCGAGAGTGGGACTGTGAAGAAAGCTGAGTGCAGAAGAATTGATACTTTTGAACTGTGGTGTTGGAGCAGACTCTTGAGAATCCCTTGGACTGCAAGGAGATCCAACCCGTCCATTCTGAAGATCAGCCCTGGGATTTCTTTGGAAGGAATGATGCTAAAGCTGAAACTCCAGTATTTTGGCCACCTCATGCGAAGAGTTGACTCATTGGAAAAGACTCTGATGCCGGGAGGGATTGGGAGCAGGAGGAAAAGAGGACGACAGAGGATGAGATGGCTGGATGGCATCACCAACTTGATGGACGTGAGTTTGAGTGAACTCCGGGAGATGGTGATGGACAGGGAGGCCTGGCGTGCAGCGATTCATGGGGTCGCAAAAAGTCGGACCGGACTGAGCGACTGAACTGAACTCAACTGATACAGTATTTATCTTTCTCCTTCTGTCTTACTTCACTCTGTATAATACGCTCTAGATTCATCCACCTCATTAGAACTGACCTAAATGCATTCATCTTTATGATTGAGTAATATTCCATTGGTGTATATGTACCACAACCTCTTTATCCATTTATCTGTCGAACATCTAAGTTGCATCCATGTTCTAGCTATTGTTTACAGTGCTGCAATGAATAATGGGATACCTGTCTTTTTCAGTTTTGGTTTCCTCAAGGTATATGCTTAGGAGTGGGATTCCTGAGTTATATGATTTTTTTTTTTTTTTTTGGCAGTT
>NW_011494809.1:50735-55985 GCF_000754665.1 Bison bison bison
TTTTTTTTTCATGCGTTTGTTAGCCATCTGTATGTCTTCTTTGGAGAAATGTCTGTTTAGGTCTTTTCCCCATTTTTTGATTGGTTTGTTTGTTTTTCTGGTCTTGAGTTGTATGAGCTGCTTATATATTTTGGAAATTAATCCTTTGTCAGTTGTTTCATTTGCTATTATTTTCTCCCATTCTGAGGGTTGTCTTTTCACTTTGCTTAGAGTTTCCTTTGCTCTGCAAAATCTTTTAAGTTTAATCAAGTCCCACTTGTTTACTTTTATTTTTATTTCCATTACTCTAGGAAGTGGGTCATAGAGGATCTTGCTTTGATTTATGTCATCGAGTGTTCTATGTTTTCCTCTAAGAGTTTTGTAGTTTCTGGTCTTACATTTAGGTCTGGAATCCATTTTGAGTTTATCTTCATGTATGGTGTTAGGAAGTGTTCTAGTTTCATTCTTTTACATGTAGACGTCCAGTTTTCCCAGCACAATTTTTGAAGAGGCTGTCTTTGCCCCACTTTATATTCTTGCCTCCTTTGTCAAAAACATGGTATCTGTAGCTGCATGGGTTTGTTTCTGGACTCTCTATCTTGTTCTATTGATCTATATTTTTGTTTTTGTGCCAGTATGATGCTGTCTTGATGACTATAGCTTTATAACATAATCTGAAGTCAGGAAGATTGAGTCCTCCAGCTCCAATCTTCTTTCTAAAGACTGCTTTGGTTATTCAGGGTCTTTTCTGTTTCCATATTAATTGTGAAATTTTATGTTCTAGTTCCATGAAAAATGTCATTGGTAATTTGATAAGGATCGCATTGAATCAGTAGATTGTTTGGTAGTATAGTCATTTTTATTATATTTATTCTTCATACCCAAGAACATGGAATATCTCTCCATCTGTTTATGTCATCTTTGATTTCTTTTGTCAGTGTCTTATAATTTTCTGCATAAAGTTCTTTGGTGTCCTTATGTAGGTTTCTCCCTAGATATTTTTTGTTGTTGTTGTTGCATTGATGAATCAGATTGATTCCTGAATTTCTCTTTCTGATTTTTCATTGTTAGTATATAAAAATGCAAGTAATTTCTGTGTATTGATTTTGTATCCTGTGATTTTGCTAAATTCACTGATTAGCTTTAGTAATGTTCTGATAGTATCTTTTGGGTTTTTTAATTATAGTATCATGTCATCTGCAAACAGTAAAAGTTTTACTTATTCTTTTCTGATCTGGATTGATTTCATTTCTTTTTTTTTTCTCTGATTGCTGTAGCTAGGCCTTCCAAAATATGTTGAATAATAGTGGTGACAGTGGGCACCCTTGTCTTATTCCTGATCTTAATGGGGATGCTTTCAGGTTTCCACCATTTTAATCTTTGCTGTAGGCTTATCATATATGGCCTTTGCTATGTTGAGGTAAGCTTCTTCTATGCCCATTTTTTGAAGGGCTTTAATCATAAATATGTACTGCATTTTGTCAAAGTTTTTTTTTTCTGCATCTATTGAGATTATTATATGGCTTTGTGTTTCAATTTGTTAACATGATGTATCACATTGATTTGTTTGAGTATATTGAAAAATCCTTGTATCCTTGAAATAAACCCAGCTTGATCATGGTGTATGAACTTTGTAATGTGTTGTTGAATTCTGTTTTCTAAAATTTTGTTGAAGATTTTTGCATCTATGTTCATCAGTGATATTGGCCTGTAGTTTTCTTTTTTGTGTTATCTTTGGTTTTGTTGTCAGGGTGATGGTGGCCTCATAGAATGAGTTTGGAAGTCTTCCTTCCTCTGCAATTTTTTGAAAGTTTTAGAAGAATAGGCATTAGCTCTTCTCTAAATGTTTGATAGATTTCTCCTGTGATGCCATCTGGTCCTGGGCTTTTGTTTTTTGGGAGGTTTTTGATCACAGCTTCAATTCCAGGGCTTATAATTGGGTTGTTCATAATTTCTATTTCTTCCTGGTTCAGTCTTAGAAGGTTGAAGTTTTCTAAGTATTTGTCCATTTCTTCCAGGTTATCCATTTTATTCCCATATAGTTGTTCATTATATTCTATATTGGAGTTTCAGCTTCATCATCCGTCCTTCCAATGAATATTCAGGACTGACTTCCTTTAGGATTGACTGGTTGGATCTCCTGTCAGTCCAAGAGACTCTCAAGAGTCTTCTCCAACACCACAGTTCAAAAGCATCAATTATTCGGCACTCAGCTTTCTTTATAGTCCAACTCTCCCATCTGTAAATGACTACTGGAAAAACCACAGCTTTGACTAGACGGAGGTTTGTTGGCAAAGTAATGTCTCTGCTTTTTAATAACATTCATTTACTATTTCTGCATATTGTAAAAGAGACTATCATGAGTCTTTCAACCACTTTCAAATATCTATTTAAATCAAACTTCTTTCTGCAACTCAGGAGATGAGCATGTGAAGAAGATAAAAATGACACTCCTCAGTGGTGAGAGCTAGTAAAATCTATGGGAGAAGATGAAATTGCCAAGGGAATGTATGCAGAAGTAATGTAATGGAGAAGAGACTGTGATTGAAAATTCATTTAAAAAAAAGAAGAAGAAGCCACTCAGTGGTAAAAGGTCCAAGATAGGAAACCAAGAGTAAAATATTAGAGAGGTTGAAGGAGAAGTAGAGTACAGTGTCTTGAACACAAACGGAGGGCCAATTACATTCTCAGTGCTTTATCTCTGAAGTTTACCTCCATGTAAAATTTAAGCAGATTAAATTCAAATTGCATAATTTTTAAAATATAAACCTTTATATAACATAAATATCAAGATCTTGAGGAAAGCTGCTATCATCTGTAACCTAACTCTGTGTAAAGTGAATCAAGTTACTAATAAAAGTTAGCTTGAAAATAGAAATAAGGGCTTAAGGGAAATGTGCCATATTCAAATAAATACATGTAGAACCAATTGTTTATAGCTACAGAGAGCCATACTAAAAATAGATGAAATGAGTTGTGTCATAAATGGGATGGCAAATCCTACAAAGAAGTAGTTGGAGATACTATTTTCATATAAATGTCATCACTTCTTTCAATTAACCAATATTTATTGAGTCAGAATGTGTCAGACACTTTTTAAGTGCTAAGGATATGGCAGTGGCTGAGACAAACACAATCTTAACTTCTCAGAGCCTATAGGCTAGATGAAGAGGGTAGATATAAAAACTATATACTAATAATTACTTGAATTTCAATTATGATAATCCCAATAAAAGACAAGTGTGAGATCCATAATAATATGTAATGGGAAATTTAAGCTTGTTTGGGAGACTCTGGGAAGGCTCTCTATGTGGAGGTGATAGTCTAACTGAGAAGACTGTCAAATGAAGAGGTAAAATAAATGCATATGTAGGAGATAAACACAAAAGTTGCTCACTGCAAATAAACTAAAAGAAAATTAATGTAGATAGAGAAAGGTATACTTTAGATTCATGGGGAAATGTATTCTTTAGATGGAACTAAAAAGTTAAATAGGTTCTCTGAGGTTTCAGTCTTCACTTTTAAATGTATATTACCATATGTAAAATAGATGACCAGTGCAAATTTGGTGCATGAAACAGGTCACCCAAAGCTAGTGCTCTGGGACAACCCAGAAGTGTAGGGTGTAACCTACCAGGGTCCTCCATCCATGTGATTTTCCAGGCAAGAGTACTGTAGTGGGTTTTGTTTCTTTCTCCAGGGAATCTTCCTGACCCAGGGATTGACCTCAGGTCTCTCACATTGCAGGCAGATGCTTTACCATCTGAGCTACCAGGGAAGTCCAACCAAAATGAAAAGGCATTGTATTGTCTCAGATGAAGAAGCAAGATAAATCTTTTGGTGGGGGGGAGGCGGGGGCAGGAATTGAAGCAGATATAGGTAAACTTCCACGATCCAGGATCTCAGGAAAAGAATGGGGAAGATGCAAGAAGTGTTTACCAATGATCTAAAAGAACTAAAGAACAAATAAATAGAAATACACAATAAGGAATCAATAGCAGAATAACAAAGGCAGAAAAAAATGGATAAATGACCTGGAAGACAGAATGGTGAAAATCATTGTTGCAAAATATAATATAGGGGAAAAAAATGAAAAGAAATGAAGACAACATAAGAGACTTCTGGGACAACATTAAATGCACCAACATTCGTATCATAGGGTCCCAGAAAGAAGAGAGAGAGAAAGGAACCAAGAAAATATTTGAAGAGATAATATCTAAAAACTTCCATAATATGAGAAAGGAAATAATCAACAAGGTTCAGGAAGTGCAGAGAGTACCAGGAAGGAAAAACTCAAGAAGGAACACATCAAGACACGTAGTAATCAATCTGATAAAAATTTAAAACATAGATAAAATATTAAAAAAAAAAAAAAAGGGAAAAAGACAAATAACATACAAAGGAACTCCCATAAGATTATCAGCTAATTTCTCAACAGAAAATCTACAACCCAGAAGGGAACAGCACATTGAAAGTGAAAGTAGCTCAGTTGTGTCTGACTCTTTGTAATCCCAGGGACTATACAGTTCATGGAATTCTCCAGGGCACAAAACTGGAATGGGTAGCCTTCCCCATCCCCAGGGGATCATCCCAACTCAGGGATCGAACCTAGGCCTCCCACACTGCAGGCGGATTCTTTACCAGCTTAGCCACAAGAGAAGCCCAAGAATACTGGAGTGAGTAGCTTTTCTCTTCTCAAGTGAACCTTCCCAACCCAGGAATCAAATTGGGCAGATTATATTCAAAGTAATGAAATGGAAGAAACTACAACCAAGAATATTCTACCCAGCAAGACTCTTGTTCAGAGTTGATGGAGAAATCAAATGCTTTGCAGACAACCAAAATTAAGAGAATTTGGCACCACTAAACCAGCTTTACAAGAAATGCTAGAGGAATTTTTCTAGGCAAGAAACAAAATAGATTTACAAAATATAAAAAACAATTAAGAAAATATTAATACGAGCAGACACATCAATCTGTTCAGTTGCTCAGGCATGCCTGACTGTTTGCAGCCCCATGGATTGCAGTACATGAGGCTTCCCTGTTCATCATCAGCTCCAAGAATTTGCTCAAACTCATGTCCATTGAGTCAGTGATGCCATCTAACCATCTCACCCTTTGTTGTCCCCTTCTCCTCCCGCTTTCAATATTTCCCAGCATCAGGGTCTTTTCAAATGAGTCAGTTCTTAGCAACAGGTGGCCAAATTGTTGGAGTTTCAACTTCAGCATCAATCCTTCCTACGAATATTCAGAACTGATTTCCTTTGGGAC
>NW_011494809.1:56410-56587 GCF_000754665.1 Bison bison bison
AGTATAGTCATTTTTATTATATTTATTCTTCATACCCAAGAACATGGAATATCTCTCCATCTGTTTATGTCATCTTTGATTTCTTTTATCAATGTCTTATAATTTTCTGCATAAAGTTCTTTGGTGTCCTTATGTAGGTTTCTCCCTAGGTATTTTATTTTTTTTGTTGCATTGATG
>NW_011494809.1:56691-91169 GCF_000754665.1 Bison bison bison
CCCTTTCTAAATTCAGCTTCAACATCTGGAATTTCAGGGTTCACATACTGTTGAAGCCTGACTTGGAGCATTTTGAGCATTACTTTGCTACCATGTGAAATGAGCACAATTGTGCAGTACTTTGAACATTCTTTACATTGCCTTTCTTTGGGACTGGAATGAAAACTTACCTTTCCCAGTCCTGTAGCCACTGCTGAGTTTTACAGATTTTCTGGCAATTTGAATGCAGCACTTTCACAGCATCATCTTTCAGGATTTGAAGTAGCTCTACTGGAATTCCATCACCTCCACTAGTATAGTTCATAGTGATACTTCATCAAGCTCACTTGACTTCAGACTCCAGGATGTCTGGCTCTAGGTGAATGATCACACCATCCTGATTATCTGGGTCATGAAGACCTTTTTTGTACAGTTCTATGTGCATTGTTGCCAACTCTTCTTAATATCTTTTGCTTATGTTAGGTCCATAGCAATTCTGCCCTTTATTGTGTTCATCTTTGCATGAAATGATGAAAATGAAGGACACTACATAATGTTCAAGTGTTCAATCCAGGAAGATATAACAGTTATAAATGTATATGCACCTAACCTAGGAGTACCTCAATATACAAGGCAAATACTGACAACCATAAAGGGAGAATTTGACAGCAACACAGTAAGAATGGAGAAGCTTAATACCCCACTTTAACCAATGGACAGATCATTCAGGCAGACAATTAATAAGGAAACAGAGACCTTAAATGACACTTTAGACAGGTTGGACTTAGTTGATATTTATAGAGCATTCCATTCAAAAACAGTAGAGTACACATTCTTCTCAAGTGTATATAGAATATTCTTCAAGACTCATCAAATGCTGGGCCACAAGGTGAGTCTTGGTAAATTTAAGAAGATTGAAATCATACCATGCATCTTTTCTGATCATAATACTTTGAGATTAAAAATAAACTACAAGGAAAAAAAAAACCTACAAAACACAAAAATGTGTTGGGTAAACAACATGCTATGAAATAATCAATGGATCACTGAAAAAAAAATAAAGAAAGAAATGGAAAAAAAAATCTAGAGACAAATTAAAGTATAAGCGCAATGGTATGAAACCTATGGGATGTAGCAAAACAGTTCTAAGAGGGAGCTTATAGCAATAAAATCTCACCTCAAATAAAAAGATCTCAAATAAACAAATTTACACCTAAAGCAACTAGGGCAAGAAGAGCAAATAAAACCTAAGTTAACAGTATAAATCATAAAATTCATAGCACAAATAGCACAAATCAATAAAATAAAAACAAAGAAAACAATTGCAATAATGAAACCAACAGATTGTTCTTTGAAAAGATAAACACAAGTGATAAACCTTAAGCCAGACTCATCAAGAAAACATGAAGGAGGACTCAAATCAATAAAATTAGAAGTGAAAAAGTAGAAGTTGCAATTAATTCCACAGAAATAGCAAGAATCATAAGAGAACAGTATGGGCAACTGTATACCAATAAAATGGACAACCAGGAAGAAATGGACAAATTCTTAGAAAGGTACAGTCTATCAAGGAAGAACCAGGAAGAAATAGAACATATGAACAGACCAGTTACAAGCACTGAAAGTGAAACTGTGATTTAAAACATCCCAGCAACAGAAGTCCACGCTTAATAGGTGGCTTTGTAGGTGAATTCTACCAACGTTTAGAAAAGAGTTAACACTTATCTTTCTGAAACTGTTCCAAAAAATTGCAGAGGAAGGAAAACTTCCAAAATCATTTTATGAGGCTATCATCATTCTGACACCTAAACCAGACGGAGAGACTACAAAAAAAGAAAATTACCGGTCATTAATAGAACCATTAATGAACATAGATGCAAAAATTCTCAACAAAATATTAACAATGAAAATCCAACAATACACTAAAAAGATCATACACCTTGTTTAAGAAGGATTCATACCAGTGATACAAGGATTTTTCAATATATGCAAGTTAATCAATAGGATACTCCACATCAAGAAATTGAAAAATGAAAACCATATGATCTGCTTAATAGGTGCAGAAAATGCTTTTGACAAAACTGAGCACCCATTTATGATAAAACTGTCCTGAAAGTGGGCATAGAGGAAACATACCTCAATGTAATAAAGGCCATATATGACAAACCTATAGCTAGCATCTTGCTTATTGATGAAAAGCTGTAACCATTCCCTCTAGATCAGGAACAAGACAAAGATGCCCATTCTTACCACTTTTATTCAGCATAGTTCTGGAAGTCCTAGCTACAGCAATCAGAGAAGAAAAGGAAGTAAAACGAATCCTAACTGAAAAAGAAGTTAAACTGTCCCTGTTTGCAAATGACATGAAATTGTACATAGAAAACCTTGACGATTTTACCAGAATACTACTAGAGTTCATCCATAAATCTGGTAAAATTTCAGGTTACAAAATTAATACACATAAATAAGTGGCATTTGTATACACTAAAAATGAAAGCTCAGAAGGAGAAATTCAAGACATAGTACAATTTACCATCACATCAAGAAGAATAAAATTTCTAAAATAAACCTACCTCAGGAGACAAAAGACTTGTACACCAAAAACTATAAAACGCTGATGAAAGAAATCAAAGAAGACATAAACAGATAGAAAGTTTACAATGTTCATGGATTGGAAGAATCAATATTGTCAAAATGGTTATACCACACAAGGCATTCTACAGGTTCAATGCAATCCTTATCAAATTACCAATGGCATTTTCACAGAACTAGAACAGAAAATCTTAAAGTTTGTGGGGTAACACAAAAGAATCCAAATAGTCAAAGCAATATTCATAAAGTAAACAGAGGTGGAGGAATCAGGCCTCCTGACTTTAGAGTATATTAGCTGTAGTCATCAAAACAATATGGTACTAGCAGAGAAATAGAAAAAATGCATCAATGGAACAGGAAAGAAAACACATAAATAAGCCCATACATTTATAGCCAATTGACCTATGATAAAGGAGGCAAGACTGGACAATGCTCTCAAGACAATACGAATGGAGAAGAGGCTCATGAAAACATGTTCAACATTGCTCATTATTAGAGAAATGCAGATCAATACTAAAATGAGATATCACCTCAGAACAGCCAGAATGGTTATTATCAAAAAATCCTCAAACAGTAAATACTGGAGAGGGTGTGGAGAGAAGTGAACCTGTCTACGCTGTTGGTGGTAATGCAAATGGGTACAGATACTATGGAGAATGTTATGGAGATTCCTGAAAATGTTAAAAATAGAGCTATCATATGACCTTGCAATTCCAATCCTGGATATATATCCAGAGGAGGCGGGGCGGGGGGTGGGCGGAAACATGATCTGAAAGGATACATGCATCCCGATATTTGCTGCATCACTGTTTGCAATACCCAAGATAAGGAAGCAACTTAAATGCCCATTGACAGAGGAATGAATAAAGAAGATGTGGTATGTATATGTTGTTATTGTTCAGTAGCTAAGTCATGTCCAACTCTTGTGACCTCATGGACTATAGCACACCAGGCTCCTCTGTCCTCCACTATCTCCAGAAGTTTGTTCAAATTCATGCCCATTAAGTTGGTGACGCTATCTAACCAGCTCATCCTCTGCTGACCCTTCTGTTTTAGTCTTTGATTTTTCCCAGCATCAGTTTCTTTACCAACGAGTTGACACTTTGCTTCAGGTGGCCAAAGTGTTGAAGCATCACCTTTAGCAACATACACTCCATGATTGACTGATTTGATCTCTTTGCAAAACAATCTCCTCCAGCACTGCAATCCAAAAGCATGAATTATTTGATTCTCAGCATTTTTATGGTCCAACTTTTATATATGTACATGACTGACTACTGGAATATCATAGCTTTGACTAGATGGACTTTTGTTGGGACAGTGATGTCTCTGCTTTTTAATATGGTGTCTAGGTTTGTCACACCTAGAGAATGGAAAGGCTACCCACTTCAGCAGTCTGGCCTGGAGAATTCCATGGACTATATAGTCCATGGGGTAACAAAGAATTGGACACAACTGAGTGACTTTCACTTTCACTAGGTTTCTTTCCAAGAAGTAGGCATCTTTAAATGTCATGGCTGAAGTCAATGTCCACAGTGATTTTGGAACCCAAGAAAAGAAAATATATCATTTCTTTCATTTATTTACTCCTCTGTTTTCCAGGAATAGATGGGACCAGATGCCACAATCTTATTTTTTTAATGTTGTTTCAATCCACCTTTCTCACTCTCCTCCTTTATCATCTTTAAGAGAGTCTTAAGTTCCTCTTCACACTTTCTGCCATTAGAGTGGTTGTTGCTGTTCAGTATACAGTCATGTCCAGCCCTATGCAACCCGATGGACTGTAGGATGCCAGACTTATATGACCTTCACTATCTCCCAGAGTTTGCTCAAATTCATGTCCGTTGAATTGATGATGCCATCCACCATCTCATCCTAGATTGCTCCCTGCTCTTCCTGTCCTCAATCTTTCCCAGCATCAAGGTCTTTTCCAATGTGTCAGCTCATCACATCACATGGCTTAAGTATTGCAGTTTCAGCTTCAGAATCAGTCCTTCCAATGAATATTCAGAGTTTATCTCCTTTAGGATTAGCTGGTTTTATATCCTTGCCATCCAAGGGACTCTAAAGAGTTTTTTCCAGCACCACAATTCCAATGCATCAATTCTTGAGCATCCAGCCTTCTTTATTGTCCAAATTTCACATCTGTACTTGACTACTGGAAAAATCATAGTTTTGAATATACAACCTTTGTTGGCAAAGTGATGTCTCTGCTTTCTTATAAGCTATTTTTGCTTCGTGTAGCTTTTCTTCAAAGGAGCAAGAGTTTTTTAGTTTCATGGCTGCAGTCACTGTTTGCAGTGATTGTGGAGCCGAAGAAATAAAATCTGTCATTGCTTATATTTTTACCCCATTGATTTGCCATGAAGTGATAGGACTGGATGCCATGATCTTAAGTTTTGGAATGCTAAATTTTAAGCCAGCTGTTTTACTGTCCTCTTTCAGCTTCATCAAGAGACTCTTTAGTTTCTCTTCACTTTTTGCCATTAAGGTGGTATGAACTGCACATTTGAAGTTATTGATATTTCTCCTGGCAAGCATGATTCCAGCTTAAGCTTCATCCAACCTGGCATTTCACATGATGTGTGTTGCGTATAAGTTAAATAAGCAGGGTGACAATATAAAGCTTTGACGTACTCCTCTCCAAGATTCGAACCAGTCCATTGTTCCATGTCTGGTTCTAAATGTTGCTTCTTGACCTCCATACTTCAGATGGCAGGTAAGGTGATCTGGTATTCCCATCTATTTAGCAATTTTCTGCACTTTGTTGTGATCCACAGTCAAAGCTTTAGCGAGTCAATGAAGCAGAGTAGCTATTTTTGGAATTCCCTTGCTTTATAGAAATATCAAAAAGATGTTGGCAATTTGATCTCTGGTTCCTTTTCCTTTTCTAAATCCAGCTTGTACATCTGGAAGTTCTAAGTTCATGTACTGTTGAAGCCTAGCTTGAAGGATTATGAGCATTACCTTGCTAGCATGTGAAATGAGTGCAGCTGTGTGGTAGTTTAAATTTTCTTTGGCATTGCCCTCTTTTGGGACTGGAATAAAAACTGACATTTTCAGTCCTGTAGCCACTGCTGAGTTTTCCAAATTTGCTAATATGTTGAGTGCAGCACTTTAGCAGCAGTATCTTTTAGATTTGAAATAGCTCAGATGGAATTCCTTCATTCTCACCAGCTTTGTTCATAGTGATGCTTCCTAAAGCCCACTTGACTTCACACTCCAGGATGTTTGGCTCTAGGTGAGTTACCACACCATCACGGTTATTCAGGTCATTAAGACTTTCTTTGTATAATTCTTCTGTATTCTTGCCATCTTTTCTTAATCTCTTTTGCTTGTGTTTAGGTCTATACCATTTCTGCCCTTTATTGTGCGCCTTTTTCCTTTATTCTGTCCTTTATCTTGCATGAAATGTTCCCTGGTATCTCTAATTTTCTTGGAAAGACTTCTAGTCTTTCCCATTCTATTGTTTTTCCTCTATTTTTTCATTGTTCACTTAAGAAGTTTTTCTCATTTTTCCTTGCTATTCTTTGGAAATTTGCATTCACATGGGTATATATTTCCTTTTTCTTAGGCTTTTGCTTCTCTTCTTTTCTCAGCTATTTTTATGGAATCTTCAGACAATCATTTAGCCTTTCTGCATTTCTTTTTCTTGTGGATGGTTTTGATCATTGCCTCCTATACAGTGTTAGAAATATCTGCCCATAGCTCTTCAGACACTGTCTATCAGATCTAATCCCTTGACACTATTTGTCACTTCCACTGTATAATCATAAAGAATTTGGTTTAGGCCATACCTGAATGGCCTAGTGATTTGCCCTACTTTCTGCAATTGAAGTCTGAATTTGGCAACATGGAATTCATGATTTGAGCCACAGTCAGCTCCTGGTCTTGTTTTCACTGACTGTATAGAGCTTCTCCATCTTTGGTTGCAAAAAATATAATTAATCTTATTTGGGTATTGACCATCTGGTGATGTCCATAGACTCATATCTTGTGTTGTTAGAAGAGGGTGTTTGCTGTGACCAGTGCATTCTCTTGGCAAAACTCTGTTAGCCTTTTTCCTGTCTCATATTTTATTGTAACACTAAACTTTCCTGTTACTCTAGATTTCTCTTGATTTCCTGTTTTTGCATCCAACATCCAAGTCCTCTATGATGAAAAGGACATATTTTTGAATTAGAGTGATATCCTCTGCAAATCTGAGGGTTTGATATTCCTCCCAGCAATCTTAATTCCAGTTTGTGATTCATCCAGCCTGGAATCTCACATGATCTATTCTGCATATAAATTAAATAAGCAGGTTAATAACATACAACTTGTCAAACTCCTTTCCCAATTTTGAACCAGTTAGATTGTTGCTCCATGTCCTGTTCTAACTGCAGCTTCTTGACCCACATACTGGTTTTTCAGGAGACAGGTAATATGGTCTGATACTCCCATTTTTTAAATAATTTCCCACAGTTTGTTGAGATCCACAGTCAAAGGCTTTGGACTAGTCAGTGAAGCAGTAGTAGATGTTTTCTTCTGGAGTCACCTTGCTTTCTCCATGACCCAACAAATAGTGACACTTTGACCTCTCATTTCTCTGCCTTTTGGAAACCCAGCTTGTATACCTGGAAGTTCTTGATTCAGATTCCTGAAGCCTAGTGTGGTACATATATACAATGGAGTATTACTCAGTAATTAAAATGATTACCATTGTAGTAATCAATGTAGTAAAATGATACCATTTGTAGCTACACAGATGGACCTAGAATTTGTCATACTCAGTGAATTAAGTCAGAAGAGGAACATCATATGAAATCTCTTTTATGTACAGTCTCAAAAGAAGTGATACAAATAAGCTTATAAAACAGAAACAGACTCAAAGTCTTAGTGAATGAACTTATGGTTGCCTGGGGGAAGGATTGGGGGAAGGGATAGCTAGGGCTTTGAGGAAGGACATGTACACACTGTTATGTTTAAAATAGATAACCATTACGGACATACTGTGTAGACATGTAACTCTACTCAATGTTATATAGCAGCCTGGATGAGAGTACAGTTTGGGGGAAAGCTGACACATGTATATGTATAGCTGAGTTCCTTCATTGTTCATCTGAAACTATCACATTTTCTATTAATTGATTACACCTAATACAAAATTTTTGTGTACGAGACAGCAAAGGAGACACTGATGTATAGATCAGTCTTATGGACTCTGTGGGAGAGGGAGAGGGTAGGGAGATTTGGGAGAATGGCATTGAAACATGTATAATATCATGTATGAAACTAGTCGCCAGTTCAGGTTCGATGCAGGACGCTGGATGCTTGGGGCTGGTGCACTGGGACGACCCAGAGGGAGGGTATGGGGAGGGAGGAGGGAGGAGGGTTCTGGATGGGGAACACAGGTATACCTGTGGCGGATTCATTTCGATATTTGGCAAAACTAATACAATATTGTACATTTTAAAAATAAAATAAAAATTAAAAAAAATTTTTTTAAGATTTTTAAAAGGCAAACGGTGATTTTTTTTTAAAGTGACATGGATCAAAGAGATCATTTCAGCTACTGAGATGAAAATGGATTCGTGAGGTTGAGAGAGAATAAGAAAATAAAAACTAGGAGGATATTGTAATAGTTTAATCAGGAAATAGAGGTGGCTTGAGGTACAATAATGGCAACATAAAAATTAATATGTAAATTTAAAATATTTTGAGACATTTATCTTAGTGTGAAAATGGATATGAAAGACGACTATTTGTGAGAAATCCAAGAGTGAGAGATTTTTCTTTGTATGAATGCTTTGATTAGGTTATTTCTAAGATCTATTTCAGATAGTCTGTAACCTCATTATTCTGCAACACTTTGATGACTACATATATAGCAATTTCAAAAAATGAGACTAGATTTTTAATTTATTGCCCCAGGCCCACAGGGGACAAGGAAGACAGGGAAGGCAGGCATGTAAGATTTCATTTGATTCATTACATCCTTTTTTTAAAATTAATTTTTATAGTATAGTTTGATTTACAATGCTGTTTTAGTTTCTACTGTATAGTAAGGTGAATCAGATATACATATATCCACTCTTTTTTTTTTCTTAGTTTCCTGTTCCCACATTATTATAGAGTATTGAGTAGAGTTGTCTGTGCTCTATAGTAGGTTCTTAATAATTATCTATTTTATATACACTAACATGTATATGGGGCTTTCTCGGTGGCTCAGTGGTAAAGAACCTGCTGCCATGCAGGAGATGTAAAAGACACAGGTTTGATCCCTGGGTCAGGAAGATCCCTGGAGAAGGGAATGACAGCCCACTCCAGTATTCTTGCCTGGAGAATCCCATGGGCAGTGAAGGCTTATTTATTTTCGGCTTTACTAGTGGCTCAGCTGGTAAAGAATCCACCTGCAATGTGGGAGACCTGGGTTTGATCCCTGGGTTGGGGAGATCCCACGGAGAAGGGAAAGGCTATTCACTCCAGAATTCTGGCCTGAGAATTCCATGGACTATATAGTCCATGGGGTCACAAATTTGTTGCTTCTCCTCTTTCCCTCTTGGCATCCATATGTTTGTTTTCTATATCTTAATTCAGTTCATACTTGTTTTTCAAACTCCGAAGGCCTGACAGAGATTCCCTATTTACTTATTTTTCAGAATACTAAGTACCCTCCTGATGACTTCTGAAGTTAATATATGTTAGTAGCATGACAGCAGTTGAGGATGACAAGTAATTACAAACAAATGTTAAAATTAAAAAAAAAAATTTCTGCAATGAGACTGGCTATATTTCCTTGGATTGATTATGATTAACGACCTGTAACAATCCTCCCTCCACAATGATTCTCCAACTTGCTGAGATTCTCCAGGAAGGGTTATTTATGCCTCCACCTGCATCTTAGTTGTCACTGCTGCTGCTGCTGCTAAGTCCCTTCAGTCGTGTCCGACTCTGTGCGACCCCATAGACGGCAGTCCACCAGGCTCCCCCGTCCCTGGGATTCTCCAGGCAACAACACTGGAGTGGGTTGCCATTTCCTTCTCCAATGCAGGAAAGTGAAAAAATAAAGTGAAGTCGCTCAGTCGTGTCCGACTCCTAGCGACCCCATGGATTGCAGCACACCAGGTCCCTCTGTCCATGGGATTTTCCAGGTAAGAGTACTGGAGTGGGGTGCCATTGCCTTCTCCTTTAGTTGTCATGGAGGGACAGGAGATTTTTAATTAAACTTTTGTGAATAAAGACAAAATTCTTTTCTAAAACAATTGTCTGGAAGTTAGTAGCAACCCAATTTTCATCATGCAGTGTAGCCATTAATTAGCTAGATGCCAAAGGTTGATGGGAAGGATTGGGGAGAAAGTATGTCAGAAAGGAAGTAAAAATACAATTTAATTTTCCTTGACAAATTTTCCTTCCTACAGTTCCATCAGAAGGGACACTCTGATTGAAGATCTGTAGCTATCTTTCTAATTTAATATCTGTTGGTTATTTATTTTTGCTATAATTTATTTTAGCTCAATAAATTTTAGAGAAGGAAAGCCAATATTGTAATAAAATATTGGAAATTGAATTAAACTTTTATCAAATGCTTATAATCTTGATGCTTAACAAACAAACAAACAAACAAAAAAATAAGAAAGGGACTGCAGTTTCCTGGAAGTGATTTCAGTTTTAACTTTCTATGAACTTGAGGTAAATTCTTAACATTAATTTTTAAAAATTCCAGACTTTTTCCTCCAGAATTAATATTACTAGCAGTGAATATAAATGAAAACTTCTTGATAAAAGTTTTTAGTAAGATTTCATGAAATTAGAAAGATTCATCACACATAGTGGGTACTCAATGAATACTGAATCACTAAAGACAAAACAATTTTAAGTGTTGAAAAGACAGGCTAAAGTTCTAATAGATAATGGCTCAAAAGATCAAACAATTAAAACTATGTACTATGACTACTACCAGAGAGAAGCTAACTGCATGATGAACAGACTGTTGTCATGGCATAAACTGTTCCATCTTAAGTAGTACTGAATCTGTGGCTATCACAATTCCAATAACTGGTCTGAAGAAAATGGGATTAACACTATTGATCATAGAAATCTATATCTCTATGGGCATCAAAACAATTGCAGTTTGTTGTATCTGTATATGTAATCAGGGCTAAAATGGATTGGAATAGGTACATTTAATTCAGATGACCATTATATTTACTACTGTGGGCAAGAATCCCTTAGAAGAAATGGAGTAACCATAAAGGTCAACAAGAGTCTGAAATGTAGTACCTGGGTGCAATCTCAAAAATGACAGAATGCTCTCAGTTCATTTCCTGGGCAAAGTATTCTATATTGCAGTAATCCAAGTTCAGGTCCCAACCAATAACACTGAAGAAGCTGAGACTGGATGGTTCTATGAAGACCTACAAGATCTTCTAGAACTAATGCCAAAAAGAGATGTCCTTTTCATCATAGGGAACTGGAATGCAGAAGTAGGAAGTCAAGAGATACCTGGAGTAACAGGCAAGTTTAGCCTTGGGGTACAAAATGAAGCAGGGCAAAGGCTAACAGAGTTTTGACAGACAGTACACTGGTCATAGAAAATACCCTCTTCCAGCAACACAAGAGATGAGTCTACACATGGATATTACCAGAAGATCAATACCAAAATCAGACTGATTATATTCTTTGCAGCTAAATTTGGAGCTCTATACAGTCAGCAAAAGCAAAACCTAGATCTGACTGCAGCTCAGATCATGAACTCCTTATTGCCAAATTCATACTTAAATTGAAGAAAGTAGGGAAAGTCAATAGGTCATTCAGATATGACCTAAACCAAATCCCTTATGATTGTATAGTGGAAGTGAACAAATAGATTCAAGGGATTAGATCTGATAGAATGCCTGAAGAACTATGGGTGAAGGGTCATAGCATTGTGCAGGAGGTGATGATTAAAACCATCCCTAAGAAAAAGAAACACAAAAAGGCAAAATGGCTGTCTGAGGAGGCCTTACAACTATCTGAGAAAAGAAGAGAAGCAAAGGGAAAAGATAAAAGGAATGATACACCCATCTGAATACAAATTTCCAAAGAATAACAAGGAGAAAGAAGACAGCTTTCTTAAGTGAACAATGCAAAGAAATAGAGGGAAACAATAGAATGGGGAAGACTAGAGATCATTTCAAGAACATTAGAGATATCAAGGGAATATTTCATGCAAAGATGGGCACAATAAAAGGTAGAAGTTGTATGGACCTAGCAGAAGCTAGGTGGCAAGAATTAAGAAGAGGTGGCAAGAATACACAGAAGGACTGTACAAAAAAAGGTGTTAATGACCTAGATAACCATGATATTGTAGTCACTCTCCTAAAGCTAGATACCATGGAGTGTGTAGTCAAATGGGCTTTAGGAGTCAATACTACGAACAAACCTAGTGGAGGTGAAGGAATTCCAGCTAAGCTATTTGAAATCTTAGAAGTTGATATGGTTAAAGTGAATCCCTCAATAGGTTAGCAAATTTGGAAAACTCCATTCAAACTACTGCACAATTGCACTCATTTTGCTTGCAAGCAAGGTAATACTCAAAATCTTTCAAGGTATACTTCAACAGGACATGAGCTGAGAACCTCAAAATATACTAACTGGATTCAGAAAAAGCAGAGGAACCAGAGATCATATTGATAACATCCATTGGGTTGTAGAAAAAGCAAAGGGATTAAAAAAAGAAAATCTACTTCTGCTTCACTAACTACAGTAAAGTCTTTGACTGTGTGGATCACAACAGTGTGTGGAAAATTCATAAAGAGATGGGAATACCAGATCTGCTTACCTGCCTTTTGATATACCTGTATGCAGGTCAAGAAGTGACAGATAGAACCAGATATGGAAAAACAAACTGGTTCAAAACTGAAAAAGTAGTATGTCAAGGCTGTATATTGTCATTGTTGATTTAACTTATATACAGAGTACATCATGCAAAATGTTGGGCTGGATGAAGGTCAATCTGCAATCAAGATTGCTGGGAGAAATAGCAATAACTTCAGGTATGCAGATGACACTACCCTAATGGCAGAAAGCAAAGAGATACTAAAGAACCTCCTGATGAAGGTGAAAGAGGAGAGTGGAAAAGCTGGTTTAAAGGTCAACATTCAGAACACTTCATGACAAATAGATGGAGAAAAAATGGAAACAGTGACATACTTTATTTTCTTGGGCTCCAAAATCACTGAGAATGGTGACTGCACCCATGAAACTAAAAAACAAAACAAAACAAAACTTTCTCTCTGGAAGAAAAACTATGACAAATCTAGACAGCATTTTAAAAGCAGAAATATCACTTTGCCAATGAAAGTCCATATTGTAAAAGCTGTTTTTTGTTTGTTTGTTTTTTCCAGTAGTCCTGTATGGATGTGAGAGTTGGACCATAAAGAAAGCTAAACACCAAAGAAGGCATACTGTTGTGCTGGAGAAGACTCTTGAGTGTCCCTTGGACTGCAAGGAGATCAAATCAGCCAATCCTAAAGGATATCAGTACTGTATATTCATTGGAAGGACAAATGCTGAAGCTGCAATACTTCAGCCACATCATGCAGAGTCGACTCATTGGGAAAGACCCTGATATTGGGAAAAAAGGGGGCAACAGAAAATGAGATGCTGGATGGCATCATCAGCTGAATGGACTTGAGTTAGAGAAAGTTCTGGGACATGGTTAAAGACAGGAAAGCCTAATCTGCTGCAATCTATGAGTTTGCAGAGTTTTACACAACTGAGTGACTGAACAACAACAACAATATCTCATAGAAATAAAATAATGTCTGTCAGAGGGGATTCGTAAGCAGCTCATTTCCGCCTTTCCTCTTTTGTCTGTTTCCCTTATACCTGAATTATAAAAAAGAGATCACTAGGTAACATTTAACTTAACTTTTGATTTATTCCCACCTAAATGTACACAATACTTTCCGTAATCTGTTGATTCATTTGCTATCTTAAAAGAAGTCAACATGAAGAATTCATTAGTTAAAGAATGTCTAGTTCTCTACCCTTATTATGCCCCTTAGCAATCCTGCAGACAGACTACAAAGGGATTAGAAAATATCTGAAGAAAGATAATAGGAACTCAGCCAGACTTCACATAATGGAAAATGAGGCAGAGCTTGACCTCCTCTCCTGATGATTCTTTCATGATAGCTCAGTTGGTAAAGAATCTGTCTGCAATTCAGAAGACCCCGGATCAGTTTCTGGATCCAGAAAATCTGCTGGAGAAGGGATAGACTAACCACTCCAGTATTCTTGGGGTTCTCTTGTAGCTCAGCTGGTAAAGAATCTGCCTGCAATGCTGGAAACTTTGGTTACACCCTGTATTGGGAAGATCCCCTGGAGAACGGAAAGTCTACCCACTCCAGTATTCTGACCTGGAGAATTACATGGACTACATATATAGTCCGTGGGCTCACAAAAATCAAATATTCACTTTTGAGCAGTGAACAGCTGAATCTGAGCTCAGCAACAGTGAGAAACAAACTCCTGATTATAGATTCTAGATGTTTTTTCCATGCTTTAAGTGAAGAAAAGAGACTGTGACACCACTGAAGTAAAAACATGTTATCATTCTTCTGAGTACTACATCCATAATCATGGACTTTTTGTTTCCTAAGTGATCCTTTATTAAGATTTCAAGTTCCTTTTTAGATTGTAAGCATGATTTCCTATCCTTTACATTTCTTCTACACAACTAGAAAGTAAGTTAAGGATCAGGGGAGGAGATTAGCATTTACTAAAGGACTATTGTGTACACATTCTCTGTGGATACAGATGTTTATATAATTTAAAACTCTCAGTCACCCTATGAGGTTCTAACCATTTATTACTTGATAAAAATGGCAAATTGAATTTTGAGATACCTAATGTTAGCCAGCAGATGAATGCAGGGAAAAAATGTGATTTTAACTTATTTATATCGCTTTTACCAAATGTCTCCTAAACACTAATCTGATGGTATGAACTAAATCTTCTCTTTATTTCAAGAGGAAGAAATCATGGCTGGATGATCTGAAAGATAGGTGTCAAGTAATCTTTGCAATCTATTCTGTTTTGACCTTATATCGCTGTTCTGGTAATTAATGTCTCTGGAAGAACACAGCATATACATCTGCAGAGTGTTACAGAGGAGGATTTAAGAGACTCAAAGGATACTAGTCCTGTTGACTAGATGAGATATAAAGGGTATTATATTTTGAGGAACTATGATGAATTCAGTTTAGACAAAAATGGATGAAAATTGCGTGCAAAAGGAAAGAAACATACCAAAATATGTGCTAAAATATTTCAAGGTGTTTTTCTTTAATATATTTAAAAATGATGGTCATATTTCAGAACTGAATTTAAATCCTGTTATATACTAACTGTATAGGTTCCATCTCTCTTTTTTGTTTGTTTTGAAAATAAAAACTGTAGCATCCACCTCACAGGAATGCCTAGTGGAATATAACCCAATGGTAAATCTCCTGTAAATCCCTGCACTCAGCACCCAGCTCACTGTGGTCAGGAAAATAAATGGGTGATAGTGCCTTTGCTTCAAGGCAGAGGAAATATTTTAAATGTTCATGTCAACTTTTCTACAGCTTTTGACATATTCAAGATTTTTCTGTGGAATAGAAATGCCATAAAGGGTGCATCCCTCTCACCAATGTCAAATTATTGACAGTTATTTCCATCATTTTTTGTTATATATTATTTCTCATAATGTTAAATAAAAATAGTCCTCTCCCCATTAGCAAGAAAGACTCAAAGATTTTTCATTCCTCTTTCATGAAATGGCAATGATATGAATAAATGTTTACTGCACAGCATGAACTATTTCCTCTAATAAAAATGAACCATACAACAATTCCATCACTTTTATTGGATTCTTTTTTTTTTTTTCATTTAAACTGTTTGCACTGAGATGTTCATATGAACCATTTTTAAATCACACATAGAATTCAGAAGTACAAATAATGTGTCCAGGACCACACTATTTTAACCTTAAAAAAGAAGTAAGCCCATATTGGCTTACATTTTCATCCCTTGTAAGTAATGTGGAAGCAAATATTTTAATTAAAGCAAAACTGACTAGTTAATTGGCTAAATAATTTATATATATATGATAGACTATTCAATGATTTTTAATATTCAATGTAATATTCTATAAATGATATATTTGATTTGGCTTAGGTAGATATTCCTTCTTTAAAATGAGGATTCCAATGAATTAAAAAATCAGTGACTTGACTGATATTACCAAGTCAGTATTAGAACCAGGAATAATTCATTTTACTCTTTGCATCTGGTGCAGTTTTCTGCTGAGTTCTTTTTGAATGTGTCTGAGTGGGAATGTATGTGGCAGACTTAGAAGATGCTTAAGCTCACCTCTATCCACAGGCACATGAAAATTACAAGTATTCATAGGGCATTTATTGATCATAAAGATGGAAAGATTAGGGAAAAAAAGTTTCTACAACTAAAGATATAAAGAAACCACAATGAGAAATGGTAGGAGGGACAGAGACCCATACACTTGGATGAGTGACCCACAAACAGGAGAATAATTACAACTGTAATGGTTCTCCCAAAAAGCAAGTGGTCTGATCCTCACAAGAAGTTCCCTAGTCCAGGAATCCTACACTGGAAGTTAAGATCCCAGAACATTTGGCTTTAATGTCAGTGGTGCTTATTTTCAGAAAAGCCAGAGGGCTGTGAGAAATAGAAACTCCACACTTAAGAGGGCACACAAAGTAATATGCTTCAGGACCCAGGACAAGAGAAGTGATTTGAAAAGAACCTAAATCAGACCCACCTGCTAATAACAGACTGCTTACAAGAGAGGTAGGAGACAACTGGAGTTCATCTTGTAGATGCAGACATTTTTGGCAACTATTTTAGAGCACTCTTTCAGGTGGACAGTGGTGCTAATAATGATCATCTTGGAATAATCTCTTTAGCTTAAAATGCCAGTATAAGGCTTTTCACCAACCTGCCAACAGCAGCATTGGAATACCTCAGCCAAGCAACTAGCCAAAGACAAACCCCACTCGCCAGCAGGTCTGCTGATGACTTAAGACTCCCTGAGGCCACAGCCATCTCAGAATGTGGTTCTGTTCACCAGAGAAAACAGGACCCAGCCCCACACATTAGCACACTGACACAAACGCTAGGAACTCCAGAGCTCTGCATCCAGAGACTCACTCTCAGTGGACCAATGCATCAGTACTAGAGCCTTAGGGCCCTACAAACACACACCCTGGGGCCCAGCTCCACTCACTGGTGAGACAGCCTGTTCCTCAGCCCTGCCAAGCACTGGGCTGATACAAATCTGAAATCCTGGACCCTGAAGCAAGAGACCCCAGAACTTGTCTCTGCTAACCAGTGATCCAGTACTAGTGCCAGGCTACAGTGTTACTACTACTACTACTACTAAGTCGCTTCAGTCGTGTCCGACTCTGTGCGACCCCATAGACGGCAGCCCACCAAGCTCCCGCGTCCCTGGGATTCTCCAGGCAAGAACACTGGAGTGGGTTGCCGTTTCCTTCTCCAATGCATGAAAGTGAAAAGTGAAAGTGAAGTCGCTCAGTCGTGTCCGACCCTCAGCGACCCCATGGACTGCAGCCTACCAGGCTCCTCCGTCCATGGGATTTTCCAGGCAAGAGTACTGGCGTGGGGTGCCATTGCCTTCTCCTGGCTACAGTGTTACCTACCAGTAAATGAGCAAAAGGTCCAGGATCCCCTGCCTATCAATGGCAGATACCATGACTTACAAAGCTAGTAGAAGAATGAAGAGACAAAAGTAGTAAAATTTTCTAATCTGCATAGATAGTAAGGAATATAAAAAATGATGTAAAATATGATGTCAAAACCCAGTAAATGTGGGGGGAAGGGAAGAAAATTACTGAGGTGTTAAAATGCATTTGAACTTAAGATATCAGCTATTTAATCATTGTTGTTGTTCTTGTTCAGTTGCTAAGTCATGTCTGACTCTTTGCTACCTCATGGACTGCAGCATGCCAGACTCCCCTTTCCTTCACTGTCTCCTGGAGTTTGCTTAGATTCATGTCCATTGAATCAGTAATGCTATCTAACCATCTCATTTTCAGCTTCCCCCTTCTGCTTTTGCTTTCAATTTTTCTCAGTGTCAGAGGAGAGAAAGAGAGAGAGAGGATGAAAGATTGCTATATATTCATCTCATTTTTATCATTCTTTAACACCATAAACAAAAATAATCTGCATTAAAGACCTAAATTTAAGACCAGACACTATAAAACTCCTGGAGGAAAACATAGGCAGAACACTCTCTGACATAAATTGCAGCAATATCCTTTTCAATCCATCTCCCAGAATAATAGAAATAAAAACAAAATAAACAAAATAAATAAATGCAAACATTTTTGCATAGCAAAGGAAATAATAGACACAATGAAAAGATAACCCACAGATTAGGAGAAGATATTTGCAAATTATGTGACCAACAAGAGATTAGTCTCCAAAACCAGCAAACAGCACACAATGCTTAATAGCATCAAAACAAACAACCTAATCAACTAATGGATAGAAGACCTAAATAGACATTTCTTCAAAGTCTATATACAGGAGGCCAAGAGACACATGATGATATGTTAAATATCACTAATTATTAGAGAAGTGAAAGCCAAAACTACAATAAGATAAGACTTCACAACTGCCAGAAAGGCTATCATCAAAATATCCGCAAATAATAAATGCAGGAGAGGGTATGGAGAGAAAGGAAATCTCCTACACTGTTGATGGGAATGTAAATTGGGATAGTCACTATGAAGAACAGTGTGAATGCTTCTTAAAGAGATAAAAGCAGAGTTACAGAGTTACTGTATAATACTGCAATCCCATTCCTGGGCATATATCTGGAGAAAAACGTGATCTGAAAACATACATGCAACCCAATGTTGATTGCAGCAATATTTTCAATAGCCATGATGTGGAAACAACCTAAATGTCCATTGACAGAGGAATGAATAAAGAAGATGTACATATATACAATGGAATATTACTCAGCCATTAGAAAGACTGAAATAATGTCATTTTCAGCCAAGTGAATGGACCTAGAGATTGTCATACTGAGTGAAGTAAGTCAGACAGAGGAGAGATATAGTGTGACATCCCATATATGTGGAATCTAAAAAGAAATTATACAGATGAACTTACTTAAAAACAGAAACCGATTGACAGACTTAAGAGAATGAACTTATGGTTGCCAGGAGAAAGATGAGAGCAAGGGAGGGGATGGAGTTTGGGATATGTAGACACTGTTATATTTTAAATGGAAAACTAAAAAGGACCTACTGTACAGCACAGGGTTCTCTGCTCAGTGTTGCATGGCAGTTACAATGGATCCACAGAAATACAAAGGACGATAACAGATTACACTAGTATATGGAAATAAAATGGACAGCATAGAAGAAAAAGAAAAAATTCTAGAAACGTGCAATTCTGAAGACTGAACCAGGGAGAAATTGTCAGTAATTTCATTACCAGTAATAAAATTGAATCAGCAAAAATAAACCTCCTCCCTTCCCCCCAAAAAAACCCCACAAAAGCTCAGGACAACAGCCTTCAAATGTGATTCTACCAAAAGTTTAGAAAAGATTTGATGCATATCTTTCTCAAATTCTTAAAAATTTTAGAGGAAAGAATGCTTCTGAATTCATTCCATGAGACCAGCATCACCATGACACCAAAACCAGAGGTATCACACAGAAAAAAATAAAATTACAGACTGATATCATTATTGCTGACAAAGGTCTGTGTGGTCAAAGCTATGGTTTTTCCAATAGTCAGTTATGGATATGAAAGTTAGACAATAAAAAAGGCTGAGCGCCAAAGAATTGATGTTTTTGAACTATGTTGTTGGAGAAGATTCTTGAGAGTACCTTGGACAGCAAGAAGATCAAACCAGTCAATACTAAAGGAAATTAAAGCTAAATGAATATTCATTAGAAGAACTGATGCTGAAGCTGAAACTTCAGTACTATGGTCACCTGATGTGAGGAACTGACTTATTGGAAAAGACCCTGATGCTGCGAAAGATTGAAGGCAGGAGAAGAAGGGGACTACAGAGAATGAGATGGTTGGATGGCATCACCGACTCGACGGACATGACTTTGAGTAAGCTGCGGGAGTTAGTGATGGACAGGGAAGCCTGGCATGCTGCAGTCCATGGGGTCGCAAATAGTCGGACGGGACTTAGCAACCGAACTGAACTGAGAAAATACAAAGAACCAAACAGAACTGAAGAATACATTAACTGAGTTTTTTTTTTAATACACTAGAAGAAATTGTTAGCAAACTAATTTATACAGAAAATCAGTGAGGTGGAAGACAGAGTAGTAGAAATCACCAATTCTGAAAAGAAACAAGAAGAAAAGAATGAAAAAAAAATGAAGATAATTTAAGAGACATCTGGACGACATCAAGGACACAAATATTTGCATCATAGTTGTTTCAGAAATGAAAAGAGAGAGATAAATGGGAAGCGAATGTATTTAAAGACATAATAGTTGAAAACTTCTTTAACCTAGGAAAAAAAACTACCTAAGTGCAGAGAGCCCCATACTGTATTAACCCAAAGAGGAATATACCAAGATACATTGAAATAAAAATATAAAAACAAAAGATAAATAAAATGTTAAAATCAGCAAGGAAAATGCAGCAAATAACATACAAGGGAACTCTCATAAGGCTGTCAGCTGATTTTTCAGAAGAAACTCTGCATGATATAATTAAAGAAATGAAAGAGAAAAATCTACAGCTGATAATTCTCTACTAAGGAAAGGCTCTTATTCAGATTTGATGGGCAGTTCTATAGATAAGAAAAGGAAAATGAATTCAACATCAGTAAGTCAGTTTACAACACATATTAAAGGAACTTTTCTATGCAAAACAAAAGGATAAAAATGGAAACAGGAAAATTATGAAGAGAAGAGCCCACAGGTAAAGGCAAACATGCAGTAAAGGTAGGAATCCTTTCACACAGAAAAACCAGTAGGAAGTTTAACAGACAAGACAAGTAAGATCATCTGTATCCACAGTAAGCAGTTAAGGGATACAGCAAACAATTGAATGTAAAATTCGATATCAAAATCAATAATCACTGGGGAGAAAAGGACAAATGTGGGATGTTTAAAATACATTTGAAATTAAGATATAAGTAGAGAGATAGTGATAAATGAAAAACTCTTGGTAACTTCAAACCAAAAATCTATAAGAGATATACATACAAAAAGCAAAAGGAATCCAAATATAAAACTAAAGATAGTCATTGAATCATAAGACAAGAGAACAACAGGAGAAAGCAGGAGGGGGGTGGGGACTACAAAAGCAAATTAAAAACAAGTTAATCAAATGGCAATAAGAACATACATTTTGGCGGGGCAGTCCCAAGATGGCAGAGGAATAGAACAGGGAGACCATTTTCTCCCACACAACTTCATCAAAGATCATTTGAATGCTGAGCACCTTCCACAAAACAACTTCTGAATGCTGGCGAAGGACACCAGGCACCCAGAAAGGCAGCCCAATCTCTTCAAAGGGAGTTAGGACAAAATATAAAAGACAAAAACTGAGACGAACGTTTTAAGGATGGACACCCATTCTGGGGAAGGAGTTGGGAAGAAGTCTCCACACAGTAGGAAACCAGAAGGCATGCCCCACAGGTGTGTCTGTGGGGGAGTTTTGGAATCTCAGAGGGCAGCATAACTGGGCGGGGGGGGAAACTCACAGAATATATACCACACCTGGCAGAGAAGTGGCCCAGATGCTCACATCTGCCACCAGCAAGTGGCAGCTGGGCAGGGAGATGTGGCTGTACCAGCAGTACTTAGGGTAAGGACTTGGTCTGAATGCTCTGAGGATAATCTGAGGGACCTAATGTGAAATAGCAATCCAAACCGTGGGATCACCAGAGAGACCAAAAAAAAAAAAAAAAAAAAACCAGAAAACCTTTCCTGTGAAAGGTTCTAATGGTGCCCAGTGAACTCTGGTGCACTCAACAGAACAAAGGATTGACCGAATACCAAAGGAGAGCAAGTCAGCTGCTATATAGGGTCCTCTCTCCCTGAAGGCAGAGAAGCAGGTGTGCAACAGCCAGAACCAGAAGGCGAGGGGCTGTTGCATTCTCAGCCCCAGAGACAGCTGCTGCTGCTGCTGCTGCTAAGTCGCTTCAGTCGTGCCCGACTCTGTGCGGCCCCATAGATGTCAGCCCACCAGGCTCCCCCATCCCTGGGATTCTCCAGACAAGAACACTGGAGTGGGTTGCCATTTCCTTCTCCAATGCATGAAAGTGGAAAGTGAAAGTGAAGTTGCTCAGTCGTGTCCAGCTCTTTGTGACCCCATGGACTGCAGCCTACCAGGTTCCTCCGTCCATGGGATTTTCCAGGCAAGAGTACTGGAGGGGTGCCATCGCCTTCTCCGCCCAGAGACCACATCTTCAACCAAACTGTGAGAAGGCTCCCAGCTGATAAACTTGTCTTCCTGGGATTCTAGATGGGTGATATCTGCCAGGAGTGTCTGAAACCAGCACCCCAGGTGACACAGGCACACCTGGAACCATGCTCTCATGACACAGCCAGAAAATCAAGTGGCAGGGACTGGGCAGGTGAATAAGATGCATGGCCCACCTGGGACAGAGGGCTTGCCAAATACCTGGTCACCTGAGCTGCTTAGACCTGGGAAGGGCACAAAACACATGACCCATCTGGGACTGTGCCCTTGTGGAGTACTCGAGAACCTGAGTGGCTTAGACCTGGGAAATGCACTAAACACAAGGCTCACATGAGATGGTGCACTTGTAGAGCACCCTAGAGCCTAGCAGTGTAGACCTTGGAAGCACACACCACCTTGGACTGTGGCAAACCCAGTGTGATCCATCCACTGTGAGCACTCCACACACACACACCAGTGGTATTTCTTTGCAGTATCCCTTCCTCCCCACAACACAACTGAACGGAGCCTAAATAAGTGGTCACTTATTATTCTGATTGGTTGATCTATCCATATGTGTGACTGGGGTATTAAGGTCCCCCACTATTATTATTGTTTTCCTCTATTTCTTTGCATTGATCGCTGAGGAAGGCTTTCTTATCTCTCCTTGCTATTCTTTGGAACTCTGCGTTAAGATGCTTGTATCTTTCCTTTTCTCCTTTGCTTTTGCTTCTCTTCTTTTCACAGCTATTTGTAAGGCCTCCCAAGACAGCCATTTTGCTTTTTTCCATTCCTTTTCCATGCAGATGGTCTTGATCCCTGTCTCCTATACAATGTCACGAACCTCTGACCATAGTTCATCAGGCACTCTATCTATCAGATCTAGTCCCTTAAATCTATTTCTCACTTCCACTGTATAATCATAAGGGATTTGATTTAGGTCATACCTGAATGGTCTAGTGGTTTTCCCTACTTTCTTAAATTAAGTCTGAATTTGGCAATAGGAGTTCATAATCTGAGCCACAGTCAGCTCCTGGTCTTGTTTTTGCTGACTATATAGAGCTTCTCCGTTTTTGGCTGCAAAGAATATAATCAATCTGATTTCGGTGTTGACCATCTGGTGATGTCCATGTGTAGAGTCATCTCTTGTGTTGTTGGAAGAGGGTGTTTGCTATGACCAGTGTGTTCTCTTGGGAAAACTCTATTAGCCTTTGCCCTGCTTCATTCCGTATTCCAAGGCCAAATTTGCCTGTTACTCCAGGTGTTTCTTGACTTCCTACTTTTGCATTCCAGTCCCCTATAATGAAAAGGACATTTTTGAGGGGTGTTAGTTCTAGAAGTTCTTGTAGGTCTAAGTAGAACCATTCAACTTCAGCTTCTTCAGTGTTTCTGGTTGGGGCATATGCTTGGATTACTGTGATACTGAATGGTTTGCCTTGGAAACGAACAGAGATCATTCTGTCGTTTTGAGATTGCATCCAAGTACTGCATTTCGGACTCTTTTGACCGAACAGAAGCATAAGATATTAAGAAGAGGTGGCAAGAATACACAGAAGAACTGTACAAAAAAGATCTTCAGGACCAAGATAACCACAATGGTGTGATAGCTCACCTAGAGCCAGACATCCTGGAATGTGAAGTCAAGTGGGCCTTAGAAAGCATCACTACAGAGAAACCTAGTGGAGGTGATGGAATTTCAGTTGAGATATTTCAAATCCCAAAAGTTGATGCTGTGAAAGTGTTGCACTCAATATGCCAGCAAATTTGGAAAATTCAGCAGTGGCCACAGGACTGGAAAAGGTCAGTTTTCATTCCAATTCCAAAGAAAGGCAATGCCAAAAAATGCTCAAACTACCACACAAAGTAATGCTCAAAGTTCTCCAATCCAGGCTTCAGCAATACGTGAACCATGAATTTCCAGATGTTCAAGCTGGCTTTAAAAAAGGCAGAGGAACCAGAGACCAAATTGCCAACATCTGCTTGATCATCAAAAACGCAAGAGAGTTCCAGAAAAAACATCTATTTATACTTTATTGACTATGCCAAAGCCTTTGGCTGTGGATCACAATAAACTGTGGAAAATTCTTCAAGAGATGGGAATACCAGACCACCTGACCTGCCTCTTGAGAAACCTATATGCAGGTCAGGAAGCAACAGTTAGAACTGGACATGGAACATCAGACTGGTTCCAAATAGGAAAAGGAGTATGTCAAGGCTGTATATTGTCACCCTGCTTATTTAATTTATATGCAGAGTACATCATGAGAAACGCTGGGCTGGAAGAAGCACAAGCTAGAATCAAGACTGCCAGGAGAAATATCAATAACCTCAGATATGCAGATGACACCACCCTTATGGCAGAAAGTGAAGAGGAACTAAAAAGCCTCTTGATGAAAGTGAAAAAGTTGGCTTAAAGCTCAACATTCAGAAAATGAAGATCATGGTATCTGGTCCCATCACTTCATGGCAAATAGATGGAGAGACAGTGAAAACAGTGTCAGACTTTATTTTTGGGGGCTCCAAAATGACTGCAAGATGGTGATTGCAGCCATGAAATTAGAAGACGCTTACTCCTTGGAAGGAAAGTTATGACCAATCTACATAGCTTATTGAAAAGCAGAGACATTACTTTGCCAAGAAAAGTCCATCTAGTCAAGGCTATGGTTTTTCCAGTGGCCATATATAGATGTGAGGGTTGGACTGTGAAGAAAGCTGAGCACCTAAGAATTCATACTTTTGAACTGTGGTATTGGAGAAGACTGTTGAGAGTCCCTTGATCTGCAAGGAGATCCAACCAGTCCATTCTAAAGGAGACCAGCCCTGGGATTTCTTTGGAAGGGATGGTGCTCAAGTTGAAACTCCAGTACTTTGTCACCTCATGTGAAGAGTTGACTCATTGGAAAAGACTCTGATTCAGGGAGGGATTGGGGGCAGGAGGAGAAGGGGATGACAGAGGATGAGATGGCTGGATAGCATCACTGACTCAATGGATGTGAGTTTGAGTGAACTCCAGGAGTTGGTGATGGACCGGGAGGCCTGGCATGCTGCAATTCATGGGGTCGCAATGAGTCGGACATGACTGATCGACTGAACTGAACTGAACTGAACAGTACATAGAAAACTCTAAAGACATTGCTAGAAAATTACTAGAGTTATGAATATAGTAAAGTTTTAGGAAATAAAAGTAATACACAGAAATTCCTTGCATTCCTATACACTAATGATGAAAAAACAGCAAGTAAATTAAGGAAACAATTCCATTCACCATAGAAACAAAAATAATAAAGTGCTTAGAAATAAATTTACCCAAAGAAACAAAAGGCCTATATATAGAAAACTATAGAACAGTGATGAAAGAAATCAAAGGTAACACAAATAGATGGAGAAGTATACCATGTTTATGAATCAGAAGAATCAATATAGTAAAAATGAGCTACCCAAAGCAACCTATAGATTTAATGCAATTTCTATCAATCTACCAATGGTATATTTCACAGAACTAGAAAAAATTATTTCAAAATTCTTTAGAAACACAAAAAAACCTCCAATAGACAAAGTAATCTTGATAAAGCATAATGGAACTGGAGGAATCAATCTGCCTGACTTCAGACTATACTACAAAGTTACTGTCATCAAGACAGTATGGTACTGGCACAAAGACAGAAATATAGATCAATGGAACAAAATAGAAAGCCCAGAGATAAACCCATGTGCATATGGACACCTTATCTTTGACACTGAAGGAAAAAATACACAATGGAGAAAAGGAAATCTCTTTAACAAGTGGTGCTGGGAAAACTGGTAAACCACCTTTAAAGAATGAAGCTAGAACACTTTCTAGCACTATACACACACGCACACACACACACACAAATCTCAAATGATTAAAGATCTAAATTTAAAACCAGAAAATATAAAACTCTTAGAGGAAACCGTAGGCAGAACACTCTCTGACATAAATCACAGCAAGGTCCTCTATGATCCATTTCACAGAGTAATATAAATAAAACCAAAAATATACAAAGGGGACCTAATTAAAATCTTTTGCACAGTGAAGGAAACTATAAGCAAGGTGAAAAGGCAGCCTTCTGAATGGGAGAAAATAGTAGGAAATGAAGCAACTGACAAAGAGTTAATCTCCAAAATATACAAATAACTCATGCAGCTCAATACCAGAAAAATAAACGGCCCAGTCAAAAAATGGGCCAAAGAACTAAACAGACAGTTCCCCAAGGATGGCTAAGACGCACATGAAAAGATGCTCAGCATCACTCATTATCAGAGAAATTCAAGTCAAAACCACGATGAAGTACCATCCCACGCTGGTAAGAATGGTTTCCATTAAAAAGTCTACAAACAACAAATGCTGGAGAGGGTGTGGAGAAAAGGAAACTCTTTTACACTGTTGGTGGGAATGCAAACTAATACAGCCACTATGGAGACCAGTGAGGAAATTCCTTAAAAAAACTGGAAATAGAACTATAATATGACCCAGCAATCCAGTTGCTGGGTATACACACCTTGTAAACCAGAATTGAAAAAAGACACTTGTACCCCAGTGTTCATTGCAGCACTGTTTACAATAACTAGGACTTGAAAGCAACCTAGACGTCCACTGGCAGATGAATGGATAAGGAAGTTGTTGTACATATACATAATGAAATATTACTCAGCTATAAAAAACAACACATTTGAGTCAATTCTAATGAGGTTGATGAAACTAAAGCCTATTATGCAGAGTAAAGTAAACCAGAAAGAGGAATACCAATACAGTGTATTAATACATATATATGGAATTTAGAAAGACAATAATGAAGGGTCAACACAAGGATGATCACTCTTGCCACTTTTATGCAACATATTATTGGAAATCTTAGACATACTAATCAAAGAAGAAAAAGAAAGAAATCCAAATTAGAAACAAAGAAGTAAAACTGTCACTGTTTTCAGATAACATGCCAATATACATAGAAAATCTGAAGAAACAATTCAATTTAACATCACATCAAAAAGAACAAAATACCTAGGAGCAAGGAGATTCAACCAGTCCATTCTGAAGGAGATCAGCCCTGGGATTTCTTTGGAGGGAATGATGCTAAAGCTGAAACTCCAGTACTTTGGCCACCTCATGTGAAGAGTTGACTCATTGGAAAAGACTCTGATATTGGGAAGGATTGGGGGCAGGAGGAGAAGGGGACGACAGAGGCTGAGATTGCTGAATGGCATTACTGACTCGATGGACGTGAGTCTGAGTGAACTCTGGGAGTTGGTGATGGACAGGGAGGCCTGGCGTGCTGCGATTCATGGGGTGGCAAAGAGTCAGAAACGACTGAGTGACTGAACTGAACTGAAACCTACCTAAGGAGACAAAAGACCTGTACTTTGAAAACTATAGGATGCTGTTGAACCTAGCTGAAGAGAATACAAACAGATGGAAAGATATTCTATGTTCTTAGATAAAAATAATCAGTATTATAAAAATAACCATTCTACTCAAGGCAATCTACAGATTTAATGCAATCCGTCTATGGGGTCACACAGGGTCGGACACGACTGAAGCGACTTAGCAGCAGCAGCAGCCTTTCAAATTACCAATGTCATTTTTCACAGAACTGAAACAAAAAATTTCACAATTCATATGGAAACACAAAAGACCCTGAATAGCCAAAACAATCTTGAGAAAGAGGAACTGTGCTGGATAAATCAGGTTTCCTGACCTCAGACTATATCTCAAAGATTCAGTAACCAAACAGTGTGTTACTGGCAAAAAAAGTAGACACATAGATCAATGGAATAGGATAGAAACCCCAGGATAAATCAGCACACCTTTGTCAAATAATCTATGACAGAGAAGGGAAGATTATACAGTGGAGAAAAGACTGTTTCTTCAATGACTTGTGCTGATAAAACTGGATCAATGAGATCAGAACATTCCCTCACAAAAATAAACACAAAATGTATTAAAGACCTAAATATAAAACAAATGCTCAAAAAGTCCTGGAGGAAAAAATAGGCAGAACTTGTATGACATAAATCACAGGAAACTTTTTTTATATCCATTTCCTAAAGTCATGGAAACAAAAGCAAAATAAATACATGGAATCTGATTGAACTTAAAAGCTTTTGAACAGAAAAGGAAATTATAAACAAAAGGCAACCTACAAGTTGGGAGAAAATATTTGCAAACAATGAGACCAACAGGAAATAATTTTCAAAATATACAAAGAGCTTGCAAAACTCAATATCAAAAACAAACAAATCACCTAATCAAAAAAGAGCAGAAAATCTAAATAGACTCTTCTCAAAAGAAGTCCTATAGATGGCCAAGAGGCACATGAAAAGATGCATAACATCACTGATTAATAGAGGAATGCAAATTAAAACTAAAATGAGATACCACATCACACTTGTCAGAATAGTCATTGTCAAAATGTCTACAAATAATAAGTGCTGAAGAGGGTGTGGCAAAAAGGGAACCCTTCTAACACTCTTGATAAGAATGCAAATTGGTGCAGCCACTATGGAGACCTGTAATGAAGTTCTTAAACACTAATAATAGAGTTATGGTATTATCCCATAATCCTGCCCCTGGACATATATCTGGAAAAGACGAAAACTGTCATTCAAACAGATAAATGTACCCTAATATTCCCAGTGCTGTAACACTATTTAGTGCAGCCAAGCCATGGACACAATCTAAATATCTATCAACAGAATATAAACTTAATGTTACCAAATGGGAAAGGGTGGGGAGGAATAAAGTGGTTATTTGGGATTAACAGATACTACTGTATATAAAACAGATAAACAACAAGGACCTGCTGTGTGGCACAGGGAACTATATTCAGTAGCTTGTAATAATCTATAATGGAAAAGAATCTGAAAAAGAAAATATATTATTGGTCAGATTCTTTTCCATTATAGGTTGTTATGAGTTAGTGAATATCTATCTCTATATATAATGCCTTGCATCTATGTGTATATACAATGCATTATATATATATATATGTACATGAATCACTTTGCTCTACATTATAAATCAAATATACTTAAATTTAATTAATTAATTAAAATAATGCATTTTTTCATTTAATAAATATTTTTAAAATCTAGAACTAAACTTAAAATTAAACATTATAAGCAAATATGTAACAGTTTATAAATTTAAACTTCTTTTGTATGTTCTCATTTGAAACTTCAGCATCCTCTCATATTTAATCAATTATAGCTATTAGTTTAAAAATACATAGCTAGGAAATGACAGAGAAGGGATTCAAGTATAGGTCTCTTTGAATTTAAAGAAGATTCTATATTCTATAAATACATTGTCAAAATTTTCTTTAATTTCCCAAGAATACTAGATAATTTGCTACCCTATAGACCAGCAGGCACCTCTGTCCATGGGATTCCCCAGGTGAGAATACTGGAGTGGGTTGGCACACCCCTCATCAAGGGATCTTCCTGACCCATGGATCTAACCTGTGTCTCCTGCATTGCAGGTGGATTCTTTACTGGTGAGCCACTAGGGAAGCCATAAGACAATTCAAAGTATTTTCAAACCTAAGTTCATTTGCCTGATGCACCATGAAGCTAAACAAATCAATATGTTACCATCTATGATGCGTGAAAAATCACAAGGAATATGGTGACAGAAAAGGGGAGCATAGACCTGACTTTCAAAACAGCTGCCACTGAGGCTCTCAGGGAAAGATCCAAGAGGCTATTATGGGTGAGTGGTCAGGCAAAGTAAACAAAAGAAAAAGCTCACAGCTCAAAGACTTTCTTTTGCTTTCAGTGGAGAAACGGTGGCACAAATTCCCATCTGTCCTTCTCAGTATTATAAAGAAAAACAACTACACTGCACTGAGATGTATTGCTTCTGACCCAAGAATGTAAATATTTAAGTAGTTTTCAAATAAGTAGGGAAAAGAGGGATTTGTGCTATTTTAGAATGTAAATGCTGAAAAGAATATGTAGAAAGTGCAATTTATAGTTGATGCTTATTATTTCCCACATATCAGAATGCATAAGAACAAATAAATTTCACAAATTAATTAGTCTTCCTGTTTTCATAGGGTAGACATTTATTTATTTATATATTTATCTTACTTTCTTTTAAAATTGTATTTATTTTAGTTGGAGAACAATTACTTTACATCATTGTGATGGTTTTTGCCATACATCATCATGAACTGGCCACAGCTATACATGTGTCCCCAAGAACCTGAAGCCCCCCTCCCACATCCCTCCCCACACTATCTCTGTGGGTTGTCCAAGAGCACCAGCTTTGGGTGCCCTGCTTCATGCATCTAACTTGCACTGGCCATCTGTTTCACATATGGTAATGTACAGGTTTCAGTGCTCAAGTTATCCCTTCTCCCACTGAGTTCAAAAGTCTGTAGTTTATATCTGTGTCTCCTTTGCTGCCCTGCATTTAGGAAACATACTTCCTTTTTTCAGTTTGAAAACACTTTTGGAGATTTTATTTTAGTGAAGTAAGTTATCTGCTTAGATTTTCACTGTAAGTCAGCCGTTCATCAGGTGATAAACTTGAACAAGATATTTACTATCTTGTTTTGCCTCAGTCACATTATATGAAAATAGGAATGAAAAGAGTACCACCTAAAGTGAATGGTATATGTATATTCTATTAACTGACATAATTATACATATTATATTTAATTATATATATATATATAAGCACTCGTGGCTGAGTTGGTAAAGAATCTGCCTGCAGTGCAGGAGACCTGGGCTTGATTACTAGGTGGAAAAGATCCCCTGGAAAAGGAAATGGCAACCCACTCCAGTATTCTTGCCTGGAGAATCCCATGGACAGAGGAGCTTGGTGGGCTTCAGTCCACAGGGTTGCAAGAGTCTGACACAACTTAGAGACTAAACCACCACCACCACATGCCATACAATCAGTGCTCATAATTTTTTGGCTATTTTGAAGTCTCATAACTTAGTTCAATCAGCTATTCTTCACATTTCATGGATGAAGAATCTGAAGTGCACAGATATTAGGTAACCTGATGAAGGTTACAGACTAGTCAATGGTAAAGTCAGAGGTACTCTTTACACAGTACTACATTTGGGTTCATACAAGTATTAATTAATTATCTTATTTATAGTCTATTTCTAAATCACACTGACTTCTCTCTTCATAGAATCTTTATTAAACTTTCATATGTGTGCTCAGTCATGTCCAACTGTTTGTGACTACATGGAGCCCACAAGGATCCTCTGTTCATGGGAATCTCCAGGCAAGAAAACTGGAGAGGATTGAAATTTTGTACTCCAGGAGATCTTCCTCACCCAGAGATCAAACCTGCATCTATTGCATTGAAGGAAGATTCTTTGCCTACCAAGTCATCTGGGAAGCCCTTTTATTACCCTTACTTTTTTGCTAATATTTGCGAGTATTTGTATTTCTATTTAACATATAATAAGCTCTGCAGGATAAGGAGAGTGTTTATAGTTCTATTACATCCTTTACAGGTCCTAATATAATATTGTAAAAGAAAAATTGTAGCAGGCATTTATTAAAAATGGAAAATAAAAGACTTTAGGATTAGAAGTTGAGATGACTGCAATAAGAGAGAATTGATTCAGTTCCAATGAATCTAAAGGTAGATTATTAAACATTGACATGCATGCTCAGTCTCTCAGTTGTGTCCAACTCTTTGTGACCCCCATGGACTGTAGCCCCCACCAGGCTCTTCTGTCCATGGGATTTCCCAGGCTAGTATACTGAAGTGAGTTGCCATCTCCTTCTCAAAGATACTGGAGTGAGGCAATGAAAAACAAAACCCCAAGGGATGTTTCATCAGTGTGGTTAGGTCATTTGTGTTTGCTAATTGTCTCTTATTGAAGTTAGATTGCTACCCCTGCAAAGAGGTTGGGAAGTAAGTGGCCTGTCAGTCTTACAGACTAAATTTAAAAGAGATAAATCCCAGGTCCTGGAGAATGACATTCCTGAGTTGTAGAAGTCTTCCATCTCAAAGAAGTAGACCACAGATACACAAATGCAAATTTTCTAAAGTAGATGCTTTAATGTTTTATCAATTTATTCCTTAATTTATTCTTTGAAACCCAGGAAGCTATCAGCCAAGTATCTTATTTTTGCAATATGTAATAGTTGTGCTAATATTTTTGTGGGGGAGTAGTTTATGTAGAAAATTTGAAAATAATTTATAGTCAATCAATGGGTTTAATGAATCATAACTAATTTCTGTTTAGAGAGTCTTTTTTCAGTGCTGTAACTGGCAAGCAGTCAAATACATCACCTCTTGTGTGTGTGTTCTGCTCTCTGCCAGTTTCCTGAAGGAAGAAATCAAAAGCATTAAGATGCTCATAACAGAAGTAAAGGAAATACATGCAATACAAAAATGGCTATTCAGATTTAAGCATTTGAAAAGTTTACATCTACTTGGAGTTTTTAGTGTCTAGGACTCTAGAGAAGGGATACAGGCATCAGTGGGGAGTAAAAGAGCTGGCAGGGCTGACCGAAAAGTCACTAGCAAGGCACTAGTGATAGAAACCCTATTATTGAATGGCTTTTTAAGATGTGAATTAACTCCATGTATGGATATTGTCATTTTTATTTCAAAATATATTTAAAGTGCTCATATGTTCATCTGGTCTTTCTTAAGCATCAGTTTTAATCAGTGACAGTGTATTTTAGAAAAGGTCCTTAGGCAAAACCCAGTTGAAACATATATAAGAAATCATTAGTCATCACATGTTAGAATATTTTGCAAAGTTAATAGACCAAAAGAAGAAGAGAAAGAACTGACAGTAAGATTTCCAAGGGTTAACTAAAGCTATCTATTCTTTTGATAGATGAAACCTCTTCATATGGAGCTGCCATATGTTTGGTAGATTTGTGTGTGCGTGTGTGTATCACCAAAAAATATAGCTACAACCTGAAAGCAGTTACTTTATTTGGTGTCTCCTGCTCTCAGAGTCCTAAGAAAGGGGCTCATGTATACATGTTCTAAAAGCACAGCAGCCAGTCATAGACAGCATTAAGACTTATTTTGTAATTGAATGAGAGATTCTTTAAATTATATAGGATCTTATAATTTTCAAAAAGTTTATGCACAAGGTTCTACATAAATCCCATAACTCTTTTGCCTCTACCCTGAACTGCCTCTCCCTCCTTGCATCTCCCCATGGGTAACCACTAGCTTGTTCTCTGTGTCTGTGAGTCTGCTTCTTTACTTTTGTTTGTTGTACTTACTGGTTTGTTGTTTTAAGTTCCACATATAAATGATATCATTGAAAGCTTTGAATAGAAAGTTCCTGACTGTTGAAAGAGAATTTGAAAAAAGAAGTATTAAACTAAATAGGTTCATTTGGTATGTTAAGTTACATGGAAGTATTTTCAAATGAGTAATACATTTACTTAGGTTATATTGTATGATGAATGCTAATAATATAGATATCTTAGAAATTCTACAGAGTTTCTAAAATTCTTATATGTACTGGTAAAATGTTATCAGTAATAATCCTAGTCATTATCTTAAAGTGTATGTCACAGCAATAATTGAGTGTCTTTGACAATTGCATGGAATCCAGTTTTAAACATACTTTCTTAAGTCTTTTTGTGTCTTTCATGAAAATGGGAGTCTGCTGAAGCCTGGCTTACCATGGAAGGAATGACTCATTATAGGAGGAAAGGGTGAGAAGCAGCTTGATCTAAGAACCAGAGAAAATTCATGAATATCATGTTTATATAGAATTTAGTAGGAAAAAAGTAAGATATTAAATTACACATAAAATATTAGAACTATATATGATTTGTATTATACATGTGTACACAAAATACTTTGAAGAATATCTTTTATAAATTTGTAAGCATAAATATATGCTTAGCTTTTGATTGGCATTTTATACTTAATTGGCACAATTGAAGGTTAATAATTTTTGCAGATACCCTCTTTTCTCTCTTTTAATGGTCTTGAAAAGTTGTTCAGTCAGTGTAAAAAGGGCATTTGTGTGTAATTCAGGCCAACCTAGACTGTCTTTTGACTAGACTAGCCAAATCCTCATCTAAGCCTTCTAAAAAGGCAGAGTTATGCAAAGGAATATTTTGATGATTAGAGAATAACTCAGGTATCAAGCTAGAATAATGCTAAAAGTTTTTATTTTTTTAAAATTTCAAATAATCCAGAATTGATTCATTCCATCTTTGCTTGCACTGTTCAGTTTATGATTTTAATTGAGCAACTTCTTTGCATTCAGTGCAAGCCTGTGGAATATGTGATTCAAAGTCCAGTAAGGGGTATTTACATTCTGCTTTCTCTATCTTTTTTGCTTTGCTTTCAGAGACTAACAGCTACATTAATTGATATAAATCTGAAAGTTCGAGATTGCAGGACCAAATGGTTAACTAAGTTAAGTTCAGTTTAGTTGCTCAGTCATGTCCAACTCTTTGTGACCCCATT
>NW_011494809.1:91269-105935 GCF_000754665.1 Bison bison bison
TCAGCATCAGTCTTTCCAATGAATATTCAGGACTAATTTCCTTTAGAATGGACTGGTTGGATCTCCTTGCAGTCCAAGGGACTTTCAAGAGTCTTCTCCAACCCTGCAATTCAAAAGTATCAACTCTTTAGGGCTCAGCTTTCTTTACAGCTCAACTATCACCTCCATACATGACTACTGGAAAAACCATAGCTTTGACTAGACAGACCTTTTTCTGCAAAGTAATGTCTCTGCTTTTTAACATGCTGTCTAGGTTGCTCATAGCTTTTCTTTCAAGGAGTAAGTGTCTTTTAATTTCAAGGCTGCAGTTACCATCTGCAGTGATTTTGGAGCCCCCCCCCCAAAAAAAAAATAAAGCCTCTCACTGTATCCATTGTTTCTCCATCTATTTGCCATGAAGTGATGGGATTGGATGCCATGATCTTAGTTTTCTGAATGTTGAGTTTTAAGCCAACTTTTTCACTCTCCTCTTTAACTTTCATCAAGAGGCTCTTTAGTTCTTCTTTGCTTTCTGCCATAAGGGTGGTGCCATTTGTGGGTCTGAGGTTATTTATATTTCTCCCGGCAACCTTGATTCCAGCTTGTGCTTCATCCAGCCTGGCATTTCACTTGATGTACTCTGCATATAGTTTCATTGAGTTCGAGTGCTGCACTTAATTTGCCAGCAAATTTGGAAAACTCAACAGTGGCCATGGGACTGGAAAAGGTCTGTTTTCATTCCAATCCCAAAGAAAGGCAATGCCAAAGAATGCTCAAACTACTACACAATTGCACTCATCTCATACGCTAGCAAAGTAAGGGTGACAAGTATCCAAGCCAGGCTTCAACAGTATGTGAACCATGAACTTTCAGATGTTCACGCTGGACTTAGAAAAGGCAGAGGAACCAGAGATCAAATTGCCAACATCCGCCAGATCATTGAAAAAGCAAGAGAGTTTCAGAAGAATATCTACTTCTGTTTTATTGTCTATGCCAAAGTCTTTGACTATGTAGATCACAACAAACTGTGGAAAGTTCTTCAAGAGATGTGAGTACCAGACCATCTGACCTGCCTTCTGAAAAATATGTATTCATTTCAAGAAGCAACAGTTAAAACCAGAAATGGAACAACAGACTGGTTGCAAATTGGGAAAGGAGTACATCAAGGCTGTATATTGTCACCTTGCTTATTTAACTTATACGCAGAGTATATCATGCAAAAGCTTGCTGGATCAAGCACAAGCTGGAATCAAGGTTGCTGGGAGAAATATCAATAACCTTAGATATGCAGATGACACCTCTCTTATGGCAGAAAGCAAAGAAGAACTAAAGAGCCTCTTGATGAAAATGAAAGAGAACAGTAAAAAAGCTGGCTTAAAACTCAATGTTCAGAAACCTGAGATCATGGCATCTGGTACCATCACTTTATGGCAATTAGATGCAGAAACAATGGAATCAGTGAGAGTCTTTATTTTAGGGGGCTCCAAAATCACTTCAGATGGTGATTGCAGCCATGAAATTAAAAGATGTTTGCTCCTTGGAAGAAAACCTATCAACAAACTAGAGAACATATTAAAAAGCAGGGACATTACTTAGCCAATAAATGTCTGTCTTGTCAAAACTATGAGTTTTCCAGTAGTCATGTATGGATGTGAAAGCTGGACTATAAAGAAAGCTAAGCATGGAAGAATTGATGCTTTTTACTGTGGTGTTGGAGAAGACTCTTTAGAGTCCCTTGGACTTCAAGGAGATCAAACCAGTCAATCCTAAAGGAAATCATCCTTGAACATTCATTGCAAGGACTGATGCTGAAGCTGATGCTCCACTACTTTGGCCACATGATTCGAAGAACTGACTCTTTGAAAAAGACCCTGGTGCTGACAAAGATTGAAGAATGAAGGAGAAGGGGACAACAGAGGATGAGATGGTTGGATGCCATCACCGACTCAATTGGCATGAGTTTGAGCAAGCTTTGGGAGTTGGTGATGGATAGGGAAGCCTGGTGTGCTGCAGTCCATGGCATTGCAAAGAGTTGTACATGACTGAGCCACTGAACTGAGCTGAGCTGATAGAATTTCATGGAGCTCACTGACACCATGAATTTGGTCTATAAACTGCTAGACCAAAAAAAAACAAAAAAAAACAAAACTACCCTTCTATAGAGTTTAGATAGAATCTTAGACAGAGAATGAACATGTTAACACTATGACACAACATAGCATAACAAAACTTCAGTTTAACTAAAACTCTTTAAGTTAGTTCTAAGATAGATTGACAAACTTTCAACAGTTCTTATTTATAGTAGAGTACATTTTAGCCCTGTGATAGCTGGTGATTTATGTGAAAATTTTGGTTAAAGTAGGATAGTTTTAAAAACTCTCACATAGCTAAACAAATATTTAAGTTTATATGTATAGATTCAAATTTATCTACAAACATTTTTCAATTCATTTTATAATTTGGACAATTTTGACCCTTATTATAGAAAGATAAAATAATGTTTGCATATCTAAGTTGTTTGCAATTTGGACTCGGAATGCATCAGCTTTAAAATCAAAAGGCTTGAGCAGTATTTCTGGAAGAGACACTCAGAAGCTAAATAATCTCAGTGAAAGTGAAAGTCACTCAGTTGTGTCCAACTGTTTGTGACTCCATGGACTATTTAGTTCACGGAATTCTCTAGACCAGAATACTGAAGTGGGCAGCCTTTCCCTTCTCCAGGGGATCTTCCCAATCCAGGCATTGAACCCAGGTCTCTCACATTCCAGGCAGATTATTTACCAGCTGAGCCACAGGGGAAGCCCAAGAACACTGGAGTGGGTAGCCAACCCTTCTCCAGTGGATCTTCCCAACCCAGGAATTGAACTGGAGTATCCTGCATTGCAGGCAGATTCTTTAGCAACTGAGCTATCAAGGTAGCCCAAAATAATCTTAGTGAAGTAACTTAAATTACATGCCTTATTTCCTGATACTTCTTGTATTGTTATTAGCTTTGAATGAAATAAAATGACAACTATATACAGAGCAGATATTAGTAAATACGTTATCATTATCAAAATAATAGCAGTAATAGCAATAACTTTGAACATGAATAAGTGAAACTGGAATGGGATAGGTTTTAATTGCACAGAAAACAAAAGAATAACATAGAGATCCATAGAAGTCAGAAATAGACTAAAAATAGATTTGTCAGTGACCATGTGAATTATAAACACGGTGCTAAGAGACCAACAACTAAAAGTAATATTCCATATATATAAAGGCTTTTTAACTGAGTACCCCTGAAACTACGGATGGAGTTACAAATCTCTGATCAGTGGGACCACAAAGGATTAGTTCAGATTCAGAATGACTTTTCATCAAAAGATAAGGTGGAAAAAAACTTTGAATAGGAGTGAGCAAGTGACTTATGAGTCCTGACAACAGCATTTATAATCACCCTGACAAAATAATTAAAACATTTTAGTTTAATTTCTCTAAGAGGACAGGATATATATATTCATCCCCAAAATCTTCTGTTATTATTCCTACTCCTCTTGTCTCAATTTTTTACAATGTTTTATATATTTATATCATAAATCAAAATAGTATTCACATTAGGATTTGAAAATATTTGGAAATAGCTCTTCAGGAACCCTAAACTAGGAATCACTATATAAAATAATGCCAAGCACTTTTTCAGCTCTTCTAACATGGATAATTTTAATATATTCTATAATATAGCTATGTGACTAATAACACAATTTGCTAGGAACAAAAGCATCTTTTCATGCCTTTTATTATCTGTGAAAAAGTACACACACACACACACACACACACAAGTACCTATATAAAGGTTTGAAGGTAATCAAAGCTAGTGGCATACATGAAATGAGGACATAAACTTTTACTATTTTTCAAATAGCCATTTTCCCCTTTGTTTATTTTACCAGAACATAAGCTTTTAGTCTGCTCAGGAACCAGAGCACACATAAAAGCAGGCTTTGTGTGAATACACTGGGGTTTATTTCTCATTAAATTCACATGTTAGACTGCTAATATCATAACATCAAAGGAAGAAAACCAAATGGAATATATTAAAAAGTCAATTTTATTTGGCCAACAAAGAAATAATTTCTTACAACATAGGCCAGAAAAAGATATAAAGACTGAAGTATGAAAAATCAAACCTCTTTATCCACATACAGAATAAACTTCAGCAAAAGGAGAGAAGATGACAGAGAAGTAAGACAGGGAGATCGCCAGCCTCCCCACAAATACATCAAAAACTCATCAAGATATGAAACAACTCCTATAAAGCAACCTCTCAGTTCAGTTCAGTTCAGTCGCTCAGTCGTGTCTTACTCTTTGCGACCCCATAAACCACAGTATGCCAGGCCTCCCTGTCCATCACCAACTCCTGGAATCCATCCAAACCCATGTCCATTGTGTCGGTGATGTCATCCAACCATCTCATCCTCTGTCGTCCTCTTCTCCTCCTGCCCTCAATCATTCCCAGCATCAGGGTCTTTTTAAATAAGTCAGCTCTTTGCATCAGGTTGCCAAAGGATTGGAGTTTCAGTGTCAACATCAGTCATTCCAATGAACACTCAGGACCGATCTCCTTTAGGATGGACTGGCTGGATTTCCTTGCAGTACAAGGGACTCTCAAGAGTCTTCTCCAATACCACAGTTCAAAAAGCATCAATTCTTCAGCACTCAAATTTCTTTATAGTCCAACTCTCACATCCATACATGAGTACTGGAAAAATGATAGCCTTGACTAGATAGACCTTTGTTGACAAAGTAACGTCTCTGCTTTCTAATATGCTATCTAGGTTAGTCATAAGGTTCCTTCCAAGGAGTAAGCGTCCTTTAATTTCTTGGCTGCAGTCACCATCTGCAGTCATTTTGGAGCCCAAAAAGATAAAGTTTGCCACTATTTCCACTGTTTCCCTGTCTATTTGCTGTGAAGTGATGGGACCGGATCCCATAATTTTAGTTTTCTGAATGTTGAGCTTGAAGCCAACTTTTTCACTCTCCTCTTTCACTTTCATCAAGAGGCTCTTTACTTCTTCTTCACTTTCTGTAATAAGGATGGTGTCATCTGCATATCTGAGGTTATTGATATTTCTCCCAGCAATCTTGAGTCCAGCTTGTACTTCCTCCAGCCCAGCATTTCTCATGATGTACTCTGCATATAAGTTAAATAAGCAGGATGATGATATACAGCCTTGACATACTCCTTTTCCTATTTGAAACCAGTCTATTGTTCCATGTCCAGTTCTAACTGTTGCTTCCTGACCTGTATACAGGTTTCTCAAGAGGCAGGTCAGGTGGTCTGGTACTCACATATATTTCAGAATTTTCCACAGTTTATTGTGATCCACACAGTCAAAGGCTTTGGCATAGTCAGTAAAGCAGAAATGGATGTTTTTCTGGAACTTTTTTTCCTTTTTCCATGATCCAGCGGATGTTGGCAATTTGTATCTTTGATTCCTCTACCTTTTCTAAAACCATCTTGAACATCTGGAAGTTCACAGTCCACATACTGCTGAAGCCTGGCTTGGAGAATTTTGAGCATTACTCTACTAGCATGTGAGATGAGTGCAATTGTGTGATAGTTTGAGCGTTCTTTGGCATTGTCTTTCTTTGGGATTGGAATGAAAACTGACCTTTTCCAGTCCTGTGGCCACTGCTGAGTTTTCCAATATTACTGACATATTGAGTACAGCACTTTCACAGCATCATCTTTCAAGATTTGAAATAGCTCAACTGGAATTCCATGACCTCCACTAGCTTCGTTTGTAGTGATGCTTCCTAAGGCCCACTTGACTTCACATTCCAGGATGTGTGGCTCTAGGTGAGTGGTCACACCATCATAATTATCTTGGTCACAAAGATGTTTGTTGTACAGTTATTCTATGTATTCTTGCCACCTCTTCTTATTATCTTCTGTTAGATCCATAACATTCTGTCCTTTTTTGAGCCCATCTTTGCATGAAATGTTCCCTTGGTACCTCTAATTTTTTTTGAAGAGATCTCTAGTCTTTCCATTTCTATTGTTTTGCTGTATTTCTTTGCACTGATAGCTGAGAAAGGCTTTCTTATCTCTCCTTGCTATTCTTTGGAACTGCATTTAGATGCTTATATCTTTCCTTTTTTCCTTTGCCTTTAGCTTCTCTTCTTTGCACAGGTATTTGTAAGGCCTCCTCAGACAGCCATTTTGTTTTTTTGCATTTCTTTTTCTTAGGGTTATATTGTATACAAATAAAATACTAAAATTTAATACCCTAAAATTTTGTTAGTGGGCTTATGTCCAGGATTTAACATTTTGAATTATTTTAACATCAGCCTTTTTTAAATTTTCCAAAATTTTCATATATTTACTTTGTGTTTAGAAGAAAAAAATAATGCTGAGTAATAGTCCTTATTTGAATAGCCATCTATTTCTATTCCTTCAGGAAAGCCTAGGAAATATTAATAGAAGATTGCTTCCTCCATTACCCATTCTCACTTGACTGCTTTAAAAGCTGAGCTCCCTGCCAAAGTGAATTTGAACACTAATTAAAGCTGGCATCACACTGGAACACTGTAAGGTTTGTTTGGTTAATTCTTTTTAGCTTATTTCAGGAGAAACCAAAGGATAATTAAACAAATATCTATTATTCTTCAGCTCGATTTCTACTCCACTGAAGTCTCTTCTCACTTGAAAGACATTCTGTTTTAGAGCCTGTGATGCTGCTGCTCACCCTGTAATATTGCTCTCCTGACAGTTCAGGTATCCAGTTCTTCAAGATTCAATGCCCTGAAGGAAATTATGGATCCTGTCTTTTGTTCCTTCTTATTAACTATTGTTCTCATCTAGCACTTTCTCAGATATCACCTTACTTTCTCTGTAATCACACTCCTTGCTTGTGCTGCCTTCTCTGTAACAAGTTCAGATTTGGACTGGTTTATAAGCACTGGCTCAATAACTACTGCTGCTGCTGCTGCTAAGTCACTTCAGTCGTGTCCAATTCTGTGTGAACCCATAGATGGTAGCCCACCAGGCTTCCCCGTCCCTGGGATTCTCCAGGCAAGGACACTGGAGTGGGTTGCCATTTCCTTCTCCAATGCATGAAAGTGAAAGTGAAGTCACTCAATCATGTCTGACTCTTAGCGACCCCATGGACTGCAGCCTACCAGGCTCCTCCGTCCATGGATTTTCCAAGCAAGAGTACTGGAGTGGGGTACCATTGCCTTCTCCACAAGAACTACTAGGCAGAAGCTATTTCAAGTCTTTGTTGAAATGCCACACCCTCTAGGTAGCCTCTTATTTCTCCAGCTACTTGATGTGAGCCTTTCACATGACAGACTTTGCATCATAGTTTGTGCTATAACTCTCTGTGTCACCCCTTGAGTCAGCAAGTACTTGCGTGATGGAGTGAAAACAGTACTGACTTGGGAAGTAAATACATGATTTGCCTTGAGGCTTTACCACCTGCTTAACCATCTACTAACTTTGATTAAGTTTTTGGTTAAGTCATTTTTGAGAAGTCATTTTGCCTAGATAGACTTGGCTTTATTGCCCTATACAACTCCAAAATCTGTGCCAGGTTTCAATAAGATAATGTACACAAAACCGGTTTGCAAATTACTAAGTATTCAAAAGTATAAGCAAAGTGTGTATGCCATCTTCCCTTACTTCACCTCTAAACAGAGGCTGATTATTTTTATGGTCTCCATAATACCCTAAACAAGTTTTGGTACTTTCTGAATACTACAGAAGTAATGCTATTGAAGTTAAGATATAAATAATTGATTCATGAGAAACTCATGCAGCATTAATCAAACATAAAAGTTTAAGAATAGTCTAACCCTCAGATTCCTTTTTTTGATCAAGAATTTCCAACTTTATTAAAAATTAATGCTCTGATATGTCTCCTGTGCCTCACACCCTATTTCTTTTTATGGGAGCTTGCCTCATTCATGGATAGATTGCTCCTGTCTCAGGTCCCTTTCATTTACAATCATCTCTCATGTTGCCCCATATTTCTTATTGATAGTTTTTGAAAAGCAAGCCAATTCTTCATCCCAGCACAGCCACTGCAGCTTTCCTTTTGGATCTTGTTCATCTGTTTACAAGGCAACAAAACACACATAAACATCCTTGACACAGCTTAGTGGTGGGAAAATATGATAGTAATAATTTTGGTTTTCAGGCAAATAGTGAGTTTAAAAATGATTACAGCATGCTGCTGCCATATGACTTGCCTCATATAAATCATGCTGATAGAAACTAGGATAAAAATGTGCTTTGTGATGCTAATGACGTTAACAGCTAAGATGATAATCAGAGTGATGATACAAATAAAATATCTTATTTCTATGTCAGAATAGATTTGTGCATTCCTGTATCTTTATTATAAAGATCCTTTAAGTTTAGTAAGGCACTGACTATTAGCTCAAGTAATAGTTAAGGAAACTGAGGACTAGGTAACTTTTTCATGCTTTGTTCAATTATGAAGTTTATAAAAAGTAGTGTAGCTGACCTTATGTGTTCATCACTGTCCCAAGAAAATATCTGCCACAGCAGCCTGTGTTCTAGTACTGGGAGTTATACAGTACCTAAATAAACAAGTAGTATGCAAGGAAGTTCAGATAATGACAAAGGTACTGATGGTAATGAACACATACTGTAATTGTAATTTTTGAAAAGACATAGATGTTATTGGAAGGGAGGGTAAAAGGAGGGATTCTCTCAGAGTGGATGATTGAGAAAGGTCTTTCTGAGGGGTAACAGTTTGGCCTGATAGGAAGGAAAGAGGATATAGCCAATATGAAAACTGTTGTAAAAGAATTTCAGAAAGAGAGAATTAAAGACATAAAAGTTATGAATCAGGAAAGAGCTTGATTCTATATAGAACAAGATAGATATTTATGTGGCTAGAATCTAGCATAATGAAGAAAGACAAATTAATTTGAAATAGGTAAGCAGGAGCCAGATTATAAAAGGTTTATAGGCCATATTAAGGAATTTGTATGACAATTTATTAGTAACTATCTTGAACACTGATAAATCCAATTTAATAGTGATATATATTTTTGTATTGTACAGTTTGAATTGCTTACCTAACATTTGCTTTTTAATTTTTATGCTTAATTGTATTCTCTTATCCTATCTTTATCTGATTGTGAATAAAATTTGTACAAGACCCATAAAATAGCCACGCATTCTTTTTCCAATATTCCTTGAAAATATTGTATGAGAGAAAATATTGATTTCTTAAAAATAATAGAAGATTAGGCCAAGTATTTTTAAGTTTGGGTAGGAGAAAGGAAGTAGCTTTTATTTTTCTTATTGAGCATTTCACTATTATTATAAGTTACTGATTTATTCATTTTCCTTAGAAGGGTATCAGTTTATTTTTCTGAAACTATTCCAAAACATTACAGAGGAAGAAATACACCCAAGCTCATTCTATGAGGCCACCATCACCCTGAAACCAAAACCAGACAAAGATATCACAAAAAAGAAATTTATAGACCAATATCACTGATGAATATAGATGCAAAAATCTTCAATAAAGTACTAGCAACCCAAGCCCAACAACATATTAAAAGGATTATACACCATGATCGTGTGGAATTTATCACAGAGATGCAAGGATTTTTCAATATCCACCAATTAGGGTGACATACAACATCAAGAAAATAATGAATGGAGGGGAAAAACAAGATGGTGGAAGACTACAAAAATGTGGCATTCATGTCTCTCTACAAATGCAAGAATACGTCACCGATGGAGTAATTGTCACAGAGGGCTGGCTGAACACTAGCAGAAGACCATGAACCAGACAAGAAAGATCCCTGCATAACCAAGTAGGACAAAAAAAAAAAAAAAAAGAAGGGAAAAAGAAGAAGAGAGGAAGTGGGATGGACACTGTGCCCTTTGAGGAGGGAGTAGAAGGACCAGAGAGGTTCTTGCCTGAGAGAACAGAAATCCCCCCTTCACTGATACAGGGATCAGTTAGAAAAGAAGGAGAGAATATGGGACTGTTGGAAAAGAGTGAAACAACCTTTCAGGCATGACAGAGTAAAACCTACACAGATGGTCAATGCCACAGCCTTGTGTGTCCCAACCTGGAATGTGTGTCCACCAATGCACATGGAAGCTGGGTGCTGGAATATGAGAACTGGATAGGAGACCTGAGAAAGGCTGCTACTAAATGTGAGGAGACATGCTGAGGGTACAAGAGTGAGGAACTCTGCAACAGGGAATGCATATGGAAGAAACTAGGATTGCCACAGGAGCAAGATGCCATTACCGAGTGACGCACAGGGACTGGAGCTGCCATGGCAGCCTCTCTCCCATGCGCCAGCCTTTGTCCCCACAGAAGCTAAAAAGACACTAAGAAGAACCTGCCAGGTTGGCTTCTCGAGCTCATGGCCGAACACTAGGATAGTCTCCCTCCAGGGCCAAATCTCTCATACCAGTGGCCACCAGCTTTCTTGTATGTGCTTTACCATCAATAAGGCTGGATCTCTTATATCTACTGACTTTCCTATACACTTGCCACTGCCAGGGCTCCCACGACCCCTGCAGTCATGCCATCTCCTTGCCCTGTCCTCATTGGGGCAGACTAGAGGGCTCCACAGCTGAGTCTCTGGGGCCATGGAACTAAGGAAGAAAAGTTGAAAGCTCTCTTTGCAGCTGAACAAATTGACACCCCTATAACTGACTTGGTAAAAGCAGCACCTATAAAACATCTGAATGGATGATTGCTCCTGTATTCAAGGCAGACCTAGCTTTAGCAGCTGTAGACTTTGTGAACCCATATACAGGGGGGTTGGACCAGGCCAAATCTGAGCTGCCTCTATAACACCCATAAGTCCAGATTCATGATTACTACAATCCTGGGACCTGACTTCGGTGGATCTATTCTTGTGACCTGATAAAAGCAATGTTTGAGAGACACCAGGGCCAATTACTGGTATATCCATAATTAAGGTGAGGCCAAGAGCAGTTCGAGAATCTGTAACCGGAGAGCTTGCACAGTGGATGAAAGGTGAGACAACAGAGCACACTCACAGATGAACATCTCCAGAGGAGAAATGCTCACTAGCTTCCTTCTCAGAAGGAGTGCTCCAAGCTCACACCACAGATCAGAAACACATCTAAGAAACAGAACTGGGGCCTCCAGTCTAACAATGAGGAAGCAGTTCTTGCCCCTGATAGGACAGTGACAACCACAAGGCAAAGAGTGGCTCTGCTCAATAACTAGGGCAGGCTTCAGTCATCACAATGCTAATCAAATCCCACACAATAGATCTGGATTTAGTATCTGTGTGCTGTGTGAGAATATACACCTGGAGATGGGACAAAACTAGGGTTCAAGCTGCTTACATAGGTCCCACAGCAGGGCCAAGTGCACGGTTACTGCATTACTGAGACCTAACCTCAGCGGACCTGAACCAGTGGCTGTATGATAATGCCTGAGAGTCACCAGGGCCAATTGCTAGCATACCTACATTTAAGGTGGGACTAAGAGCAGTTCTAACAACAGTATATTTTGTGACCCTTCATAATGGAGGAAGGGACACAATAGACCATAATCACAAACTAATATCTCCAGCAGAGGGAAACTCAGTGGTTTCTCTCCCACTAGACATGCTCCAATCTCACCCCTACCTCACATCACAGATCAGAATCACAGTTAACTTCCGAGATCAGACGAGATCGGGCGCGTTTGTTATATTATTTTCTGTATTTCTGTAATATTTCATAATTAAAAGCAAAGTATTATTTTAAAAAAGAAAAAAAAAAAAAGAATCACAGTTAAGAAGCAGATCTGGGCGCTACTCCAACAACCAAGGAGCAGACCCCATTCCTGACAAGGCAGTGACAACTGCAGAGCATAGGGGTTTGTTCCAGTTCAATATCTAGAGCAGGCTCTGAAAAACAAAAGATGAATAAAATCCCCTACCAAGGTGATACTGCACAGACCTCTGAACCAAACTCAACCCCCTAGAGGGCAAACACCAGAAGAAAGACAAACTGTGATCCTGCAGCTGAAGAAAGGAAACCAAAAACACAATAACTTTGATAAAATGATATGGAAATATATTGTTGACAAAGAAGCAAGAAAAAAAACCTGCAAGAACAATTAAGTGAAGAAAAGACAAGCAATTTATTTGAAAAAGAATTCAGAGTAATGATAGTAAAAATTGATCCAAGATCTCAGAAACAGAATGGAGGAATGGATCAAGAAGATAAAAGAAACCTTCAGCAAAGACCTAGAGCAACAAAAGAACAGAGATGAACAAGAAAATAACTGAAATGAAAAATACATTAAAAAAATCAATATCAGAATAACTGAAGCAGAAGAATGGGTAAGTGAGATGGAAGCAAATTGTAGAAACTTCTTCTGTGGTACAGAATGAAAGAAAAAGGAAGGAAAAGAAATGAGAGAAGCCTCAGATACATCTGGGACAACATTAAACACTCCAAAACTTGAATTATACAGGTCCCAGAGAAGTAGAGAAAGAGAAAGTGTCTGAGAAAATATTTGAAGAAATTATAGGTGAAAACTTGCCTAACATGGGAAATAGAAATACCACTAAAATGCAGGAGGTGCAGAGAGTCTCATACATGATAAACTTTAGGGTAAACATGCCAGTCAGTCAGTTCAGTCCCTCAGTCGTGTCCGACTCTTTGCGACCCCATGAATCGCAGTACACCAGGCCTCCCTGTCCATCACCAACTCCCGGAGTTCACTCAGACTCACGTCCATCGAGTCAGTCAAGCCATCCAGCCATCTCATCCTCTGTCGTCCCCTTCTCCTCCTGCCCACAATCCCTCCCAGCATCAGAGTCTTTTCCAATGAGTCAACTCTTTGCATGAGGTGGCCAAAGTACTGGAGTTTCAGCTTTAGCATCATTCCTTCCAAAGAAATCCCAGGGCTGATCTCCTTCAGAATGAACTGGTTGGATCTCCTTGCAGTCCAAGGGACTCTCAAGAGTCTTCTCCAACACCACAGTTCAAAAGCATCAATTTTTCAGCGCTAAGCCTTCTTCACAGTTCAATTCTCACATCCATACATGACCACAGGAAAAACCAGAGCCTTGACGAACGAACCTTTGTTAGCAAAGTAATGTCTCTGCTTTTGAATATGCTATCTAGGTTGATCATAATTTTCCTTCCAAGGAGTAAGCATCTTATAATTTCATGGCTTCAGTCACCATCTGCAGTGATTTTGGAGCCCAAAAAAATAGTCTGACACTGTTTCCACTGTTCCCCATCTATTTCCCATGAAGTGATGGGACCGTATGCCATGATCTTTGTTTTCTGAATGTTGAGCTTTAAGCCAACTTTTTCACTCTCCACTTTCACTTTCATCAAGAGGCTTTTTAGTTCCTCTTCACTTTCTGCCATAAGGGTGGTGTCATCTGCATATCTGAGGTGATTGATATTTCTCCCGGCAATCTTGATTCCAGCTTGTGTTTCTTCCAGTCCAGCGTTTCTCATGATGTACTCTGTATATAAGTTAAATAAGCAGGGTGACAATATAGAGCCTTGACATACTCCTTTTCCTATTTGGAACAAGTCTGTTGTTCCATGTCCAGTTCTAACTGTTGTTTCCTGACCTGCATACAAATTTCTCAAGAGGCAGATCAGGTGGTCTGGTATTCCCATCTCTTGAAGAATTTTCCAGTTTATTGTGATCCACACAGTCAAAGGCTTTGGCATAATCAATAAAGCAGAAATAGATGTTTTTCTGGAACTCTCTTGCTTTTTCCAAGACACATATAAATAAAGCTAACAACAATTAAGTGCAAAGAAAAATAGTAAAAGCGACAAGGGAAAAGCCACAAATAACATACAAGGGAAATGACTTAAGATTATCAGTTTATTTTTTAGCAGAAACTCTGCAAGCCAGAAATCAGTGTCAGGAAATCAGTGTCATCTCTAAAGTGATGAAAGAGAAAAAACTAGAACCAAGAATTCTCTACCCAGCAAGGGCCTCAAAGAAATTCAATGGAGATATCAAAATCTTTACAGACAAGCAAAAGCTAAGGGAATTTATCACCATCAAATCAACCTTATAATAATTGCTAAAGAAACTTTTCTAGGCAAAAAAAAAAAAAAAAAAATACACGGAGCAGGGAACAAAAGACAAAGAGAAGGGGGAAAAAAAGACATACAAAAATAAACACAAATCAATTAAGAAAATATCAATAGGAACAGGAAGTGAAGTGAAAGTCACTCAGTCATGTCCGACTCTTTGCCACCCCATGAACAAATGTCTGTCTAGTCAAGGCTATGGTTTTTCCAGTGGTCATGTATGGATGTGAGAATTGGACTGGGCAGAAAGCTGAGCGCTGAAGAATTGATGCTTTTGAACTATGGTGTTGAAGAAGACTCTTGAGAGTCCCTTGGACTGCAAGGAGAGCCAACCAGTTCATTCTGAAGGAGATCAGCCCTGGGATTTCTTTGGAAGGAATGATGCTAAAGCTGAAAACTGTACTTTGGCCACCTCATGCGAAGAGTTGACTCATTGGAAAAGACCCTGATGCTGGGAGGGATTGGGGGCAGGAGGAGAAGGGGACGACAGAGGATGAGATGGCTGGATGGCATGACTGACGCAATGGACGTGAGTCTGAGTGAACTCTGGGTGTTGGTGATGGACAGGGAGGCCTGGCATGCTGGGATTCATGGGGTTGCA